>NC_143203.1:26045000-26357500 GCF_051530095.1 Phoenix dactylifera
GGACTTAATTCATGATGAAGTCCAAGGGGTAAACTTCGATCCTTTACTGTGGCTGATCTGGATAGAAATTTTACTGTTGACATCTGGAGGATCTTCACTGTAGATATCACATCAGTTTTTCACACCAGTTTTTTGAGTGGAGAGATGATGATTGCTAAGAATCATTTATTTACAACAATGATTGTAAGGAAAAAATAAATTTTAAAAAAATTAATCCAAAAAAATGATGCCAAAAAAAAATTACAATATAAAGATAACCTCAAATGAAAATATTACCAAATTTTCAGCAATATCCTTGCATAAGAATTTAAGTAATAATTTTTTTTTAATTCGCTTCATTTGTTGGTTATTTACGACCCACTTATATGAAAGCTGTCATTATGCATAATTTGAATATTCAAACATATTTATATGAGCTGATAAATATTTTTAAATTAATTATACATATATTAGAAAATATATTTTTTATTATAAATAAATTTTATATTTTAATTTTTCATTAAGTAAATATATTAAAAAGCAACCATACAATTAATTGATTATTTTGAAAAAAATAAACTATTAGATAGAAAAATAGAAATTTAGATTTAGCATGATCATATATTGAGTTAGTATACTTTCTAATATATGCTGGTACCATATAAAAAAGGCCATTTGAGGGTTTGAAGGAAAAAAGTGAAGGCATTTCCATCAAGCAATGATAATTTTAGATTCTCCTTTCAATAATCTAGCATGAAAAAAAATACCATCATCCTGGCGGTATTTATTTTACATTCTTTTTCAGTAAAATAAGCATAGGATTCACTATTTATTTTACCACTTCTCTCATCCTTTTTTCTAACCAAATATGGTAATTTGATGTAGAATTTATTTTTTCATACTAAACTATCCCTAAGCAAATATACTTTTAAAAATTGGCAAATCCGTATTTGTTTTTCAATTCCATGATAGTTTCAATCTTTTTTTTAAAAAAAAATATCTCAGTCCACTAGATTCATGTCATTATAGGATTTAGAAAGCACAAGATCCATGCAACCTTACTCATATGTACCAAGATATTTTGCTTCCATATTCCAAATCCGTTGCATGTGCATTTATCATCGAACCAAAGCTTATCTTCAAATTGCTGATATACTAAGATATTCTTAAAGTTTCTAACAATTTATGTAAATCTTGGATGACATCAAAAGACATCCATGAATTCCTCGAATAAAGTGAACAGCCAAAAAGTGACAATGGAAGCCACCAACTAGTCCAACCTTTAATGTACGCCTTGTTCCTCAGAAATGGACGCATATGAATGCATATCTGGAGATAGAAAACAATGGAATTCATGGTAGGCTTGGTGGAAAGAAAAATCAGATAGAGACAAGCAAGCGAGATATAGTTGAAAACTGAAATAACTTTGATATATATTTATCAGTAGTATACTACTAGAATGTTTATAAAACTTTAAGAGAAATATTAATAATGAAATTTTTGGTAGAATTATTGACAAAGCAATGGATACAATTTGATTTTTTTTATAAAAAAAACAGAAATATGATAGTATGGCTATCAACCCCAATTTACTAATAAAGAACAAGGGTTTGAAAAATTAGAGCGAAGCAAAGGCATCATGAGATATGCTAACCAATATTAAGAGAATGTTTGATTCAGCGGAGATGGATTTTGAAATGAGAATGGAAATATGTGATTCATGTTCCAGTCTATTGGTTGGAAGAAATTATAATATATTCTGATTCTAAAGGAAAAAGAAAATATTTTAATTCCTCAAAATCTATTACTCTTTTTTAATATTCTAATTCCATTTCAATTTTGATTTCAATTCTAATTGCGAACTAAATGCATTGGAGGATATAACTATTCCGATTCTCTATTTTAACTTATTCTAATTCTGATTCCAATTTCTATTTCGATCGCGAATCATATATGGCCGTAAAAGATTTAACCTTATGGATCTATTTGGCGTCCTTAGATTTATGGTCTCATGTTTTGCCTTTTCACTGGAGTTGCACAACTATAATCCAGGTGAAAGGCAGGCTAAATGGTCATGATCCGGTGGAGCCTCAAAATGACCTTGCAATTGAACGAAGAAAAAAAAATCTCTAAGAAGAATCACTTTGAACTAAAGATATAAAAGCGGAGTCAGCTCAAGAGTAGACTCGCATCTCGAGTGCCACCATTTTTCCAATACCATGTCGCACGTACATTTACGCGTTTCTTCCACCTACCCCCATAATGATTTCATTCTTCGTCACCTTCCAAGCCATACTAACCCTCGGTCCAAAGGTTATTAATCCAAGGTTGCTGAAGACGTCCGTCATCACTCACAGCCCGACAGCCGTCATCCCAAAAAACTAAAAAGCCTGCACTCAATGGTGACCCATGTCCTTCTTGTTCATCCCTCGCACATTCGTTGCACGCGCCTGACGCAGCGCGGTGGCCTAGGGAAGGTAGCATTCTAAGCGACGCTAAGTGACATGCCCCTTAATTTCTGTCATTGTTTCTCCCTCTTTCTCCTTTCCATTCAACGGAACGGGACATGACGCACTGATAAGGGTGGTGATGGAGATGGTGGTGGTGGTGGTGGTGGTGGTGGTGGTGGGAAGGGGAATAGAATTCTCACCACCCACCAGAAACATCCTCTTCACCTCCATGGAATCTAAAAGCTCTTGAGTTGGACCCGGACCCCACCACCTTTTGTCTATGCCTCCCACCATCCCTGATGCTGTTTTGTAGGACCAAAGCCTGGGTTAAATGTATAGGAACAAACAAGACAACCCCAACCCAACACTAAGACCACCCCTCCCCACCTCCCTTTCCTTGTCTCTTGCTCTCTTACTCTCTTTCTCTTTGTCGATCTCTGCGGCTCTGCCCATCTCCCAGCCCGCACCAGTGCTTGCAAGAAATGGGCAGACCTTCGGGCCGGCCTTGTCCCCCTCAAACCCTTCCATTATTGGGGACGGATGAGCACTCGGCTTTTGAGTGATGGTGAAGTATCAGAGAGACGAGAGAGCGAGAGAGAGAGAGAGAGAGAGAGAGAGAGGGCTCTTCTCCTAGAAAAAGGCTAGCTTGGACCCAGATTGGTTGGCTTCTTTGGGGGTGGTTCTATATACACCCCCCCTATTGCTAAGGACACCCCCCAAAAACCAAAAAAAAAATATCCAAACTAACCTTTAGTGTAATTACCATATTGCCCTTGAAATTTTCTCATACACCCCCCTTCCTCCTCCTCCGTTTCGTTTTGAAAAGAAAAAAAAACACCTCTCAAACCCCTCTTAAACCCCTCGATCCATTTACATCGTTTAGGCGATCTTTGAAGGAGATTTAAGCCCCATTCGAAGCATGGACAAGCAACTAGTGATTTGGGACGAAGAATCGGCCGCAAAGGTACGTGTTCCACCTTGTTTCGAAATTTTTTTTTTTCACGGTTCGTGCTCCGTTCGGCACTGGATCGCCGAACAAAAGGCTTCTGTTCGGCTGAACAGTGCCGAACAGAAGCCTTCTGTTCGGCAACCCTCAACCGAACAGATCTGTTCGGCTGCACAGTGCCGAACAGAAGGCTTCTGTCCGGCACTGTTCAGCCGAACAGAAGCCTTTTGTTCGGCGATCCAGTGCCGAACGGAGCACGAACCGTGAAAAAAAAAAAATTTCGGGAGAAGCCGGCGAGGTGGTTCCGGGAGAAGCCGGCGAGGTGGTCGGAGATCGGGAGAATGCCGGCGACGAGAGGGAGAAGGGGGAACGGGGGGGTTTTGGGCGTTGGCGAGGTGTTTTGGAGGGGAAGAGCGGGGTGGGGGGAGGGTTTGGGGGGTGTAGAGAGCAATTTAGGTGAGGGGGTGGGGAGGGTGGGGGGTAATTTAGGAATTTTTAATTTTTTAGGGGTGTCCTTAGCAAATAGAGAGTATTTAATTTTTTTTTAATTTTTGGGGGGTGTCCTGAGCAATAGGGGGGTGTATATAGAACCACCCCTTCTTTGGATGGTCCCCTCAACAGCCCACAAGAGGGCAAACCTTGAAGGGCACAAATGTCCCTCAATAGCTATCACTACTCTTTCGGCGTTAACCCCTTGCTTTTTCATAAGTTCTTGCATGTCTGTCCTTTTAAAAATGTCCTTTTACGTGTATATGCCAGCAGATTATTCTTGTTCATCGTATTCTAAATGACATGCATGCTATCTACATGTTTACAAAAGGTGATCATTGAAGTAGAAAAGTCTATACATTGTTCTTGATATGCACAAATGCACTCCTAAATGACAAAAAAATTAACCTTAAAGATGGTTATAACGGTAAGTTTGCAAGCTAGGTTATTCTTTTTTAGGTACTTAAATACTATGTTGCTCTTTTATTATGTTAAAATATAATATTTTCAAAGAGGCTAACAGTAGGACAGAGTAACTAGGTAGCTTCTTATGCAGCCGACTATAGTAGATTTGAGTATTGGAAAACCCCGACTAGTTTACTAGGTTGTCTTTTCAACATTTTGACGATTGATTGGAAAAAGAAATAGCAATAATATTTTCTAGCAATAGATCGCCTTTATTACTTTATTATGTTTATAGTGAAATAGCTGGTTCCCAAAAGTTGGATAGGACTTAATTAATGATTATGATTCTTGTAATCAAAATTAGCTATATGTCTGTTTAAATCAATGCTTACTTTTATCAAATAACAGGTAGTGTTCTTGTTGTATAAGAAACATTATAATGATCACCGCTTTGATTAGAGCTTTTGACATAAATGACATAATACTGGGTCGTGTCTGAAGCTATTATAGCAGCCTTGAAGCCTGAAAAAATAGTTACATTGATGATCAATACATGTAAATTATAAATTTATAGCTGTATATCGATAAAAAAAATATTAATTCAAACAATATATTTGATATATTGTTTTCATTTTGTTTTGTTTGGGGGGTTGAGGGGAGATCGAGCTGTCGAATATTGCTTTCCCTTGAATTATTAGGATGCTTTCAGAAATGGAGTTCTCCCTTGACACAGACTTTTCGTTGTGCTGCTTGGCTGCCCCTTTCGAGCCAAATCGGGCCACCATGGCTCGCCTTAGGACCACTACATCTCTCCATCCCAAGTCTCGATCCAATATCAATCAAGATCCTCTACGGTGCATCAAATCCCCTGAGGTGCACTCGGTATTGTGCACCTCAGGCACTACAAAATACTGTCATCCATAGATAGCTGCCATCAAAAAATGAATAAGCATCAAGCATCATGCACCGTGTATGATATGGCACGTGGTTGAGAAATGCTTTACGAAATGGCAATCTATCTTTTGACAATAGTCATCATCAGATAGGATTCGTGCTCACCTAAAATAGAAGGCCAGGCCGCTAAAGATATTTTTCCAAGGGGTTTTGAACCCAATCCCAGTCGTCGCTGGCCACTGCCCTTAATGGCAACGACCCACACTTTTACGTTTATCCGTTGGAATCGTTGCCCGTTTTTGATAAAAGATTGCTACTGCTAGCGTGGAATCCGATCCAATTTCACCCTTACGTCATCGATCATTCCATGTGTCACTTGTTCTCCTTCTCTGGCTCCCAAAGTTGGGCCAAAGTCTCAAAAGTCCCGAGTCCTTGACCTTTCTTACGTTTCTAACTTGGCTTAGGTTTAATATATTTGTAAAGCCTCGTTGCTTTGAAGTCCACAACCCAAGTCTATGCTCTCCCATCATGGTATCATGTGTCAGCATTTGGTAGTGCTTCTGTAGCATGGAAAGGTTCCCCACCCACTGCTTTCCATGCGGGTCGGCGGAAGCCTAAAGGCCAGGATATAAAGGTGGCGACTTTTTCACTCAAAAAAAAAAGAAAGAGAGAAAAAAAAGGTGGTGACTTTTGTCCACATTCTTTAATTAGTGTGCGTAGCTAATGATATATGCTAATGACTTTTCTTTGCCACCGTATCTTTTGAAATGATAAGAATTTGATCTTCATGTTCGGTTTCACGCTCACAGCTTCATCTTCTACAGGGTTATTGCTGTCCTGGCTCATTCTTCCTGATGATCGAATGAATTGGTGCAAGATCCATGAGAGCATCAAGTGGCTTCCTTCGAAGGGAGCCAAATGGCCATTTTGATTGGCTTCGGCAAGATTCTTCATCAACTTGTGATTTGTCTTGTACGAGGAGTTTCTCAGCTCCTCTATATTCCATCAAAAAAACAAAAAAAAAAATTACATTCTCTTAAAGGTAGAACTCTTTCTGGCTAGACGCCATCACCTAGAACTCTTAAGTCCTCCTTCCCTCATATAATTTGGATTCGAGCTCAGGTGTCTATTAATTGGTGGTGCAACTACTGTGAGACTTTTACCAGCTAGCAAGCTGGCCGGTACAAATAATGGCACAACTAGTAAAAGGATAACAACTAAAAACAGTGGGGAAACAATACTAGGGTCCTAAGATACTTCCATGCTTTTCCACACACCATATTGCTTAAGATTCCAGCCAGATGATATGCTTACTAATCCACGTCAGTGCTGCATCATTTATCATGCATGGGGCGAGCACATTGGTACAAAATGGAAACCTTCAAAGCCCACAAGCATACGCACCAAGCCATTTGAGTAAATGATCGAAATGCAATGAATGACCTTATCCTTGGATGAAGATATTCCCCCTCCCAAGGTAAGAGCTAGGGGGGATGGATGTGAGAGACGTGACTCGGAGAGAGCGATGGTGTGTATATATATTGGGGGACCAGTCCCACTCGCAAAAGGGTTTTGTTGCTCTTGTGGCTGATGGCATTCCCACCACCACACAAGGAGCAAGAGAGAGAGAGAGAGAGAGAGAGATTCAGGTTTGAGTGGCTCTGGGAGCATTCAGCGTTGTTCCACTATGCTGGACACATGCATGAAAGAGGTCTCAGAACCTTTTCTTTGTAAAGGTGGAGGACCCTTGTTTGCTATCTGCCAAACTTTCTTCTCAAGCCTTTCTCCTGGGGTATTTTTTGCCGTGGGAGCCCTTTCCTACATGCAGGGGCTGCCCTATTCTGTCGCTCGTGGGGTTTGGTCGAGTTCATTAGACCTGCATCAAGGCAAGCAAACACCAGGAAGCCCGTAGAAGTAAATTTCTTTAAAAGCTTTTGGGATTTTAGAGGGTGTTTAAGAAGTTATAGCTAGGGAAAGTGATTGCATCATTGATGTACCTGGCCAGTTGCAAGCTGCCTTCTTTCTGTGGATGTTGGGGTGGGGAGAGATTACCTCCACTACATGGCAGACAGCTTCCATGACTTTTGCGATGTTGGAAGACAGCTCCCATTCACCACCAATATCAGAGGTATCTGTCTGACAGCCCAATAAGCCAACCGGATTATTGATTGGACTCATAAATCTATCATGTTGGATTTGAAAAGTGTATGTTAGATCTTATTTCCTCTCAATTTATGCAAAGATTTTAGGTTTCTAGGTCCTAACCAGTACTGTCATGTTCCATGACCAAAACTTATTGCATCTTAAAACTAGTCATGGGATGAGGATGCATACTAGGTGCCTGGATTTTGCATACATAATGGATGATTTGAGCAATGATTTTGGCGAATGTGAATTTTGGCACAGTATAGTGAATGGTGGATGGATAACTGCATTCCTTAAGTCTCATATGAGTAAATTGATTGCTTCTTCTTTTTTTTCATTTTTTTAATTAAAAAAACTGGGCTTAGCCTTGAGTATTAATGTGCAAGACATCAATAATTGACTTTGTGGGACCTAGAGGCAACATTAGGTCATATGCGATGGAAGCAAGGAGTAGGGAATAGGGATATGTGAGGAAAGTAACCAATGACATTTGTGATAGCCTCTATACTTGGCAATGAAAGTCCAAGACATTATACAAACATAAACAGTTAGAGTTGCTATTGAAATTGACCATCCGCTTGATTTATTATGTTCGACAAGATTCAATGTATGATATTGTACCTTCTAGAATTTATTTGTTTGATCATCAAATCGACGCAAAATGGATTTATATTTTTAATATTGTAATACCCCTGAAAAAAAAAATAAAAAAAAAAGGAAAGGGGGACGGGCCGGCCCGAAAAGACCGGGCCCATCCCCTTATTACGATCGTGCCTTAGGCACGATCGTGGTGGATGAAGGGAGGGTGCAAAGGGGGAGGCGGCGGCGGCGTTGTTGGAGAGGCGACTCGCTGGAGGAGACCGAGCGCCGGAGAGGTTCGAGATCCGGCCGGCCGCGGGGGGCGGGGGGGGGGGGGGGGAAGCCTTCCTCTTTCCTTCGGTGAAGACCCTCCGCAAGTTGCTCACAATTTCTCCGCCGATTCCTCGCCGGAAAGGTCGCCGGAGCACGCCGTCGGACCGAGGTAAGTGGGGCTCCCTTCCTTATGCTTCATGTTCTGGATTTTGGGGGCGTTGGAGGGGTTTTTGGCCGGTGAAGCCGTCGGAGAGGGATCCGAAACAGGGTACCCCTGTTTCGGCCCCTCTCTTTCGGATTTCGCCGCCGCCGGCCGCCGGGTTGGCCGGATCTATGGTCTTGGGGGTTGAATCGGGACTGTGGGTTGGTTGAGAGGGATTTCTAGGGTTTTAGAGGGGATGGGAAGAGGTGGACCGAGATCTCCTTCCTCGTGATCCCATCTCCTTTCCTTCCCCTCGTTGGTTGGCCGCCGGCCGACCACCGTCGCCGGTGGTGCCGCAGTTGATGGCCGTCACTGGCCGGCCGTCGTCGCCGAGGATGGGCACCTTGGTGGCTGTGCCACCCTGATCCAAGAAGAGAGGGAGATGGATCGGTTCCCCTTATTTTGAGAAGGAGGAAGAGTTTTCTCTCTCCTCTCTTCTCTCTCCTAGGTTCTCTCTCTTGTTTATTAGTTCCTCTCTCTACTTGGATTATTTCTCTCTCCAGTTTCTCTCTCTAGTTTGATACGAGGAGACCATGGTTTGTAAGGATTGCTGGATAGTCGTAGGTCAATGGAGGGTTTTGGATTGTCAGATACTCTGGATAATTTTTAATATTGTCTTGATTCTGTAGGGGGACAATCTATTGGACGAGAGGACGCTGAGCGGAGTCCTGCGCATTCCGGTTCATAGATCGCCGTGAGGACGGTGATTAGTTTGTCTGAGTTTTCAACAAAGTGTAAGAATCCTTGTACGCCAATCCTACATGATATAAATATTTTGCACTATATATATATATGTTTGATATGCTATGATCCAGGCAAAACAAAATGGTTTTTATATTTAAATTGTATTTTGATCGTCTTTGCTTGTGATTGGTATAATGATAGATGCATGCATGCGCATAACCTACACCTGCAAAATTTGACTGATGGATGTGGTGCTCTAAACTAACCATATGATATTGGTTGCCCCGTCACGGGCTGGAAACGTGGCTGTGGTTAGTTTATAGCCGGAAATAAATAAAAGAAAATTGATGTGTAGATGTAAACTGGATTGTATGAAAAAGAACTTTGGGTTTATCTTGTTATTATGGCAGGCCCCGTCACAGGCTGAAAATGTGGTATTTTGGTAGGCCCCCTCACAGGCTAGAAATGTGGAACTATAATGTGCAGGCCCCGCCACAGGCTGAAAATGTGATATTTTGGTAGGCCCCCTCACAGGCTAGAAATGTGGAACTATAATGTGCAGGCCCCGCCACAGGCTGAAAATGTGATACTTTGGCAGGCCCCATCACAGGCTAGAAATGTGGAACTATAATGTGCAGGCCCCGCCACAGGCTGAAAATGTGATAATTTGGTTGCCCCACCACAGGCTGAGAAATGTGACCGAGATTTGACCCAAAGTCGGAAAGATAATTAAACCGGATCAAGTTGAAGAGAAGACATTGAAACTATAATACATGTTTATGAGCTATCATATGCTATATATTTCTTGTGTGGCTGGACTTTTATTGATGTTTGATGTACATACTTGTATCGATTATTTGAGCTTTGATAGCCGGTTATGACTTCATGATATGTGCTTTGACTTGTCATGGTTTTCAGATTTTTATTATTATTGTGTTGGTGTGGATGTGTAGGGATTCTTACTGGGCTGTAAAGCTCATCCCCTTTTCTTCTTTCTTTTTATCAGAGTTGCAGGATGCTTAGATTTGGATGGGATGGGCGCAGAGTGCAGGTATCAGAGTCATTAGCTAGTTAGTTTGTTTGTCCTTCTTTGATGTCGATGAACATTTGAAGATCTTGTAATTGAACTAATTTGTTTATTTGGATATGTCGGACTTGTCTATTTGAATTATTAAATTAATCGTGGATTTATTGGAATTTTGTTAAACATAGGCCTTGCATGATCTTTAGGGCACTGCTCTAGGGCTCATGCGGCCGGTCGCGTGCCGGACCCGGAAGTTGGGTTCGGGGCGTGACAGAGTGGTATCAGAGCTTAAGGTTAAGGTATCCTAGGGTTTAGGTTCAGGTGAGTGTGAGTGGGGAATTATGATCGGAAAACTATCAGAGCCTTAGTTTATAATCACCTGAGATTGTAACAGGAATGATAATGTAATTTAAGGTTTAAGACCACTAGGGATTGTGGCCTTAGTGGCATTAGAGTTTAAGGTTTAAGATCATTGGGGATAGTGATAAATTGGAATCTGAGCATATGTTTAAGATCACTAGGGACTGTGACTGAAATATATTATAGCTTAAGGTTATGATCACTTGGAACATGACAATTAAATTCAGTGCTTAAGGTGTAAGATCACTGGGCATTGTGATAAAATATATGCATCGGGTTTTGGTTTTCGATGAGTGTGGAAGGAAAGTATAAATTATCTTTGATCATGATAAGAGAGGTTTGACCTAAGATAAGTGTAGGAAGGTCCACAATGGCATATCAGTTATACCATATTCGGATATTATTTAAATGACCTGAAAGTTCAAACTTGATATGGGTTTTGATGTGATCGTACTTTTGGTTTTGCTGCTAATTATTAGAGTAGGGTTTGTACGTAGATCTTCCATAGTATTGGAGTGAGCTAAGAAGATTTCATAATATTGAAAGGAATGTTCTTCGAAGTTGAATATGTATGTGGATTATATCTGGTATTGGCATGTTGGCTATTGCAAATAGGTCTATTTCCTATTAATGTATTTGATTATTTTGAGGCCATAGAGTATGCATATTGACGGGGGAATTCTAATTATTTGAATTCTCCTATTTGGATTGGGCTACTGGATTTTACTTATAATTGTAGAAGATTATTTGATGTGTTAAATTTAAAACTCAAGCCTAGGTTTAAGATTTGAGCAGGATCTTTTGTCATTGTTGATGAAGCCACTAATAAATGTCATATTGAGTAGAGACTTCGGTCATGAGATGCTTACATAAATTATCATATATAGCATTTTTGATGGATGTTAAGAATCTTGGTGAAGAAAGATCTGGAGATCGATAGAGTTAATTTCTAATCATAGTGTATTGGCTCAATGACTTCTAACCCATTGAATTTGAAGTAAATCTTTTTGGAAAGAAGATCAACGTAGATTGTCTAATCGAATTGCTGAGGAAATCCAAGGTTAACTTATTTTAAATTAAACCTAGATATTTTGAATTCTAAAACGGTTGTGAAGATCATGTCGTGACCTTAAACTTGATTAATGGCTTGAGTGTTAGTAATGGTTAGTATACTCTACATAAATTGAGGATAGAGAGATCTGGAGGTTCTGCTCAATTAAAGTTCTAAAATTTGGATTTTTCTTACTCCTAATGCAAAGTGATATTTCGGTCATAAATTATTTAGAGGCTTTAGAGTATTTAATGGATTAAATCAGAGTGCGCAGCGGAAGTGTGGTGGTTTGAGTTATTTTGAAACTGGTTAAGGACATTAATATTTGATCTAAAAGGTATTATGATGGAACACTTGAGTTAGTTTCTAGTAGAGGAGAATGTTGTTGATTCTATGGATGATCTAGAGGTAGCTATGTAATTTTCACCGGTGGGTTCTTCTATTGTCGATAACTTTTGGGAGAATCTTGGGCATCTTAAAATTAGCGTTAATGGTTGATGAGTCCTTGGTTGGTCTTAGACTTGGAATGTTTTAACATGGATCCCCTATTTATTAGGATGATGTGGGCGAGAGAAAATTATTAGGCCCAGAGATAGTGCAATAGACCATAGATAATGTGTAAGTGATCAGAGAACGACTTCGTACAGCTCAGAGTTGTTAAAAGAGTTATGCTAATAATAGAAGGAGATCAAAATAACCTACTATGTGTGGTAAATAGAAAGGATTAAGTTTTGAGATGCTGTAATTTTTGTATGTCAAAATCTTGTGAGTAGGTACTCCGAGAGGGAGACTATTTGAAATCTCGGGGATGATATAACGGATGCATATTTTTTTTAAAGTTTGAGGCTTCAAGTAAGTTAATTTCGAGGACGAAATTTTTTTTAGGGGGAGAGAATGTAATACCCCTGAAAAAAAAACAAAAAAAAAAAGGAAAGGGGGACGGGCCGGCCCGAAAAGACCGGGCCCATCCCCTTATTACGATCGTGCCTTAGGCACGATCGTGGTGGATGAAGGGAGGGTGCAAAGGGGGAGGCGGCGGCGGCGTTGTTGGAGAGGCGACTCGCCGGAGGAGACCGAGCGCCGGAGAGGTTCGAGATCCGGCCGGCCGCGGGGGGGGGGGGGGGGGGAAGCCTTCCTCTTTCCTTCGGTGAAGACCCTCCGCAAGTTGCTCACAATTTCTCCGCCGATTCCTCGCCGGAAAGGTCGCCGGAGCACGCCGTCGGACCGAGGTAAGTGGGGCTCCCTTCCTTATGCTTCATGTTCTGGATTTTGGGGGCGTTGGAGGGGTTTTTGGCCGGTGAAGCCGTCGGAGAGGGATCCGAAACAGGGTACCCCTGTTTCGGCCCCTCTCTTTCGGATTTCGCCGCCGCCGGCCACCGGGTTGGCCGGATCTATGGTCTTGGGGGTTGAATCGGGACTGTGGGTTGGTTGAGAGGGATTTCTAGGGTTTTAGAGGGGATGGGAAGAGGTGGACCGAGATCTCCTTCCTCGTGATCCCATCTCCTTTCCTTCCCCTCGTTGGTTGGCCGCCGGCCGACCACTGTCGCCGGTGGTGCCGCAGTTGATGGCCGTCACTGGCCGGCCGTCGTCGCCGAGGATGGGCACCTTGGTGGCTGTGCCACCCTGATCCAAGAAGAGAGGGAGATGGATCGGTTCCCCCTATTTTGAGAAGGAGGAAGAGTTTTCTCTCTCCTCTCTTCTCTCTCCTAGGTTCTCTCTCTTGTTTATTAGTTCCTCTCTCTACTTGGATTATTTCTCTCTCCAGTTTCTCTCTCTAGATTGGAGTTTTCTCTCTCTAGTTTGATACGAGGAGACCATGGTTTGTAAGAATTGCTGGATAGTCGTAGGTCAATGGAGGGTTTTGGATTGTCAGATACTCTGGATAATTTTTAATATTGTCTTGATTCTGTAGGGGGACAATCTATTGGACGAGAGGACGCTGAGCGGAGTCCTGCGCATTCCGGTTCATAGATCGCCGTGAGGACGGTGATTAGTTTGTCTGAGTTTTCAACAAAGTGTAAGAATCCTTGTACGCCAATCCTACATGATATAAATATTTTGCACTATATATATATATATATGTTTGATATGCTATGATCCAGGCAAAACAAAATGGTTTTTATATTTAAATTGTATTTTGATCGTCTTTGCTTGTGATTGGTATAATGATAGATGCATGCATGCGCATAACCTACACCTGCAAAATTTGACTGATGGATGTGGTGCTCTAAACTAACCATATGATATTGGTTGCCCCGTCACGGGCTGGAAACGTGGCTGTGGTTAGTTTATAGCCGGAAATAAATAAAAGAAAATTGATGTGTAGATGTAAACTGGATTGTATGAAAAGGAACTTTGGGTTTATCTTGTTATTATGGCAGGCCCCGTCACAGGCTGAAAATGTGGTATTTTGGTAGGCCCCCTCACAGGCTAGAAATGTGGAACTATAATGTGCAGGCCCCGCCACAGGCTGAAAATGTGATATTTTGGTAGGCCCCCTCACAGGCTAGAAATGTGGAACTATAATGTGCAGGCCCCGCCACAGGCTGAAAATGTGATACTTTGGCAGGCCCCATCACAGGCTAGAAATGTGGAACTATAATGTGCAGGCCCCGCCACAGGCTGAAAATGTGATAATTTGGTTGCCCCACCACAGGCTGAGAAATGTGACCGAGATTTGACCCAAAGTCGGAAAGATAATTAAACCGGATCAAGTTGAAGAGAAGACATTGAAACTATAATACATGTTTATGAGCTATCATATGCTATATATTTCTTGTGTGGCTGGACTTTTATTGATGTTTGATGTACATACTTGTATCGATTATTTGAGCTTTGATAGCCGGTTATGACTTCATGATATGTGCTTTGACTTGTCGTGGTTTTCAGATTTTTATTATTATTGTGTTGGTGTGGATGTGTAGGGATTCTTACTGGGCTGTAAAGCTCATCCCCTTTTCTTCTTTCTTTTTATCAGAGTTGCAGGATGCTTAGATTTGGATGGGATGGGCGCAGAGTGCAGGTATCAGAGTCATTAGCTAGTTAGTTTGTTTGTCCTTCTTTGATGTCGATGAACATTTGAAGATCTTGTAATTGAACTAATTTGTTTATTTGGATATGTCGGACTTGTCTATTTGAATTATTAAATTAATCGTGGATTTATTGGAATTTTGTTAAACATAGGCCTTGTATGATCTTTAGGGCACTGCTCTAGGGCTCATGCGGCCGGTCGCGTGCCGGACCCGGAAGTTGGGTTCGGGGCGTGACAAATATCCCGTCAATTTTTTTATTCATTTATTTCTAACAATATGATAAAGGGTTTGATTGGTTTATGCTCAAAACTTTAATATGAAGTTATTGAATCTCAAGCCATGTACTTTAAGATGCCTAAATAATGAATATTGAAGTTAGTGACCAGATCATGTCACAATTAAGCAAACTCACTTGATAGTGGACTCATCCTAACTATGATTTGAAGGAAAGAAATGAAACATTACTTGATATGTATTGCATATATAATTAATCAATATCATGCACATTTTAACATGTATATAAATCGCATGAAAACGAACAAATCAAGATTATTATAAGATATCGATTGTTATGCTACTCATTGAAGGCTTTAATCAAATACAATTAATTGTTTAATTTGGAAGTTCTGCACCAATTTTTGTCTGTAATAGTTCTTTTTCTCTTCTCCCTTTGTCGACCACAAACATCAAAATTAGAATATATAGGGCTATATTTGGTCAGTAGAATACCATGGCAATCAGTCCTCTCACAGGACTCAGTCTGGGGACCTACTTATTGCCACCTTTCATTGTTGTAGGGGAACCAATGAGGCCTGATTTTAAGAGGGCAGAGCCTGAAACAATAAGCTGCCAACCGAGACAAGCCGAGTTTGGGACCGGTTTTCTGTACTACCATCGATCAAATATTTCTAACTGAGGTAGAATTTGATTAATTGTGTTCGAGATTAAACGTGATTAAATACTAATTGAACAATGCAATGGTAACTCAGAAAAATCACTCAAAAAAGTCGTTAAACTATCTTCCACCGTTCACGCTGCTTCATCATGCGTCACAATTCACAATGCAAATACAAGGAGAGCAATGAGAATACAACACACCAGCTGATTGATTTGGAGTTAGTGAAGCATTATTGATACTAATTACTACGTTTGAGGACCGAGACAGCGAAAGCACGGGGAGAGCTGCTGTAATGCTAGTAAGAGTTGTGTTACAACCATTTGCAAGTGCATGAAAGGAAGGATGCTTTCTTCTCATCAAAACTTGCAGTTTTTTGGTCAGGCACTTCTCTCTCTCTAGTTAATTAGGCAGTTTTTAACATATGAGAAGTAGAATTAAACTTATCTTCGCATGCTGATGAATATTCCGGTCAAATGCTTTTCAAAAAAGAAAAAAAAGAACATACTGCACCAATGGACCTTCTACCATGGCAACCAGCAAAACACCTACAGTGTGAACTGTGAAATATTGAAAAAGAATATGGCCATCTGTGGGTCGAGAAGGGCCCGACCGACCAGGATGCACCTAAAAACTAGGCCCATGTAATAAGCAGGCCGGGTTGGGTTTGATACTAAAGCCTCGGACCTGGAACGTAGGCCCGAACGCCCAAAGGCAAACTTGGTGTGGCCCATGAACAGGTCTATGATCACGTGGGCTAACACACTTTGGGTTGGCCGATTGGGACCTCATGGCAAGAAATTTTGCCCTACATTGCATGTACTATATGGCCGCACACATCACCAATCGCAACCGCTCATTCCTATAGCGATGCATCAAGACACACACTCGATGAATGTGGCCTACATGAACGAGCAGTTGTGATTGGTGGTGTGCACGGTCACATGTTAATTTGCTAACTTGTCATCTATTGCAAATATATCTCATCTTGTACTAGCACTAGAGACCAAAGTATATCCGGGGTATCTGGGGTTCCCATTCTGGCTAGGCAGCACCCCACATGGTGTTTTTCCCCTAGGAGCCCCCACCCAAGCTTCCTCAAGGTCATCTTCGATGGGTCTGTTTTGGATGGAGGCACGAGGGGATGTGTGAGTTTTGTCATAAGGGACCCGAACTCCAAGTTGGTGGCAGCGGGCGACTATCAATTATTCGACATCACGGTCCCCGGTGCGGAGCTAAGAGCTGCATGGGTGGGCTTTTGACATGCTTAACGAGTGCTACTAGCCAGTTCAGTCATCCTGGAGGGTAACTCGGCCATGGTCATCAATTAGATCCAGAGAGAAAAGGGTTGCCGACTGCGGCCATCCATTGTTTCGAGACATTTGGATGATGATGAGGGATGGAGGGGCCGTCCAGGCCAAGCATATATTTAGAGAAGCTAACGAGGTTGCGGATTAGGTGGCCGCCTATGTGGCCTACCATGCCGGTAGCACCTTGTGGGCTAGGGATGGGGAGCTACATCGAGAGCTCCGCGATATTCATTTTTCTGATTTTATTGGATGCATTCGTACACGTAATGCATGAATTACCTATTTTATCAAAACAAAAAGAAAGCATATCTGCATATCATAATATAAACTCTGATAGTACTAGAGACTTGGACGCCTAAAGGCTTTTGGAGATTTGAAGGTCTGCAGTGATAAATACGTAAAGATTTCAGCAAATGAAATGGCTAACTCTGTTTATCAGCTAGAAAATCTAATAAGTATGATTTTCCACTTAAGCATGGACTATGAGGTTCTGTTTATAAGATTTTCAGTTTGTGTGCATGACTTTCTGTAGTAACATCAGAATTGTTATAAAAACATGACCACTGAATGATGTGGCTTGCGCCTTCAAATTGTAGAAAGAAGAGGAAGCCTAACAACATAATGAATTATTTCATTGCGAACGCTGCAAGGATTTGTCACTCTGCACTTGCAAGGGCGAGTATGTTCTTCCATTCTTTTGCATGGGACATTTCAGTTTGACAAGTAGGCTTGCTTCAAGTTTTCTACTATAACTAGGTTTCCTTCTTGATTTTATTTTATGTTGTCTCATTTCCTATGTCATCTATTTTTTGAGGTTGGAGGACCTATCTACCATGACTGCTTGTCTATTTTTGAGATTGCTACCTCTGCATTCTTTTCTAAGCAGCCCTCTTTCAGGCTTGCAGACAAAGTGATGATTCCAACCACTCCCTCCTGATCTGAGCTCCATTGCTCCAATTTTTTTACATGAAGTAATGCATCTGCGTCCTGGTCATGCTTGTTCCCTTGTCTCCTTATATTGTTGGATGTGGCTGCATAAAGAGTGGGTTCATCAATTAAAGGAAGAGGATCACAATCATAAACAGGATGCAGGCTTGCTCCATTGAGACAATTTTATCATTTGATACACATTCTAGGACAATTGGAACAGCTCAAAAATTTAAAATTTAAGTGGCTTTCAATAGACAGGGCCATGGTTGGGTAAATACAGATATATGAAGTGCAAGTCCACTCGATGTGATCATGACAATCAAAAATATGTTGGCTGATGAGTAGGCTGATATCATCGTAGAGCTTCCCACATAATTTTCAAATGTAAGAGAATATTTGGAGAATAATTCCTTCCGCCGCCGCTCTGTAATCACTCTTCGATGATAAGTAGGGTGGCTAGGTTGATATGTCATGCAAGGTTTAATTTATTAAATAAATTATCATGATTAAACTGTTATTATACCGGATCGTCGTGCGATGTTATGTCTGCATGCAAGTGTGTTGGGTTTTCTATTTTTTTGGTGACCGATGCAAGGGTGCGTCGTGATGTTGTATTTTGAATCTGCCGTTCGATCTTTCTCGAATCGGATGAGCATGATCTAGTTTGTGATTATTATGCATAGTCTAAATGTGGCATGAGGTCCTGATATTGGGTTAGTGATGCTCTGATATTACTTGCTTCGGTCGTGGATCAAGACATTTGACCTAAAACCAAACTTCTCTGCAACATCTTCTCCTGATTTCATAACCTAATTTTACTTTAATCATAGGATCGTTGCAAGTCCAAGTTTTCATTAAAATAATTAGCTTATGCCGACATTGGCGGAGTTATACATGGCCCATCTTGAGATTAGTCAATCTCCTTTCAATAATGGCAGAGCCATTAGTTCCGAAATTCAACTAAAATTTATTAGAATTTTCTAATTCATTTGATAAGATTATAACTTGCTCATAAAACCACCACATGCAAAGGCATCTTAGCAAGATCATATAAACAAAAAATTGATTAGATCAATGCAAAAACACCGAGAAATAACACGAACCATACAATAAATAATCAATTGACTTCATTTGTTAACTCCATAAATCTATAATTGTTGAATGGCAAGCAAACAATGTCCCGAACCATTTGCAAACGAGAAGTATAAATAGTCTAAAAATATTTTAGATTATCTAAAGAATATCACAACATGGCAGAATATTGTGAACTTGCAACCTAGCTACCGGATTACCGCGTGAAGAGTTCAAATATATATATTTTCTAGAATCCGGATCCTATCACTCGCGGTACGACTACCGCTTCCTGCGTGCTGCGTGCGTATTGTTTCCGCTATCAGCCCCAGTATTTTTTTTTTCACTTTCTTCCCTTCTCTTCTTTTAATGCTGTTCTAAATATTAAATTTTACATAAATACCCTTACAAAGTAATATTTGCATATATTGCTTTGTTAAATACTTATTTTGCTATTTTGTTCTTTTTTTTAATCCTTATTTTTACATATGTATCCACGCTATCTAACGCAGTTAAAAAATTAACGGTTTCAAATTAAAATGACTAAAATACTCTTAATGGGTAGATGTGCAAAAAAAATATATTTACAAAGTGATCATGATGGGAACAAAAAAATAATTTCAAAATTTTATTTTATTTTTAATTAAAATAAATGTGGTTTTTATTAATAGTGTTAGAAAAACCGTTATATTAGGAACATTTGTGCAAAAATAGTGTTTTATGAGGGTACAAAAATAAATATAAGTTTAAAGAGAGTATTCATGTAAATTTGAATTTTAGAAGGATATTCATGCAAAAAACTCTTTTTTTTTTGAAACAGACATAATATATATAGCGGGTATGAATACACTCAAAGTAATCAAAAGATAATAAATTCCAAAATGCACAGAGTAGTCAGCTCTCACCCAGCCACAGGATCTCCTCAGAGTGGTTAGTCACATAGAAGACTATCCAATCTGCTACCATGTTGGCCTCTCGATATACATGCTTGGCCCATCTCTCATCATCTCTGAAATATCTATCTCTAGGGAGGAAATGGTAATCACCCACCTATTTTATGGGTAGTTCTAAATAAACACCCCCCCTATTGCTCAGGACACCCCCCAAAAATTAAAAAAAAATTAAATACTCTCTACACCCCCCCATTTGCTAAGGACACCCCTAAAAAATTAAAAATTTCTAAATTACCCCCACCCTCCCCACCCCCCACCTCCCCACCCCCGCCTCTGCCTCCTCCTCCTCCCCCCTCCTCATCCTCCTCCTCCCCCTCCCCCTCTTCCCGCCCACTTCTGCCTCCCCCTCATCCCTCTCCCCTCCTCCTCCGCCCCGCCTCTGCCTCCTCCTCCTCCCCCCTCCTCATCCTCCTCCTCCCCCTCCCCCTCTTCCCGCCCACCTCTGCCTCCCCCTCATCCCTCTCCCCTCCTCCTCCGCCCCGCCTCTGCCTCCTCCTCCTCCCCCCTCCTCATCCTCCTCCTCCCCCTCCCCCTCTTCCCGCCCACCTCTGCCTCCCCCTCATCCCTCTCCCCTCCTCCTCCGCCCCGCCTCTGCCTCCTCCTCCTCCCCCCTCCTCATCCTCCTCCTCCCCCTCCCCCTCTTCCCGCCCACCTCTGCCTCCCCCTCATCCCTCTCCCCTCCTCCTCCGCCCCGCCTCTGCCTCCTCCTCCTCCTCCCTCCTCCCTCCTCCTACTCCTCCACCCCTCTACCTCCGCCCCCCATCCCCATCCCCTCTTACTCTGCATCCCCCTCCGCCTTCTCCCCCTTCTTTGCCTCCTCCTCCACCCCCTTCTCCTCCACCTCCCCCTCCTCCTCCTCCTCCTCCACCTCCCCCTCCTCCAACTACCCCTCCCCCCTCCGCCGCCTCCTCCCCACCCTCCTACCCCTCCTCCCCTCCCCTCCGCCGAACAGAAAGATTCTGTTCGGTTGAGGGTTGCCGAACAGAAGCCTTCTGTTCGGCACTGGATCGCCGAACAGAAGCCTTCTGTTCGGCACCGTTCAGCCGAACAGAAGCATTTTGTTCGGCGATCCAGTGCCGAACGGAGCACGAAACGGAGGAGGAGGAAGGGGGGTGTACTGAGAAAATTTCAAGGGCAATATGGTAATTACACTAAAGGTTAGTTTGGGTATTTTTTTTTTAATTTTTGGGGGGTGTCCTGAGCAATAGGGAGGGTGTATTTAGAACTACCCCTATTTTATACTTTACTGGATTCAACCAATAATAATGGCCAAATCGCCCTCCAGCACTAAGATTTTGACCTGCGCCCTAACGTTGCTTGGCCGCGTTTTGGGACTCTTCAAATTAAAGGTCTTAGATCTCTTTTAAAGGCGTCATCCTTTCAAAAAGCCAAAGAATATTATAACCTTACCTTCCTCTGCAAGTAAGGCATGCCTAACGTTTCACGTTTGGCGGCACCTCACAAACAGCCGAAGTAGGTATAAGTAACGGCGTTATTCCACAGCAACGGTCATGTAGAGAGATTCAAATTATGGCCACTATTTACCTCAATGCTTTTGTAACCATTATATTTTTTTTCTTCTGTTTTAATATTTTAAATTTAAATATTAATACCTGCTACATTATTATTCTTTTTATTATCGCTGTTATTGTTATTAATATTTTTATTATTTTTTTGAAACCTAATAATGAGTATGTGCTTAGTTAATATTTTTTTCCGTGCAGACGGTATCTCTCCACTATAATTTTTCAAATAAAATAATATAATAAAAACATTAATTTTTGTTATTATCTACAAAGCTATTTTTATTTTCTCAGCATTATCTATAATTACATAAGAAGCAATATTAATGATTATAGTCCCCTATCTCAACTTCCACATAGTAAATCTTTTTCATTATTATTCATTAATTTATGAAAACAGAAAGATAATTGATGTATATTTTTATTAAAAAATGAAATGTATAAAATTTAATGTATAGCTCGCAATAACTTATGTGTAAAACTGGTTATAAGAGGTTTTTTTTTGGCACATCGGCAGCTCACACTCTACGAATGTGAATACGGCTAACAAAATCTGAAAACAAGAAAGCAGAAAAGGAACTCAGCACTGTCTCATGCTCTCTCCAGGCAAGACCTCAAGAATAATGCGTCGCATAGGAAGCAACCCAATCAGCAGCAGCATTCGTCTCTCCGAAGATATGTGTGGCATGATGGGCATTACATTCCTGCAGTAGTCTACGAATGTTAAGTAGTAGCGGCCTACTCTCGGCTGCACGACCTTGACCCCGAATCCAATCAATGACTGTCGCCGATTCGCTCTCTAGAATAAGCCGGTCCGCTTCTAAACTCCGTCGGGCATAAGAGATACTTTTCCAGGCAGCTCTGAGCTCTGCACATACCACCGAGGAATCGAAGATCCGATGACCCCCCGCCGCCACTAGCTTAGAGTCATGATTTCTGATGACAAAATCTGCGCCTCTGCAATACCCGTCATCGACCATACTGCCATCAAAGTTCATCTTCAAAAAGCCAGAGGTGGGGGTACCAAAGATACGGAGATATATCTGTACGCTACAGAGCAGAAAGAGGGCCCAGATATCCCTGGCCAACTTGGTAGGTGAAATTCAGCAGTACTAATGAACTCCTCTGCATGCAATAATGCTTTGGCCACCACCGCCCTCGGGGGCGAACTTCTTTTTTTTTTTTTTTTGACAAAATCTTGTTTAAGAGTAAGTTAAAACAGTCCCGCCCCCACGGGCGGTGACCGCACCCCAAAAGGTTCCGTTTAAAGCTGCGGGGGAGAAGGAAGAAAAGAGACACGGGGTAGGGGACACGTCTTTCCGCTACCCACCGCTTTGACCCCCCACCCAACAAAAAGATTCGACGAAACCAGACCTCACCACGTGTCACTCCATTCCCTCTCCCTTTCTCCCCTCACGCCACCATCAGCCAGGGGCCCCACCCACTCTCCCCAGTTCCTTTTCTAACCCACAGGGTTGGTGAAGCGCTGCTCCGTCCCCCGCCCCCACGGAGAATCGGATCCCGCTCGTTCCTTCAAAGCATGCGGCCCCGATGGGATCCCGTCCTCCGCTTCGTCTCCCTCCGTCTCCCTCCGTTTGAGTCGCTCCGCCCATGGCCGCCACGCGAGTCGAGGACGTCATGGAGTTCTTGACGGCGCATGGGTTCGCCCACGCCGCCGCAGCCCTCCGCGATGACGTCCGCTCCCTCTCCGGCGCCGCCGCCGCCGACGCCGACGCCCTCGGCCTCGGCCTCGGCCTCCTGCCGCCTCTCAGGATCACCCCCGGAGGTCGCGCAGGAGAGGGCGGTGCCCTTCCGGCGAGCTCGGCCCCCAGCTCCTGCTCCTCCGACGCCTTCCTCAGCCCCGGCTTGTCCCCTTCCGGTAGGAGGGATTCGAAGCCCTTCTTCTCTCTGCCGACTACTTTCTTGTTTTCTTCTCTCTGCCGACTACTTTCTTGTTTTCTTCTCGATTTATCACAAGACGACTTTATTTGATCTTTAATTCTTGATCTCATTGCCAATCTTATGTTTTTTCTTGGACAGAATTGTTGAATCCTTATGGGCTTTGGTCCCCGGGTGGGGCTCAATCATCGGACTCGTCATCGGAGAGGGAGTTTGGGACTGCGCGAGAGTATGTGGAGTCGAATTTATTCAACGATCCCTTCTGGGATGATGACCAGTATGGGGCCTATCTCAATGATCCGTACTTCGTAAAGATGAGCCCGAGCCCTGATGCATGCCGAAGCGAGGATAAGTTTATAATGTCTATAGACGCTGAGGAGAGATTTGGGGAACGAGAAAGATTTGATTTTGGTGCGGGAGATAAGCATGGAGATGGCGTTGGTGTTAGTTGCGAGGGTTGTTCTGAGATTTATATATGTTCTTCTCCTCTTTGCGATTGCTGCAGTGGATTAAGGGAGCGGAATGATGGCAGCCCCATGAAGGGGGTTGGAAACTCGAGTTCGACGATATATGGGCGATATCGGATATTGGATGACCATACAGAGAGACTGGATGAATGCAGGGAAGAAGATAGATTTCAGTTGAAGCGGGTCGATGAGAGGACCAAGGATGCTTTTTCAGAAGGGGATTTGCTTCATGATGCCAGTGGAGTAGAGAGGAAGAAAAGTTTGGAGTTTGGATTAGTGGAGAAGGAATTGCAGATGCTTAACTCATATGCAGGAGGTGCTAGGAGTACTCAAACAAGTGAGCATTTGCTTTGTCTCTTTGATTAGTAGTTACTTGTGGAGTGTTTGCTTTATTTTTGGCAGGGGTGAATTTTTACTTGGGTCCAGTCTACCCGAACATCATTAATGAGTTGATAGAATTTGCAGTTGAGCCTCTTCATAAATCATAATCATGATTGATGAAATATTGTAAATGACAATTTTGTCTGGTTGTTACGTTGATTCCTTGTTAATTGGACACTGAAACTAAATAGAATTCTAACTTAACCACATTCTAATGAGAATGGTACTTTATTTGCAATTTGACTACCCTTAAATGTTATTATATGTTCATCATGGTACATTTTCTGAAATCTTGTTCAGCTTTGATGCCTTAGCTCCTACATTTCTTCCATTCCATGGTAATTTCAAGAATATGTATACTTCTGTTTCATTATATTCATCGTTGATTTGGTGCTGGGTTTTCTTTTCTTGCCCTTCTTGAAATCTTTTTTTCATGTGAGTGCAGATGGTGATTCTGGATATGAGAGAAAAAGCTGTGGGGATTCAAATGACTGTGGTGAAGTACCTATCGTAAATACCATAAGTAATGAGGAGGTGCTAAAAAGAGATCACTGGTTACAACCTTTTCCCGAGAGAGCTTATGAGAATGATGTAGATGATGCCTATGAATTAGGAGAGTCTGAAACACTTGACAGAGGATTTCAGGATTCTAGAGCTGTGGGGGTTGAAGGAGAGGACCATGACACCAGTGATGAGCTTCAGCTGTATAATTCTAATGAGGATGAATTTGAAATATTTGAGTTGAGAATCATACATCGGAAAAACAGGTATAAGAACCAAAATTTTCTGTCAGAATTTCTATACAATTTGATTAATGCATAAAGATATCCTGTGCTCACATGTTAGGCAATCAATTACAGGACGGGTTTTGAAGAAAACAAAGATCTGCCAATTGTTTTGAACTCAGTTATAGCAGGCAGATATTATGTCACTGAATATCTTGGTTCAGCTGCATTCAGCAAGGTAGTCCAGGCACGTGATCTTCATATGGGAATTGATGTGTGTCTTAAAATAATAAAAAATGATAAGGATTTCTTTGATCAAAGTTTGGATGAGATCAAGCTCCTCAAATTTGTGAATAAACATGACCCTGGTGATGAGCACCATATATTGCGCCTCTATGACTACTTCTATCATCAGGTATGTGGTATCATTTCAAGATATAGGTCATCTCTTGCATAATGTTCAAACAGTAGTTTTTTCCCCATCTGTACTGGGATATCTCATGCCCATCTCTTTGTTCAGTACAAATTGAAGTTCTTTTGTCTAATTGATGCTAATCATGGATACTTTTCCTACTTATGAACAACTGTGTGTATAAAATATTTTTTCTTATGTACTTTTGTAGTGAACATATATGTGAAAATAATTGGGAGATTGGCCTATAAAGATCAGATCAAGGATAGTATTCTCCCCCTAAAGAGAGGAATTGGCTGTTTTCCGACAAAAAGAGTCGTATCAAAGTCCTCTATCATTCTGTATGAATCATATAGTTGCGAACTCTAACCTCAAAAGGAGAACCAAGGTACATGGATAAAGTATTTATTATACATCCCCATCCTATTTGTTCCAACCTTATTGGATGCTTCATGCATAAGCTTATTAACAGGCTCTTTCTTAAATCCACTTGAAGATTGATGATCTAATTGAAACAACCCAAAATGATTTTAAATCAACCAAAAGCTCATTCTACCCCTCAGAAGATCAGCCAGCATTTTTATGTTGTGAGTAGCTAGAAAGGGCTGCCCTCTCAACATCTCTCTGTATAAAAAAAAAGAACTAAGAGGGTATCCTTGTTCACATTGAGGTACATCTTATATTTTCTAGAATCATGGTAGAATGTTAAGCGCAAGGAGAGTCACTTTAGCTCTATTCTAACCCCTTAAAATCAACAGAAGCCCTTATGAAACCAACTGATTTTAATTCATGATTCCTACTAAATATAAATCTCAGTGAATTATGTGTTTGTCTAAAGGCACTTCTGTGACGAATCTTAGGCATTTCTTGTTCACTTTATCATGATGCTTTCTGCAATCAACATCAAGCATAGCTGAGATCTTTCTCCAATATCTACTTGGATAGCCGAGATCTTTCTCCAATATCTTACTTGGTTGCACTCATGGGCCACAAAGCAGCAAGGTATCAAAGTTAAAATTTTAGCTTCCAATGAAATCCCTATCTTTCGTCTAGTTTCTTAAATGAGCTCTTACGGCACATAGCTGGCATTATGGAAAATGTGTATTTAACACATTCAATAAGCTAACTGGCATATGGTTCTTGATGCAATTACTACACCCGACTCCTGTTATTAAATGGAAAGAAACTCATTAGACCATAGCTCAGAAGTCATCCCAATAATAAACATTCTGTATCTCGCTATACTCTGTAATCAACATCAGTAAGACCAAGAATTGCTCATAAAAGAAGTGAAAAAAATCAAGCTCAACTGCCTTCATCTTATCCCTCTCAAGCAATGCTTTGCTCTTCTCTTTCTGTGTAATTTTGTAAAACATTGTATGTCATAAAAGCTTCATATAAGCCCTACAGAAAGGGTATATGAACAGCTGCTAATAACAGGGCGCTAATGCGAGCAATCAGTTGGTGGTACTAAGTAGGAAAACATACAAAATCGTAAGAATATTATGGATTCCATAAGCATTGTAGATAATGATGATGGAGGTAATTTCAGCATTTTGATGCTGAATCTATATATCCTGTTTTTCAGATTGATTTTTAATTTGGTGGTTGAGAAGCAATGTTCTTTTCACTAGCTTTTTGAAATCCCTATGCATTTAGTTAATATCTGCTCTTTATATATTTTTAGTTAGGTCATTTTACTGTTAGGATTTTCTGCTGAATTTCATGATTAGATGTGTTTTTTTTCTTGTATTAACTAGTGTACCTGGTGTTTTCTTGGTATTTACATAAATCTATCCTTTCTAATTAAATTGCTTATAGGATTAACAAATGCATCTTCTAAATTCTGATTTGTTGATTATTGTGAAATTCTGACCTCAGAAAAATCCTACAGGAACATCTTTTCATCGTTACTGAATTACTACGAGCAAATCTATATGAACTTCAGAAATATAATCTGGAAACTGGTGGGGAGGTGTATTTCACATTGCCCAGACTACAGGTATGTCTTGCTATTTTTTAATAAAAAAGGTCCGACAAGTGTTTTGAGTCATTAGGGGACTCATGCTAGAATTTTGTGTACTTGGATACCCATAAGACTACCATTGCCCTCACCCAATTACAAATAAAACTAACACATCTGATAGCGTGCCATAATTGGAAATGCCCCCTTTGATCAGCATAACAAATAAAGTGGGTGAAAGAATGGTTCTCTGTACTTGTGTAAAGAAATTTATGATAATCTTTATGCTGACCATTCCACAAGTCAAAACAAACTAAAGCTTTATCACAAAGGCATCAAGTTGTAGTGTAACTTAGAAACGCTTTCTTTCTGTTAACTGTGTCTTGAATCATCTGGTTCATTCTTTATTTTGTTAGAATCATTTCATTGGCTAATGCAGATCTTTAATTTTCTTGTAATGCCACATCTGGTTTTCTATTCCTACAAAAGATTCTTGAAATCATATATTTTACTTACCTATTATTCATTGTTGATAGGAAGACCAAATGCTAAATGATTAACAACTTATATTGAATTTTCTCTTTTCTCTCAGACTATAGCTCGACAATGTTTAGGGGCTCTAGAGTACCTGCATCATTTGAGGATAATTCATTGTGATCTAAAGCCTGAGAATATCCTTATTAAAAGCTACAGCAGATGTGAAATTAAGCTTATTGATCTTGGAAGCAGTTGCTTTCTGACGGACAACCTGTGCCTGTATGTCCAATCTCGTTCTTATAGAGCTCCTGAAGTTATTCTTGGTCTACCTTATGATCAGAAGATTGATGTCTGGTCTCTTGGTTGCATCCTGGCTGAGCTCTACACTGGTGATGTAAGTTCAACTTGATTTTTCATTTCTTAAATTTATAGAGACATGCTGTTGTATTGGATATTGGTAACGATGTCATATATATGTAAACATCAGGTATCATACTTGATTGGAATAATCACTTTGGCAAAAGAGTTCTTTTCATCCTTTTCTTGTAACTGCTTCGATTGACAATGCCATTCAGAAAATGGAATTATCTTTTTACAGCAGCATATAAAATTGATCACATGATTGAAAGTTACATCCTTTTCTTTGAAAAATAGTCTTATGACAGCTTCAAGATCTTCAACAGGGAAACTTGGGATTTTGTATTGCTTCCTACTAGAGAAGTTCGGATCAACTACAAATTGGTCTACAGTGTCAAGTGTCTCTGTGATGACCTTCTGAACTACACCGTAGATTGATTAGTTGCTCGTGACTTCAATCAAGAGTGTCATTGACTTTGTTAAAAGCTTCACTCCATTGCTCAACATAATAGTATTGGTGAATTCTTTATGTCGTTATCATTTATATCTGACCTTTCTATCGTTATATAACATAGATTAATATTATTGGTGTTAAATGTCTGACCAACCTGGGTTTGCCAGGGCTATTTTTGAGTAAGCCTATGCCTGGCCTGAAAATTGATAGGTTCTTAAAATATCGGTCTGGCCCGGCCTGATGGGCTGAAAATGAGTTCCCAGGTGGCCCATGCCAAGTCTACATAATACCAACGAATATTACTATGTATAACACCATTATGTTGCCAGAAATTTTTAACTGCAAAGAAGCTTGAGAATTATAACAATATAGCAGGTCAGGATTAATGTTTCAGCGGAAGAAGCTGTAGGGTTTCTCTGTTGTAGCTTTTGTGGCCCATCCATTCGTCACATTCTGACAAGTGACTTAAAGGCATTATCCTTCTTATTACCAGTTGTCCCCTTTTCCCTGGAAGCTTATCCTTATCGGTGCAAAGATTTGTAAGTTCACGAAACAAATTCACTTAACATGCTCAGGATATGGTTAAGAGATCGTCAACCAACAAGTTGTTAGGATTGGCAACTGCTAGTATAAACTCGTTTACAGCTTTATTCAATCATATATGTTGTATTTAACTCATCCATATGTTTTCCCCCTTCAATAGCTTTTCTTAATGTATCAGCTTAAAAACAAGTTTTATCTATTAAGCATGTGTAGATATGTATGAATGTACGTTCGTATGCACGTACGTACGTATGTATATATTATTTTCTATAATCTATGAGAATTTTTCAAAATTTCTTTACGTGCTAGCTGATTACGAGTTATAAGGTCTGCTGCCATGACAGGTGCTGTTTCCAAATGATTCAGTGGTCATGATGCTGGCTCGCATGATTGGGATTCTTGGTCCAATTGACATGGAGATGCTTGTAATGGGCCAGGAAACACACAAGTACTTCACAGATGATTATGATATTTATCACAGAAATGAGGTTTGTCTCACATTTCTCATTCTTAAGTTCAATATAAAGCCTGTCTAGTCATTTACTCCTAAACTTAAACAAGAATTCATTTGGTTGTTTTGTTAACCTTTCCAAACTCAGATATATGATATAAGGCTTGTCTGTTATAATTTTGTTTTCTCAATGTTAATATGTTCTTGTATATAGAAACCTTCTTTTCTATAGCTACCTAGTAATTCTAAAATGGAAAATAGAATATTCTTACATAAGTTGCATAGAAAGACAACAAGAATTCTTTTGATCCTTTAGTTAATCTTTCCAATCTCAAATTTATGATATAAGGCTTGTTGGTTATAATTTTGTCTTCTCAATGTTTATATGTTCTTGTACGTAGAAAACTCTCTTTACTATAGCTACCTAGTATTTTTAAAATGGAAAAAAGAATATTCTTAGATAAGTCACATTGAAAGATGACAAGAATTTATTTTATCATTTGGTTAATCTTTCCAAGCTCAAATATATGATATAAGGCTTGTTATTATAATTTTGTTTACTCAGTGTCTGTACGTCTTTGTATCTAGAAACTCTTTTTACTATAGCTACCTAGTAATTTCAAAATGGCAAACAGAATATTCTTACATGTCACATTGAAATATGCCACCAGAATCATACATTATATCTATGTTTCACTTAGGACTAGTGTTTTGTTTCTATCCACGATGAACAAACTCCTTTTGAACCGAGAGTATCTTTTCCTATGGCCAGTGCTGCGTTATTCACTGCAACATGTTATGGTGAGCTTGATTGCGTTCAATGAAGTGCCAATGCTAATTTGAACCTCCCGTAATTAAAGGTTCTTAGACTCTAAGATAGTATTAGCACATGCAGATGAGACCCAAATTGTGGATACTAATCACCTCCTATTACCTATGACATACGGATGCTCTCCAAGGGATTCACTAATTCGGGATTTTGGTTCATAGACGTCTATTAGTTTGAACTAGAACTCCATTTTTCAGAGAAGAGGATCAGTTCAAAGTAACTCAAAAGAAAAGGAATACATGCAACCTGTTGAAAGGTACATATGTTGGTAATGAGCATGGTTAGATGAATTTTGTGCAACATCTAATTGCATGGAAAAGATCTTAGTGCAATAATAAGATTGCTTCATTATGATCTAGGTATCACAAATTCAATATATGGAATTAGCCTCACTGTATGTGGGGCTAAGGCTGCGTACACCTGATCTTCCTTAGACCCCCTGGTGGCGGGAACTTCGTGCGCTAGGATGTCCTTTATATAATTGCATTGAAAAGGTGAACTAAGAAAATAAGAATCCTCGATCCGTCTATTTAGGGCACTTTTTAGTGGATCTTGTTTATCCCTGCGTTAGTCTTCTCATTGGCTAGTTTCTTAAATCCTTCTTGTTACTTCAATGCAAGTCCTTCTTGAAGGAAGAATAGCTAGTAGAAGTAATGTGCATGATTGACAACTTAATAATATTTTGTAGAAAATTTACTGGATTTATTATAAAAATTGTCCCATCAATAGCCATATATCATATGATTTCTAGATAATTTCCTTTTCAACTTGCAAACTTGGAGCCATATAGTGAATTTAAGCCATTTGTGCTGTAATATATCACATAAAAAGAAAGAAGAAATCTTGGGAATAATTGGGACGAATTATTATGTAAGGAGTCTGATATAATCTTTATTACATTAAGAATAATCGACAGGATCAATGTAGTGCCATGGGGAAGTATGTTGAATTATGACATAGTTACCCTGTATTCTGGTTTTCCTTAAAATGTCTAGCAAGATTTGATTCCATCTGAATGATATCATATCTGCCTTTGCACTTGCTGGTTACTTGGGCGATCACAGTGTATATCCAAATCTTGTATTAAAAGAAAGAAAAGGGTTGAATGATTATAACGTGCCATCAAGTGTTATGGTGTTAAAAGTTTTGAAAATATATTAGACTATTGAAAAATAACTATTTTATTTTTTTTCTGTGTATATCCTCAGGAAACAGATCAGGTAGAGTATTTAATACCTGAGAAGTCCACATTGGCACATCATTTGCAAGTTTCAGATACAAAATTTCTCGATTTCCTTTCATATTTGCTCCAAATAAATCCTAGGAGGCGGCCCACAGCAAGACAAGCATTGCGACATCCATGGCTCTCCTTTTCATATAAGTAAAGCTGCATCAGAAGTTTCATTGCTGCCCCTAATTGTTGGTAAAAAAAAAAAATGGCGAACGCCGCACCACCTTGTTTGGATCTCCGCCGTAATGCGAAGGCATTCTCACCATCTACAGGTTCAGTCACCGTTGTTTGTTTGCTATTTCTGCATCACAAACTTACTGAGTGAATTTCTTTATAAAAAATAGAAAAAAATTATACCGAGTGAATCGATTCATACATGTAACCAGGCATGTAAATATCAAAAAATTATGTTCTGTATATAGTCGAGTTCAAGTTTCATGCGTGCAATTTTTGGGGCTGGAAATGCTGTTCGGCTCCAAGTTTTCAGCCGGTGAGTTGATTAGTGAGCTACATCCTTGTCCTTTTTTGGGCCCGAGTGTTATCCTTGTTGCAATTAATCCAGTATGTATTATACTTGGCTCGAGAGCTGGTGATTGATGCTGAGTTGCCGGTGGAAAGCTTTTTGTTTCTGAACTCCAATACGGCAGTTGATACATTTTAAGATGCGTGGAGGATAGAAATGTTACCTTTTATTTGCTTAGATGGAAGTTTTGAAAGGAAAAAAAAAACTAAAATGAACAGGATAGGTAGATAATCAGCAAATATGGTAAAAATAAACTTAAAACTTTGGCATATCGTACCGTTTCGAACCGAATGGTACGGAGTGTATTATACTGTATTGGTTATCGGTATTCGGTACGGATGGCTGATCGATGCTTGGTATAAAAAAATAAAATTTCGTATTATATCATATCGATATTGTGGTACTGAAATAATAAATCTTGTTTGAAATAATATTTTAAAATTTATTATTATAATAAAAATTTATTATAAGAATTTGATAAGTTGGCTCATAGATATTTCAACGTTCATCAGTTCATCGACAATTCCCACCTGGATTTAGTCATATCCTAAAAGATATTTTTTACCTCGTCTCCTGATAAAAATTGTGTGACGAATAAGGCTGAATAAGCGGAGATCAATCGGATTGCATTTCAGTGTATTTACGAATCACAAAGGATCAGAGTACAACGCGAAAAGCCATCGGAAGTTGGTAAGGGAAAAGGGAGAAGACGGCCGCCAGAAGAAGCTCAGCAGCATTCCAAAGAGCATACTTCCCGGATGCCGGACAAGGCAACGGCTATTCTCCTTCCCCAACCTACCTCCTTCCTCTCCTCTCCTTGTCACCCTTCGTCGCGCCCAGTTAAACCAACCCTCACCTGGAACTCCATCGTCGCCGCTTCCACCCATCCCATTCTCTCCTCCACAGGCGGCGGTCGTGGTGGCGGCAGAGACGTATGGAGGAGAACTCCACGGAACCAGCATTATGTGGACCGGAGCGTCGACATGGACGCGCTGCTCTTGGCTCTGAGCCAGACCACCACCCCCGAAGAGCTCCACGCCGTGATGTCTCCTTATCTTGGCACCCCCGACGGCCGCCACCAGCTCTCCCCTCGCTTCATGGTCTCCCTCCTCTCCCGCGAACCCGACTGGCGCCGCTCCCTCGCCCTCCTCGACTGGATGCTCGATGTCGCCTCCTACCCGCCTTCCATCTTCGCCTTCAACGTCGTCCTCCGCAATGCCCTTCGCGCCCGCCAATTCACCCTCGCCCTCGGCCTCCTCCACGAGATGCGCCTCTCCCTCTCCCTCTCCCCCGACGCCGTCACCTACTCCACCCTCGTCTCCGCCCTCGGCCAGGCCGGCCACCTCGACGCCGCCCTCTCCCTCCTTCCCCTCCTCGACGCCGACGGCGTCTCCCCCGACCTACCCCTCCTTACCACCCTCATCGACCTCGCCCGCAAGCTCGGCGACCACTCCAAGGCCCTCTCCCTCTTCTCCCGCCTACGCCGCGCCCGCGTCCCCCCCGATCTGATCGCCTTCAACTCCGCCCTCGCCGCCTTCGCCTCCGCCGGCCTCCTCCGCGACGCCCGCCGCCTCCTGTTCGACGAAATGCCCGCCGCCGGGGTCGCCCCGGACGCCGTCTCCTACTCCACCCTCCTCGCCGCCCTCGTCCGCCGCCGCCGCTATCTCGAGGCCCTCTCCCTCTTCAGCGACATGCGCGCCCGCCGATCGCCCCTGGACCTCACCACCTGCAACGTCATGCTCGACGCCTACGGCCAGCTCGACATGGCCCGCGAGGCCGACCGCCTCTTCTGGAGCATGGGCCGCCTCGGCCTTCCCCCCAGCGTCGTCTCCTACAACACCATGCTCCGGGTCTACGGCGACGCTGAGCTCTTCGGCGAGGCCATCCACCTCTTCCGCCTCATGCAGCGCAAGGAGATCGAGCAGAACGTGGTCACCTACAACACCATGATCCGAATCTACGGCAAGTCCCTCGAGCACGAGAAAGCCGGCAACTTGGTGCAGGAGATGCAGCGGAAAGGAATCCACCCCAACGCCATCACCTACTCCACCATCATCTCCATCTGGGGACGCGCCGGGAAGCTCTTCCGCGCCGCGAAGCTCTTCCAGAAGCTGAGGAGCTCCGGCGTCGAAATCGACCCAGTGCTCTACCAGACCATGATCGCGGTGTACGAGAGGGCCGGCCTCGTGGGGCACGCCAAGCGTTTGCTTCACGACCTCAAACACCCCGAAAACATTCCTAAAGGTACCGCAATCAAGATTCTCGCCAGTGCTGGTCGGGTGGAGGAGGCGGCGTGGGTATTCCGACAGGCGGTAGGTGCGGGGGAGGTGAAGGACATATCGGTGTTCCGGTCCATGATGGATTTGTTCTCGAGGAACCGGAAGCACAAGAATGTCATAGAGGTGTTCGAGAAAATGAGAGGGCAGGGTTACTTCCCGGACTCGGAGATGATCGCCATCATCCTAAATGCTTATGGAAAGCTTCAGGAATTCGACAGGGCCGCCGCCCTCTATCAGGAGATGCAGGAAGAAGGGTGTGTTTTCACGGATAGGGTGCACTTCCAGATGCTCAGCCTCTTGGGGGGACGGAGAGATTTCAAGGGGTTGGAGGCATTGCTTGAGAGGCTCCGCGATGACCCGGACATTGACAAGAAGGAGTTGCATCTCGTGGCGGCTGGCATCTATGAGAGAGCGAACAAGCTTGATGAAGCATCTAAAATCATTGCCCAGATAAAAAATTCAAACGCCGTTGCTTTTATTTGATAGGATGTAAGAATCATTCTTTTGGTTATCACAGTAGTTGGAACCCAAAGTCGCCGATATCAATGAAATGTCCAATGACTTCACCAACTGTACAATTTTCCGGACATTTTACTGATAGGATAGGCTTTTGTAGATTGCCCAAATCTGATTGTGTAAGATAATCAAATCCCATCTTCCTCTGTTGTTGCAATTATCATTTTTTTTTTCAAAAAAGAAACAGCTTAGGCTATATTATGCTGCATGCTTCTCAGTTAGACTACTTGTATGCCATGGATTGTGTACATGATGTATATTGATCATAGCAGAACTGATGCAAATCTTCTGAATATTGTGGATTGATTCTAGCTATCAGTTGGTGGTAGCTTTGCTGCCTCCTTAATCAGCAAAAAAAATAAAAAAAGAAAGGATTCCAGCTATCAGTTTTTATTAAGGCCTAATCTTTGTAGATTGCATATATATTGTCTTCAGGTACCAACTTAGATGGCACGCGTTAAACCTTCATTGCATGCTTGCTTGTTTGCAGAGCACTACATGCTGCATTTCCTGTTTAATCTGGTCGTCGACGTGCATATATATATAACCAATGGTCTGTATGGTTTGCTGTACTAGTCGGCATTGGTGCATGTCAACTGTATCGTACTGTATCGATATCGAACAGATATATGGTATAGAGGATGTATCGAATATTGGTATACCGAACCAGTCTCATAGTGGGTCCGCTGACACACAATTATAAGATGGTACTGGTTTGAGGTTTGATATCGAGACGGTGAATTTTGTACACTTTTCTGGTAAGAAGCCACCTCTTTGCAGCATTTCCCTCTTTAATCTAATTCTTTCTGATATCAGTTACACCAGGGCATTTAACTAAATGTAAAAAAGAATTGTATTGAATGTGGAATCTGGAGAGAATCCAATCTTATTCTTGCATATGCAAAGAAGTTGTTTTTATTTTTCAAACCCGTGATATATAGGTTGATATATAGGTCGTAGTGAAGTAACCAACCAACCTTACCGTTGGATCAAGACTTGCCTTCTACCCTAATGCAAAAAGATTAATTAATTAGTGAAAATACTTTTCTGCAAAGGATTGTTTCAGCTTATTTCCTTCTTGTTTCTTGCCCTCCATGCTGAAAGATACATATTGCCTTGGACACGCACAGATACTCAGTTTTTTATGATCTGTATCAAGCACAATCATTTTCCATGATTTTATCAACTACAAGAAAATCGATTGATCAGTTGGTGCCAGGCTATGAGTAGTAGTTGTCTTCAACTGTTAGGAAGGCTCTTCAGGACTTTGCTTGGGCTTAAGATTTAGTGTAAAGATTTGTGATTCTTTGTGGTTGTATAGTTGTCAGAAGGATTGCTCGTGTTGGAAGGGCAGGAGGGCGCCACCATTTTGTCTTGGCAGACCACCATGGAAGCCCACTGTTTGGGAGAAAAACAATAAGAAGCAAAACAGTAATAGTAGGGACACCAAACAGGAGGGAACTCTGGCATCCTGAAACAACTTAAGAGAATTGAAAAATCTCTAGTAATAAACTGGCGCATCATGCTATTACTCTAGAAAAATTTTACTCCAATAATCCATACTTTTTGCAGTTTGGGTGATTTAAAGTTCCCAGAAATATTTTCTGATCCCATAGATCTCTCATTCCTTTGTTCAAGCGAGCCAAAATCGTCCACCACCACAAGCACCATCATACTCCATACCGACCACCACACAATCACCACCACTATCTTGCCATCAACACAATTACCACAGCCGCCGCCACCACCAGAGTTAGTATGGCCACCGCCGCCACCAGTACTACCACCACTGACATCACAATCACCACCATCGCGACTGCTATCATCACCAATATCATTATGAATACCACCACCGGTTGTCACCCACCACCATCGGCCATCATCTTGACCACCACCAGCGGCTGTCGCCATGGCATCCACCACCACTGCTCGCCATCATCAAGACCACCATCACGATCACTAGCACCATCACCACTACCAACATCGATCAGCACCATGACCACCACAGGGAGGGAAGCAGGATCCGGATATGGCTTTTGTTTCGATTCTTGCTATCCTCTTTTCTCCTTTTACTCCTGTTTGCATGGGTTTTGGACTTTTGTGGTGGGGGTGGAGTGATACTTCAGCGCCAAAGCCTAGTGAGATTCTGCATTAGCTTGCTTAGCAGGGCAGCAAAACAGTGAGGTGGATGCCTGCCTCTTATTCTACCTCTCTCTCTCTCTGTTGGTCTGTCCCTTCTTCTTAGTTTGCTATTTTTCATGATAGTGTTTTTGCCATCAATATTCATGCAAAGCTATTAAAGCTTGCTGGTCAGCAAAGTTAGAAATACGAATGGTGATCACATTTTATCATTGTGGGGTGAAGCAGAAGTTGCTGATGGAACGAACGCAGCAAAATTGTGGAAGATGTGAGCAGGAAATAGCAGAGCTCATCCATTAACACGATAATAAATATGGTGAAATTGTTAAAGCAGGATTTACCAGAGTTTTCCGGTTTACGAGTTTTATAGTTTTATTTGACCAACTATTTTGATTAGTTATAGAGTTTGGGTGACATGGGCATGCTTTGAGAGGCCTTCAAATAGATTGTATGGTGTGAGTTTGATAAAAGAGGAAAGATAATTCATGCGCACAACATCACGGACCATGCGTGGACAAGTCTGGGCATCCAGCCAATCCAGAAGCTCAATGTAGCTACCTCTAGATGCCAAATTACCCAACGGAAATAATACTATTTGCGATGATGTTAACTAATACCTCTTTCAATATAATAAGAACTGATAACTTGTATATTGTGCGAAAACGTGCTGACAAAATAAATAAGTAGATAGACGAATGGATGAACAAATGAAGAATACTCGAGTGACAACATGTTTCACCTGCATTTAGTTTCTAATAATTAAATTGCAGCTGTTTGACTGCAGAATCCGGTGTTGAGGTCGGTCTCAATTCGCCTCAACCGACTGCAGAATCTAGCAATGCTTGTCCTTTGATGTCGCCAGAACTTTCCGCTGCAGATGTGCGCGCAGGATCTTCATGTTTGACAACTATGGCATTAGTAGTGTTGGCTTGATCAACTGGTGGTGGAAGCTACCATGAGGATGGACTTTGTTGGCTTCATAGTATGACCAAGATTTACTGTTTTAGGTCAATATACTAGCTCACCTGGACAGAGTCCTGGCTTTTAAACATTTGCTCCATACTGGTATATTCTGCTCATTCTTGAGGTATAATTCAGATGCAGGAGGAAAGAAACCCAGTTTTTTAGCTTTTACGAGCAGACAGATACAGGACACGGCATGAAATTTTCAGTAAATGAAAACAGGATAGACTGATTTCAAATTCAGAAAAAAAATGTGCAAGCAAAGACAAATGTGTTATTCATGGATGCAATGCATAATTTTGCTTGATGCTGTTTGTCTGAAATTTTAACAAAAGACGACCTACTACAATTATACAAAGATGCACACTAGAAGAATCTAACAAGAATATGTACATCTTCACAAGAATACGTTCGATCATAAATGCTGCAATATAGCTAATAACCAATACCATCATCTTGCTTTTTCCCCTGAGTTGTACATTATCTGACTCAAGGATAAGGAGAGAGGCGTCCAGTTTCCCTGCTTGGCTATACACAAAATGAGGCTTCTAAACTTTACAGAGAGAAATACATGTATACAGTGTCCCTGCCAGAAGATTGTCATAGAGCTCATCTTCCAAACACAATGCTCAATTTTATGCAGTCTTCATTAAGCATTTTTGAAGAAAGTATGCAACTCAACTTTCTAATGCTTCAGCAGCATCCATGTAATGCTTGTGAACCATTTTTCTGTAATCTGCAAGGCCAACAAAACCATCATATTTAGGATACATGAACCAAAGGCCTTAGGAAGCAAGTGCCAAAAATGCCGGCGTTGAAATTGGTCGTAGTCCATGAAGTTCAAGGAGAATATAGTGCAAACTGATGATGCTTGGAATCAATCTATAGGTTATAAACTTCCAATTGCAAGCATCAAACCAGAGAACTATCAGGGGTGCATTTAGCCAAACCAGCCAAATAAAAAGGAGCTTTGGGTCATGATGACCGCTGCCTTCTAGGAGACAAGCTGAGTCAACTCTAGAAGGTAACCAAATAATGGACGTGTCAAAAGGGAAAAAATCCTCAGTGTCCAATAGCAACTTCTCCCAGACCAAACACAACAGCACACCACCGGTGCAATTTACTTGTATTAAAAATAATACCAAACTTGAAGATGCATAAAATAAACAAGTGGAAATTAATAAAGATAGAAAATTGCACCTTCTTGGTTGCTCCACAGTGTTGCAGCATAGCTATTGAGAGGACTTTCATTATTGGGTTCTGCATCAAATCAGTCACAATTAAGCTTGAGATGCAACTGGCTGAATATGAAACTTACAACCCATAACATGCTACAGAAAGAGCCAACCTCCTAACAAGCTCTGAATGGACAACAAGATTGTTCTGCAATCATATGCTGAAGACCACATATCCTAGGGCACAATACAGAGATTGTACCGGTAAAATACAGAAGGCTGCATCAGTTCTAATATAGTAAATAAAATTAAACAGCCTAGTGCCTACCCTTTAATCGATCAGGCTGCGAAGTACCTGGAGGATGTCTAAACAAATATTGCCATAATGATCGACGTTTGGATGGAAGCATGGAGTCTCAAACTTAACCTGGGGAGGCTTAAAAGGGTAGTCATATGGAAAGCGCAACGAAAGCTTGTAGGATAAACCTTCATATGGAGTTCCTTTGCCTCCTTCAATAGTACCAACCCAAGAGAAGATGTTTTCGCCTTCAGGAAAGGCTGATACTCCAACATCTCCACTCATCTGTGATACACAGAGAAATAAGAAAGGACGAAGGAAAAGAAACAACCAGTAATCCAACTGCAGGTAAAGGAAATACACATATCAAATGATTTGCAAATGAATTAGTAGACAGCAGCGTATGCATCCACACAAAAGACTTTCTAGTTCAAAATATTTACCCAAACAACAGCAATTTGTTACTGCATAATCTTATTTATGAGAGGTAACAATGCAACATGGTTCTGCCAAGGGAAGAGAGAGAATAAAGTGAGGAAACCTTAACCTTAATCAACAAATATCGTCACATCTATTTGGGGTCAGATTTGTAAAACTTCAATCATCATCTGCTCCTAATAAGTGAGTCTTCTCTACCTAGGTCAGTACTCAGTACACCACTTCCATCCCCACTGCACGATAAGGATATTTATGATTATTTAGCACAAAGAATCTCTCTCTCTTAACAGAAATTTTATCAACTGTTTCACATTCTTTTTTTTTTCTCACAAGGGGGTTTTGCAAGGACCCTTCCAGTAAAATTGAACAACTGATAACTCATCTCACACATGCAGTACTATTGGTCCCTCATCAATTAAAATTAGTAGCCATTGGTCCCTCATCAATTAAAATTAGTAGCCATTGGTCCCTCATCAACTAAAATTAGTAGCAATTGGTCCCCCGTGAATTAAAATTAGTAGCACAAGGGAAATAATGAATACATGGAAATTTACTTCTATCTTCATCTAATTCAAAGCCATTATATAGTCTGGAAACTTGTTAGCCCCCCTCCGCATGTGCTTGATTGTCCACCAAAAGTCCAATCTACTCAGAATCTCTCTTCCATGGAAATAAGGTTTGGGAGGAAGATTCTTTCTCTTTACAGCACAACCATATCTAAGCTAAAATGGAAATTTTTGACAGAATGATCAGATGAAATTAAGTAGCACATGTCAGTTTAAAAGAATGTCTGTACTTTTCTACTGCAATTTTCTTTTTCATTTTTTTAATTTTCTCCATCATATCAGCATTGCTTATGGATGATTTGAGCACTGGACAGAATGGAAACATCAGTCCCATAAAGGTTTTGTAATTTCTTTCTTGCAACATTTGGTTGAGAAAATCTGCCCAAGAGGGGAGATGTAGTTTTACGTAGAAGCACTAATGAAGAGTGGTTCATGCCTAAAGCTATCGATCGGCAAGTGTTGTATACGTAGTTTCAGGTTGACAACCACCAAAATTTTATACAAGATGATGCAGAAACATAAAAGTGTGATCCAAAATTTCAACTTCACTCTGTCAGATGATAATCCCAGAGAATTAAATATTAACCTCTTCAAACCTGTCAAGGGGAAGTTTACTCATAGTTGCTCACTGTTTGGTAAGATCTTGATGGGAATGCCATCAGTCTGCAAACAAACTTAGGGATTAGAAAATGAATATTAACAAAGACAGATAGGGTCGACATTCAAGCAATCCAAAATAATTCCTTTACGTAGCCATGTAGGTCTCATCAAGAATTTAATTTATTAGGCTTCTAATTTCCACCCCATATCCGATGCACTACTCTGCATTTAATTTCGAGGATAGATCTTAAGAGGATAGTCACAGCATTACTAGCCTGAACTCAAAAATTTTTAACGCCTACATAACCCTCCCTGTCTGATTGTATCCAAGAGGGATCTTTGGCAGCAACAATTCCTCAGAAGTGCCCACAGTAAGTAGGTCTCTTCCATTTTATGATACTTTAAAGACTTGTTCCATGGTTTGCAAACAGTAGACCTCCCAATTAAATTTAATTCATGTTCTCCACTCAATCTTTTGACAGAATAGTTCTAAAACAGCTTTTCAATTTCTTCCATAGGAGACAAAGGGACTTTGAAACAACCCAACCAATAGAGACAAGAGATTAGAGAACAGATTAACTCAATATGCCTCTTCATATCAAGGATGGTCACCTTTCAACAGATTTAGGATGGCTTTATCCATTCTTGAATTGTTCCTTCAAGAAGCAACAAGCTCTAACAAAATCAGGCTTTAGAATCTCTTGATTAGAAATTCCACTGAAGAAGCTTCAGCATTTACAATAGATCTACAATCTCCATTTTTACAGGGCATAAGTAAATGAAACATGGGTAATTATCATATACATTCCATGCTTAATTGGATTAATAAGCCCTTTCATCAGAATAACTCCCAAAAGAAGTGATATACCTTCAATCCCTATTATGAAGGAGATTGTTGTCTCCATGGATTCAAATACTGATGAAATGGGATAGTATCACTGATACCCTACCATTCTGGCCATTCCATTTGAAACTGGCTGGTACTGACAAGTACCAAAGCATGTCTCAGATGGTACCAGTCCTGAATCAGTTGTCCCGGTAAAAACAGACATGTACAACTGGTACCAAGCTCGGTTCTGCCAATACCAAGGCCAGCCCGCACAACAATTTTTCTAAAAAAAAAGTGGGGTCCATGCTAGCTTCCCTCTTTAGCATTCTCGTGAGGATTGGGAGGCCACTCTAAGCCTTTTTTGACCAGAGAAAGTGAAGGGAAAGGAGGGAGGAAGATTTATGTCATTTAAGTCTCTCCCAGTACTACGTCCCAAAATTTCTATAATATATTTCCAAATCAAGTAGCCCATGGGTGGCAATCATATAATTTAGAAAAATCCTACAACAATCAGTGCTTTACTTATATGAGAGCTGACAGGTTTTTGAGATGGGTAACTTAATAGTTAAGTAGAGAATTCAAGGAAAGGATGTAATGCAACTTTAATCATCCTTTAATACGTGGCACATTGTTAGCCAGCTTAAATTATAAGAGAGAAACAATTGTGTAGAACACCAGAAATCATAAAGAGATAAAGAAAACAGAAGAATTAAAAAAAATAAAATCAGAATCTTCCCTCCAGCAGATAGCTGGAGTCTGAAACTTCACAATTAATTTCCATAATGATCTGATCAACCTTACGATGTGACAATTAACCCTACCAAAATAAAAGAACCCCATTTCAACTCAAATTTCAAACACCCTAGTAAAGACGATCCCATCTATAAAAGAAAGGTAGAAAAGAGAAATCCGATTTTCCCCAAGTTGGGATGCTCGAAAGAGCGATATCCCAAACTCATCTCAAACAAGTAATCCATGGACCGCCAGAGAATGCTATTATAATCGAGAAACCTAAGCCTAGGAAAAATTTCAGAGAAAACAGCCATAATATCTTCCGAACATATTTGTTGCTCATCGCAAGAAGGAGATGAAAAACCTCCAATATTCTTCTTTTTCAATCCGAAAAGATAAAAATAATAGAAAATTAGGGGAAGGGCAAGAAGCGGAACACACCATGAGAGACATCAACTCCTTCTGGAGCCTGCAAGAAAGAAGAGAGCCAGTCAAAAATCGGATCAGAACCCAAGAAAGAGAGAGGAGACATCCAAAAAGCAAGAAAGATCGAAGAATGAAAAGTGGCGCGATCCGAACCTCCGGGACACCGAAGTGGTGTCGACAGGATTGGGCGGCGCCTTGGGTTGCTTCGAAGACGGCGCCGGAGAGGGCAGCGCGGCGGAGGCGTTGTCCACATTCCGGACCTCCATCCCTTCCAAGAATCCAATCCCCCTCGATCGCCCCCTTTCTCTCTCTTTAATGGTTATGGGACTATTTGTCGCTAACTAAATTTATTATTTAGCGAATCAGGAGTGTATTTTATTCATTGTGGATTTTTTTTTTTTTTTTTTTTGCATGAACATGGCCTTAGATGTCATATGAATATCTTTTTAAAATTAATATTTTGTTTAAAATATTTTTAATGAATAAATATGTAAAAAAAATAATTGTGATAAAAAAATAATTTCAAAATTTTATTTTATTTTTTTAATTAAAATAAATGTGGTTTTTTATTAATAAAAAAATCATTATATTAGAATGATTTGTGAAAAACAGTATTTTATAAAAATATAAAAATAAATATAAATTTAAAATAATATCACGCATATTTAAATTTTTAAAAAGATATTTATTAAAAAAAATATTTTTTATGAAAAATTTATATAATCAAAGAAGGGATGAAAGAGACGTTAGGTAGTTGTTGGCCCGGGGAATCTCGTGTCCGTGTGTTGTTAATCCTAACCTCGAGTTAACTCAAAAATCCAAAAATGCCACACACCCAAAAAGATTACTTTTATCTTTTACCTTCGCTTTGCTTCATTATGTGATACAAAAAATCAGACTGCCAATTCAAAGACAGCAACGGCATTGCAACATTTCAGCTGAATGATTTGTCGAGCATTCATCATTTTGGAAAATATTTACAGAATTTATGTGTTTCCAGCAAATTAATTATGCTAACGATCAAACATATGGACACGTCAAGGTTAAATAAGGGTCACTGGTTAAAGTAACAACTAAAACCTCTAGAATTCATAGGTTTGACATGAAATTTTAAAAGGAGTGCAGCTTGCACATTCCAATATCTTTGTAGGATCACATCGCTTCTAGGTAAACTAGATGAAAATTAATTCGCAAAAAAAGTTGATGATAGAGCTTGTACATCTATTTTAGTTTAGCAATAATAGCATAATATGCAAATCCTACATTAATAATTTACATCGTCACAAATTAGCCCGTGTATTTGCTTTTTTGTGGTAAATAGGTCCCGAACAACATTATTTTATTTGTCATTAACATTTTTGTTGGAGAAGTTTTTGGCCAATAATAAGATGTTTTTGGCCAATAATAAGATTACTTTATCACGATCCAGGCGTCGTAAGTTTAAAATATGGAAACAACCTCTCTAATCCATCATTGACCTTGAGATAGATAAAAATCTCATTTACTATGACATCCTTTATTGTACTTATTTTTGCTTCTTTTTTTTTCATTTTACTTTTTTTCAGTATAGCAAATGGGGTCTTTCAGCAACATATCACTCCAATTATCAAGAGACGACATGCTGGACCCCGTATCCCTACCAACATGGACAAGAACAAAGCCTGAAATGCCAAAGATTACACTGAAGAAATGCTTTATTTCAAATCGGTAAACATGTCACAGCCTCCATAGGAAAAGATCTATTTACTAATAAGCAGATTGATGAGATTTATCTAAAACATCATTATTATGGAGAAACAATCTATCTGTAACATCATAATTACGGAGAAACAATTTATTTCTCTTTAATAGTATCTTGCAGACGTTTTGTTATCAGCAACCATGGCTTAATGCAGCTGGCATGGAAATCATGTCCAGAGTCTCCCAAGACATTTTTTTTGTACTCTCTGTCCATTCAAAATATAAAAACAAGAAAACAGCATCTAGCCTTTATTGTTATTGTTATTGTTATATATATATATATATATATAGCAAAGGAACGTTATCCTTCAGCAATGAATGTACCGCTCCAATTATCAAGCCTCGCATCCCGAACATCATTGACAAAAACAAAATCTGAAACGGCTATAATTACACTGAAGAAATGCTTTATTTCCAACCTGGGAACATGTCCTCCATTTGAAAAAGTCAATTTACAAATGAGCAGATTGATTAGACCTATCTAAAACATCATAATTATGGAGGAACAATTTATTTGTCCTTCAAAGTATCTTCCAAGGCCGAGGCTTTGCAGATTGGGCAGACATTCTTTATCAGCAACCATTGCTTAATGCAGCCGGCATGGAAATCATGTCCACAGTTCAGTCTCCCAAGACTTTCTTTATTTCCGTACTCTTCCTGTCAATTCAATAGAGAAAACCATGAAAACAACATCGCGTCACATACATATGATTGTAATTTCGTTCATAGAAGATTTGGTTTTTCATTGTAATCAAGTCAATTAGGCATAGATCTCATTGAAGTGGTTCAATGAACATTACCAAGCATATTGGACACTTTAATTCTTCCTCGTCATCCTCATTCTGCTTGGAAGAACAGTACAATGACTCCATCAAACATCTTGAGATGGCATCTTGAGATAAGCCTGTGCTGACAATTCCAATTCTTTCTCCCAGTGAAAGCAGCTCCTATACCAACCCCAATAACTTGAACTTGTCAGGCAATCTGATGGAAGGGAAAATAGAAGTTTTTTTTTTTTAAAAAAAAATTCTAACCTCATAGCTCATGTTATCAACGTCTAGTCTCATGTCATGGTGCTGATCAAAGAAATTCCTAGAATCATAGAAGGTTGACCGGTCCATTATAGCTACACCCTGGAGAAATAAAGCATGACAGATCAGTCTTCTTGGTGCATGAAAAAAATAAAGTAGCATTTTATTGGGCGGATAGCCAAAGAAAGCTGATTTCATCAACTAATAACATTGTTACCTCAGAAATCCATCTACTGCGATTATTGTCTTCATCTGAGAATGACTGGAATCTATCGTAGAAATTCCTTGCCCTTCCATTCCTCTCACCATTACACCCTATAGTAGTCAGTGGCCTTGGCTGCCTGGGAGGCATAACAGTTTCCATTCCGGGCCGCCCGCCATCTTCCGAATTGACTGCAAAACCAACAGATGGGTAGCTTGCAATGGCCCTATAAGTTCTTGGACCATGGTTACTACGAGCCAGCCCTGGGCCTCGTGTGGGAGGACCCTGAAGACTTGGTAGAGTAGTACTTGAACTTCCACTTGCAATGAAATTGGAGTGGTACCCCCCATCAATCTCTTTACTGTTATTGGTGACACTGCTGCCTGCAAGGGACTGATTTATCTCATGATTGAAGGAACCAACATCTGCAATTGCGAAAACCATGAAGGAAAACAAACTAAAAGATTTGAACTGTATAAACCAAAACCAAATGTACTAATTAAACTAACCTGAAGATAGAACCATTCTTTGGGGATCCATAGATACAGAATTTTGGCTCCATTGCCCTACTACACTCAGACCAGGAGTATCTGCTGCTGAATGAAAATGTTCAGGTACATTGTTAGATGCATGGACCCCAAATGGGACAGTTTCCACATGAAAGCCATGATTATGTCGGGTTCGGACATTCCTCTGAGATCCTTCTCCAGAAGAAAAGACATTACTGCTTCCATAACTGGGAACTACGCTAACAGGATTGCAAGGCCAACAATGAGGACCTGATAAAGGCTTTCGCTGTACTTGCTCATTTGAAATGGGAAGATTGGAAGCACTACCAGAACTATAATATCTGCTGGTGTTCCCTCTGTCAGAAACTATTGAGAGTTCTGGGATCTTTCTTTTATGTGATGCTCTTCCATAGTCCATTTGAGGATTAACTATGCTGCCCGCATCCCCAGTTGCACGTTGGTCAAAGAAAGGAGGTCCATGCTGGACATAACTTGGTGGAGGCTGACTAGAGCTCGCAGCAGATGGAGTACGCAGGTAGAGATCATTTGAGGTTCCAATTGCCATGTAATTTGGAATCTCTGAAGTGAAAGTAGACAATGGAGGACCATTTGATCTGAGAGTCGTGTTAAAATAAGCCACTGAATTTAACCCATTGACTGCTACATTCTCTGAAGAATGGACGAAAGAACCATTTTCTGCAAATGAAATTTCAAAACTAGTCATCTAATTAAGTTTCAAAACACATTCATTAACATGCAGAAGCATGGAGGGGGCCTAAAACCCCCTCCCATTCTCTCAACAGACAATGCAGGCATGGAATTGACAGAGGTACCCAAGTTCGGGTGAGGATCTGGGCATGGATGATTCCAGCTTTGGCCAGAATCCAATTCAGACATTTGGGATTGATTAATCAAGTGCCTATGCCCCATGGAAGACATAGACTTGGATCAGGACAGCATAACAAAATCTACAAAAAAAAAAAAAAAACAAATATCAAAGATCGCAGATTCAGCATTTGAATTCTAGATTGCAATAACACATTCAACTGCGCTACAACACACAAGCATAAAAATGATAGGAAAAGAGACCCTGAATGTTTCAAGAAGCATTATCACGGAAGATTGTTGGCCATTGTATAAATACAAATATGCATTGTCGGCATCAATTTAAAACTCCTTATTGTTCAAAAAGCAGCCTTTAATTGTTTAAATCTTTAAAGAATAATAATTTCTTTTACTGAATGAGAAAAAAAATCAACTCTTCACAGCAATAGACAATAAGCATCCCTGGCAAACAAATGTTATAGCATGACCTGCTATATCTCTCTGCTAGTTGGCTGACAATACAACTTTTGCCAGTGCTAAGGACAGATCCACAACAACATCACAGAAGGCTAAAAAAAGTTTAAGATATGCTACAGAAACCTTTTCTTTTTGACCAGACAACTTGTGATTGATTTAAGATCACATACAGATACATCTTGAATGAACAAAAAAATTGGTTAAAAATAATTGTGTCATCTTAAATCAAATGTAACATGCACACTGTCACCAACAGCCATAGTCCAGAGACTATGCACATCTATATATCTAAAACATATTTTTCCATTATTTCAAAATTTCAGAGTTGAAACACATCAAAATAAAAAATAAAATCACATAAAGAGATGACCAACTCCTGTCATGTTAAACCAGATGGCATTTCTACTCATACAGATCCTGGAACAATTTGACATGAGCACTGAAAGAGAATGAGTTACAGCTCATCTTTCAACTTCCCAAGAAGGGAAAAATAAATCAGTCAATGGTTCAATAACCCAATGGAATGGATCAATAACTAAATTCCATACCAAGAATAGAAAGAGGCAAAATATCATCACTTTCCTGGAGGAGGTGGTGATCTACAACCATATTTGCCAATTCCTTCATCCAGAAGCACATTCCAGTTACACAATGTAGAACTGTTCATGGCTATCTTCAAGGAATATAAATTCATTGTTAGATATGCATATACCCTTCTGAGTTCTATCAACTTCTATTTGATACTGCCTCAAAAAATATTACGATGCATGAAATTACACCATTTGGATCATCCTTATCACAGGTTCTCCCCTAGTTGGTGATTTGAAGCATATGATTTCTTGGTCATTTGGTGAAGCTGAGTATCAAGCAACATGGTGCCACAAAATAAACTTGAACTTCAAGTCAATTTGCAAATTTTGTTTGGGCTTAGGTTCAACCAACTTTTATCATCAAAGATAATAATAATGCTATCAAAACATCCTCTGACCTAGATTGATTGCCTGCACTGAACACTCAAAACACTGAACAAATTAGCACCTGATTTCACTTCTTCTCAGTCTAGCGACCAAGTTATCTAAGTCATTCTTAGTCTCAATATTTTTTTTGAAAACCTTTTTCTTGATTTTATCATTGTAGTATGTCAAAAAAACATTCTTCTTTTATTTTAACAACTTCTATAGATAATTCATTAATTTTGTTTCATGAATTATATTGATTTTTCAAATTTACTAAATTTTGCTTGCTCACAAAGATATTACTATATATATATATATATTCATAATTTTCTGACCCCCATCACCCCTCCCTTAAAAAAAAAAGCCTTTTTTTTCTTAATTACGAACTCTTGGTGTTTCTAAATCTGAATTCATGACTCTACTTTTCACCATCTTGCTAGAACTCTCAACCAAGGGTTTTCAAGAAAATCTCATGGTTTTAAGCAAATATTTGTTGCTACGCAAGCTCCATTTAAGAGTATAAAAACACGATGCTTGTAGCAGAATCATGTACATTATATTTGCTACATACCATCCAGTCTTCTTATAATACATAACAAACAATATATAAAAAGTGTGCTGTCCGCCATGAATAGCAAACGAAATTGCACTTCATATTTATTCTTTCCATCTATATTCTTCCAAATCCCATTATTTTGTGGTACATGAGACTAATTTTCACCATATAGCTAAGCATGCCAGAGTCTCTCCTTGAAGATTAAATAGCCTATACCTTAGAAACTAGAATTTCAAGAAATCATAAGAACATCAAAATGTTGAAATAGCAATACACCCATCAAATTCCTTTTGCTTCTATGTGGCTTTAAAATCAATATTCACATTGCAAATTTATATGAACTCAAATTAAAATAGTCATTCAAGTATATTGGAATTAACATGACAAGAAAGAATACCAACTCAACTATTCAAGAGATAATACTCATTACCTATAATGACAACAGAACCAGTTCAACACTACAGTTACTTCTTACAGGGTAACCTTGAATGTACCAATAACTAAAACCTAAGAGGATAGCTGCAGCAAATGTGGCCAGAAAGATAAAATAGAAGCTCATAATTGGCTTTATGTTATCACCTTTCTGCTCTGGAAGATGTCCCACTGTATTCAATGAGCCAATAATACAGATACACTTTGAGGACCAAAGACCATTTTTCTTAAATTAAATGGAAAGGCATAGTATTTATGAGCAACTAATAATAAAACAGAAGGTACATTTTTTTTGGAAAACAGAAAAAGATACCTACCACATAACCTTGTCCAACCTAAACTGGTATTAGTTCAATCCAAACTTTTCATTTTTCAAAGTAATTGCACATAGCCCATGCACAACTAACTGAAGTGGTTTCAGACTATAGTTCACATCACATTCTTTCTTCCTTTATTTTCTTCATAACTTACGATAGGGAATATTCTGTTCATGTATAATGGGTAACAACGTCTTCTCCTTGTCACAATATTAGCGATAGCAACCGATAAAACAGGAAGGTCAGGAAAACAAAATGAGTAGTATTAAACCCTGCTCCCACTATTTTAGAGAGATCATGATTCATAAGTCAGATCATGTCTATAGAAATGAAATGTTCAATTACTCAAAGCAACTTTGTTTCGTAAGGAAGCCTTTTAACATAGTAAGCCATGTCAGGATATTTAACTGAGCATGCAGACATGTCATCTACAGCAATTCAAAGCATAGGTGAAAAATGTCAGTGGTCATCAGACCAGGAATGGAAATGCATGTTTTTTGATACTACCCATCCAAACAAAGGGTAAAGAAAAATGAACACTCAAATATACAGATTATGCCACTAGAGCATATACTGAATAGCCCAGAAAGGCAAAAGCAGTTGGGTAAAAATCACATTCTTTATAAAACTATTTGATTTAGTCTAAATCACTGCCTAAGTCTGACAGGAAGAACCTCATCTGTTGCATACCTCCAAGATCCATTTGCATATGCCTAAAGAACATATCTTGTCATGTAAAGAGACCAATGTACGGTAGAAAATAACATGGACTTATTTCTGTAAAAACATACTTTGCTCTAGTTACAACTTAAAAGCATGATCTATGACTAAAATTTTTGAAAACTTTTCAAAACTGCAGCAATTTTTCTTTTCGATAAAGCCAGATGACCTCGACAAAAAATGGAAATGTTTTATATTGATATGCTTGCATAACACTGCAGAATCTCTTTTACATTACCCAATAACTTTCTCCTACAACAGGAAGGGAATAGATACCAATGGATCACGAATAGATGCCAATGGATCCAAGGTTCGCCAGACCGACCGTACCGGCATACCGATGAGCACCGGCACCGGTACAGTTCCGGTTCGGTGCCGGCTTGGAACCGGTACCGAACCGGAGCCGCATGCGCAGCCACGCGCGCGCGGACATAAAAAAAACAAAAAAAAAACGCGTCTGCGCGCGTCCGGGACGCACGCGGACGCATCAAATGCCACTCTGTGGCATTTAATGCCCCCACGCGGGCTGCCAGCCTGCGTGGGCACGGTGCCCCGTGCGGGAAACCGCGCTCGAGCATGATTCCCTGTTGAGGAATCGCGCGCGGACGCGCGAGCGGACATAAAAAAACAAAAAAAAAACGCGTCTGCGCGCGTCCGGGACGCACGCGGACGCATCAAATGCCACTCTGTGGCATTTAATGCCCCCACGCGGGCTGCCAGCCTGCGTGGGCACGGTGCCCCGTGCGGGAAACCGCGCTCGAGCATGATTCCCTGTTGAGGAATCGCGCGCGGGCGCGGTTCCTGCGAGGGGAATCGCGCGCGGGCGCGCGTTCTCCGCTCGCGCGTCTGCGCGCGATTCCCAAAAAAAAAAGCGCGTCTGCGGACGCGCGCGGACCCGTCAAATGCCATAGAGTGACATTTAATGCCACTCTGTGGCATTTAATGCCCCCACGCGGGCTGGCCGCGTGGGCGCTCTTCTCCGCTCGCGCGTCCGCGCGCGTTTCCCAAAAAAAACACGTCCGCGCGGACGCGTTAAATGCCACTCTGTGGCATTAAGAGGCCCACGTGGGCTCCAGCCGCGTGGGCGCTCTTCTCCGCGCGCGGAGAAAGAGTGGCTTGGAGTGGAGCCCGCGTGGGCGCTCTTCTCCGTGCGCGGGGAAAGAGTGGCTTGAACCGGTGCCCGGTTCGCACCGGTACCGGCTTGTACCGGCGCGAACCGGGCCGGTTCGCGCCGGTCCAAGTACGGAACCAATCGATTCCGACCCAGTTTGGGTCGGAACTGTTTTTATACGCTGTACCGTACTGATGCCCGTTGGCACCGGTTCGGTACAGGTTGAGCCAACCGGTTCCAGTCGGCTCAGCATACCATGAATGGATCACAATGAAAAGATGACGGAGTTCTAGAGAGAAGCAAATAAACTGTACAGAATGAAAATGAAATGGAATTATACAACAAAAAAAATCCTTACTCCTTAGACATCATTGAAATTCTAAAAGTGACCAATAATGAAAATCTTGGCAAGTAGACTGCAGCTCTGACTGATTATTTCATAAGACCTTACATAATTAAGAGATGTCACCATGCAACTGAGATGTGGTTGCCATAAGAGTAACTTATTCATGGTACTCAGACACGAGTAGCACATGGTATTTAAGAGTAGAACCTTCCACTCCTTTCACCTCTAACTGGTCTCTTTGTATCATCATACAGTCCAGTGAATGATCATCAACAGGGACATATCAAAAGTGTTGGTAGATGCCTCTGCCAAGAATATCAGATGAAAGCAAATTTACTCCTAACCACATGCAGAAATTCAAGAAAAAGCCCAATGAGCTCACTATGCCAAGCCAACCAGCGATAGTTGGCACACATTAAAATCACCACATTGATGCAAAGACAATTGATTCATCAGAAATCCAGCCACTGTCTCAGTGCACAACCTAAATATTATGCTACAAAAGAATCACTGAATATTCAGTCTCGAAAATAATACACATCTAATCACATCAGTTTTAGCAAAGGTATAGAAATCTGAAGGCCTGGAGATGATAGGAAGAGAACTTGTCTGGCTCAAAATTCAGAAATAGGCCTTGGATAAAAAAACAATCATCCCGGCTTTAAATAAAAAATAAGGAATCTTAAGACAGTAATGATAACAAATGGATAACTCAGCATCTCCATTATATGCGTCACTATGACCTACTAGCTTATCCCTGGATCATCATGTCACCAATGCTCTTTGGCATGAACACCAAACATTTTGCAGTTTACACAGAGAAGCTAAATCTAAGGATCCTACAATCCCCAGAATGATGCCAAATCGATGCTTTGGCAAGCTTTGCTGTGGAAAGAGTGGTCGAAGTCGCCGAGAAAACATAGCCTCTGTTTCAAGGAGCATCATGATACTGTTACAATATTTGGCTCAATATGGACAAGATTGCAGCTGCTCATACTCAATGATTTTGATGGAAAACTCAAGATTTCAAATCCTTGTCTCTCTATGACCCAATAAGCCAATAAAATGCCTGCAAAATAATTTATTTCAGTTGATAACCATCAAAAATGATATCAAAACAACCTACCCTTTCATAGAAGTTAACCTATGAATGATTGTTGACCATATAACCCTGATTGAAACAAATTGCTCACCTGATTTTCCCCATAGAAAAGAGAGAGAATATAGGGCTGGAAAATCTAAAACTGGAATCTTTTGGAAGTTAATATGTGATGCAACAGCAAAAGGATTTGGCCAACTCCTAGAGATTTTTGTTCCAAAGGAAAAATTAACCTATTGTAAAGCAGTTTAACACTGCCAAAGCTAAGACTATGCAAATTTTAGAGCAGCCTAAGATGAGAAAAGAAACTTATCTGATGATCTAACCATAAGTTAGGAAGATACATAGGCCAACTTAAACCAAACACCTCACCTGTGAAAACGAATCAAGTCAAATAAATATTAAAGGTCTTCAATTTTCTAAGATCACCAATTTTCTGATATAGCATACCGTGAAGGCTTTTCAGAGAAGCGGTTAGTGTGAAAGCAACATATACATTAATCACCTATAAACGCGCGTGTTAGTCAACACAATCTAATCTTGGTAGTGAAATGTATGAAAATATAACAAATCTAAAGGGTCTCCGAGAAGCACCACAACTGATTATCTGAAGCAGCATTGAGATCTGAAATAATCCAGTGTAAGAACATCTGGAGCCATTGAGTTGACACTTCTTAACCATATTAAGAGAAACACCATTCCTTCCAGAAACTATATATTTTGTTTATAAGAGATTCTCCAAATAAATATTTTAATAAAGAAGTAAAAATAGAGAAAAACAAATTAATAAATGCAACGATTGAACCCATATTAAACAAAGTTACGCTCTAATTCACTGTTAATAGTAATTGTTAAAAAAAGAGGTACATGGAGCTTCAGAGATCATTGAGGGTTAGTTGGGTGAAAAGATCACTAAGGTCTGCATTATCAATATTGTTCCACTTAATTAATGCTTAGCACTGGAGTAAACATGTCTGAGATATGAGTTTGCCTTGCTTTGTTATAAAAAAAATAGAATTAATGGAAAAAAGGGATACCTACATGTTCTTAAGATTTTCACTGAAATGAGGGTTCATAAAAATCTGCAAACCTCACTTTTCTGATGGTCTAAGGTAGTTTGGAACGTTGGTTAATGTTTTGTGCAGAAGAAAATATATTTCAGAATGGAGATGTAGTTGGCTCAGAGTCTTGGCTGGAAGGAGTTAATGGATGAAGGAATCTAGTCAGGGAAATTAATATTTTGTTGATGACCTGTGGACAACCTGAAATACAATGAAAGAAATCCTCAGTTTCCACTTTTTTTTCTTAATTAGTTCAGTACTTCAAAGGTCATCGAAGTAATCATTATATCAATTGAATTATTAGTACAACATGGTTCATGGCAGATTTATTTTCGAGACTAGATATCTAAACTATTCAAATAATTTGTATCAATATAGTTCATAATTTTTTTCTTTTTTCTGCACATAATATTGTTATCTTTCTTTTTATTACTAAACGATTAATGGAATTCTTATATATGGTTTCTCTCCAAGCATAGCCCTACCACTAAAGACTGAACAACAACAGGCAATGATATTTACAGACCTTTTTATGAAAAAATGCGAAATTTTCCAGACAACCGCAGTCTCTGAAGATAAATAAAATGTGTCAATATGTATCTTCTATCAAAAAGATCAAAGTGTTTAAACTTTGAAGTGATCCAATAAGAAGGATTAGATGCTTTAGGGTAACAAACATCAAACCAACACAAGTTAAAAGGACCAACGACACCTGGACATCATACGTTTGCAATTTATGCAAAGAGCTAAAGGCAAAGAAAAAGATAAGCACATGGCTCTCACTGAATATAAAAACATATATTAACGTAATGCCAGAAGTGATCTGGTGAACATTTATATGCCAATATGCATGTAGATAAGACAGTGGGAGTAATGTCTTTGTAAAAAACTTGTCATGAGAGCAAAAAATTTCCAACAGTGATAGGCCTAAACCAAGGGCGAGCTTAAGCCCTCCTCTCCTACACTATATAATCGAACATTTGGCAGGCATAAGTGGGACGTGTAACTTACAGAGGATGGTATATCATTCAATAAGACAAACATGAGTAGAAGTAAATAGGAAATGCATTCTTGTAATACATTTTTTGCCAAAAAAGAAGCAATAGTAATAATAACCATAGTGCATGTGGACAACTGCAACAAGGCATCAATAAGTTCGTGGCTAGCAAATCTCCTGGCACCGAGTTTTCTTGTGCTGCATACATATTGCAGAATAATAAAAGATTGATGAATGCATAAACAGTGGGATTGGGTGACATGGATATGTGTTTATCAAGAGTAAGGCAATTGCTGCACACAAGTGAAATTAATATGAACTTTTACAGAAGCAAAAAATATGATGATATAGATGATGATGGAAAGCCAAATGAAATGGCATGTTCAACAAAGACTGAAGTTGCGGCCAGGAGAAAGCAAACAAATTTGTGAACAACTTAATAGACAGGAAGATAAGATCAAGTAGGTAGAAAAGCTTGACATGAAGCATGAAGCAAGCCAATTGATTTTCTTTGCTAGCTAAGATTTTATTACACATCATAGTTCTGACTCAATTTGTGAAGACCAAGTTCAGGCTCCTGGTTCAGTGAAATGAGTGGATAAACTAAAAATGAAAGATCAGTGTCAAACTGAGTTCCTCCACCGGATTACCAAGACAAGAATATTAAATGGACATGCAATCCAAGACCATGATGTATACTAAAAATGAAGCATCATGGAATTGATCCTTCCAAAAAGAAAGAAAGAAAGAAAGAAAGAAAAGAAAATGGCAGCTTGTCATCCTGGGGAATGAACTAAAAATGCATGAGCACATGCTTTCTTCCATAGCTAATGGAATTCAACAACGATGCAGGTTGCAACAATGCATCAACCAGTAACCATATTATGTCTGCAAATTGGTAAACGCGGTTAAAGGAGAACACAGTCAATGGTGGCTAAGCATGACTCATATCTCAGTCAGCAGACATGCATAATAAATTAACACAAAGAATAATCATCATAAGGGTCATGTATACCAGAGAAACATCTCACCCACGCTGCAGGTGTCAAGACAACCATGTGGAGCATCCACTACATGCATATAGCATAACTTCCTATATTTCATTCTTGTTAAGGAGACACTATTGATCTTCTGAAGCATCCCATCCAACCTAAGCTAGAGACTTGAGAAAATAAAAAGATCAAAATCACATGCATTCCTGCAAAGTTAGATAACAAATAGACTTTGATGTATATAGTACTCCACTACTCCCACATGACTTGAACTCACCTTTGAACCAGAAAATCACTAAAATCCAACCTTATTGCGTAGGTACTATGCAACCAACCAAACTTCCAAAGATGGGCATGGCAACAACCCTATATCAAAGGGAAATTCTTCATTGTGGGCCAAGACTCTCATCCGCAAATTCAAACAGCAAAGATAGTATCAATAACAATCCCACCAACACAATGACAAATGTCCACTAAAAATAATGGTAAAAGGGAAATATGAGCAAATATTTTGGATCAATAAATAAATATAAGGAAGAAGCGGCCACTTTTTACTTCTTTTCCTCTTTTGCTGATGCCACATCTCTCTACTCCCAACTTGGCCCTCAGGAAACAAAAACGCCTTCTACTTCTCCTTATCCAATCAGATCATGTTGCATACAAGAGGATGAAAGGAAACCTAGCCAGCCTCAACAAATGCCAAAGTTTCATGCTTTTTTTTCTCACCACCAATGGATCTTCTCACTATTGCAAAAATACCCAAAAAAAAATATATAACAAATGTTGATAGGTCTCATATTGGGTTTAGGTCCAATAATATTAAATGTTTTGTGCTTTACTTCAAGTTATTTTTTTAATTTTATTGAGTTGTAGGATTTAAGCTTTTCAAGAGTAGGTCACAGAAGTTATAAACTTGAAAAAAAAAATTAATTTCTAGGGGTTTTTTTCTAGTGGATTTAAGTCCCACTTTAAGTAGAACAATTACCTAAAATGTCTTGCTTAAGATCTAGGTTGTATTAAAGAAATAGCTGAACCCACCTAATATCATTCTAAGGTGATCTGAATGGCTTTCCCTAGAGGTTTCTATCAAAATACAGATTTTATCATTTTTGTAAAGTCTGGTTCAAGGTTCGCCAACTGGACCCCCTACTTGTACCATGCTATTACAGTATTTGTACGCGGTACGGTACGAGATGGTGGGGCATACCGAGTGTCGTATGGTACAGTACCGACCGATACAACAAACCTTTGGTCTGGTCATTTCTTGTTGGGAAAGTGAGTAGCTCAGAATAGTCATGATGTAGGTTGATTACCAATCCTAATTTGAGAAAAACTTATGTAAATTAGAAACAAAGGTTAAGTACTGGTAAGTTAGGCATCCTTTTAGAATTAATTAACTTCATTTTGCAATTATTTTAGCATCTAAAAACAAAGTACCATGAAAAGTGGTTCACAATTTAAATAAATTAGTTCCTTATTTAAATTAGTTCATTTCAGCTGGTTTTTTCCCTTAATTCTTGTCATTCTGCCCACTCAAATTCTTTTTACCTCAATTCCACCCTTGAACCTTCTCTTTTGCCTCACATTCCTCTTTTATTTGATGTTATTTGTTGTTTATTAACAAAAATTCTTTCAGCATGTTACATAATTAACTCATAGCCAAAACACTAAGGAGCTGCATCACTAACCCTTTGTTCCATGTTAAATTAAGGAAGACCACCGTGTAAATTCACCAAGCAAAGATTTGGAACTTACAAAGTCCTTCCTTTAAAAATAAATAAATAAAGAATCATCACCATGAAAAAATTAGTGAAACTTCATTTATAAGTCCTATACTCAAAAGTGACCAAATGATCGTTTCCTCCTTCCAAACATCATTTCTATTTAGGATATACAGTTTGATTCTTAACCTCAAGTTGAAACTTGAAGATATTTCTTCCTCTGATGACTGACCAAGCAAAATATTTGGATCTTACAAGATCCCTCACCAATAGTCACTTTGAAGAAGATTCAGCAACACTTCATTTAGGATGTCCTTGTAAGTCTCCCATCTCCAAATCTCTATTTTCCTCAAAAACTAGATTCTAGAAGGATACCCTAACACCAGTTAACCTTAGCCATAGAGATCACATTTCACTTAAGCAAGTGATAACTCATCACTTAAGCAAGTGATAACTCATGTATCTTCACATTTTCCTCCTACCCAAAGCAAGGTACTCCAAGTTCTTGCTGATATGCAAGGTTTTGAAGTATCGAGCAGTTTGGCATATATCCCTCCAAACATATCGTATCAAGGGCTTCTCACTACAAGGAGATTCAGTTTGGTGCAAGAGACTTGGTTCAGATGAAAACTATCCGAACAGTCCCCAGTCAACCAAATCAAGGCTGAAGCAGTTCGAGGGTGTATCAAGGTCAATCCACCATGAACCGAGCATTGCTCAGGGAATGGTTTAAAAGGCTATTCTCCATTTGAAGGCGGAAATGAGAGGAAGGAAGAGGGATGCACTGCTTCAGGAATTTTCACACCAGATCGACCTATCTACAACCATTTCTGCACCTGTTATGTGTACATGCTACCAAAATTGGATCTGTAGTCAATTCGATTGAGGCATGCTCAAGTTCCAAGCAGATAAGGACCACAAGTATCATAAACTTCAACTTGATTATATGTTTTCAAACACATGGATAAATCATAAAAAAAAAGAGAACATAAATTAATGCACCAAAAGAAATAAGGCGAATGATCTAAGAAAGTGCATTCAATGATCTTGTACCTATGCTATAAAATTTTTTAATAATTAAAAAATTGATAAAAATTATGGACAAATAAGCTCATGTCGGGTACATGATCATTTATGATAGTTGTGATCATTAGAATGATTTTGGGTTGCAGGTGCTACTATTGTTAAATGATACCATAAATATTTTTTTTCTGAGTACTTGCATTTCAATTGCTAATTTTAACGCGCGTGCACACACACTCACACTATATATGTGTGTGTGTAGATACATCTATCCATACATACATACACTATATATATGTTAAATGTATTACAGATTGTAAGTTGTGAAATGTCATGTAATATTCATGCATGTTAATGACTTCAACACACAGAAAAAACCTTGACTAGGGCATTTAACTTGACAGATCTATACTATTTCTTGCAAATACATAGCATTTAAATAAGAAAACATCATAAAAAACTTAAAATCAGAGTTTGACGGCCAAAATAGGTCATACCAACGGTGTTTGGAGCATATCTATGGGTACCCAATCACACACTTTATCAATATGATCCTTAATAAGGCGCATGCCATACCCACCCTTGACCGATACAATATCAATTCCTGGATTTCAAGCCTTGCCAATATGTTAACCACCCTAGCAGAAATCTTACACATAGAAGGTACACTGATAATACTAGAAGACATGAACTAACAAAAAGTAATGTTCCCACCACCATCAAAATTCTTCTATATTAGGTTCTAATCCCTGAAACAATATTTTCTTTTCTGTTCTTTTTGCATCCCGAGGGGCATCACAAGTATCTAATGCCAAATATCTCCAAGGTGAAGCTCAATATCCACTCCATCTCCACATAGCCAAAAAGATCATTGTAAACTCAGGCTAATAATAATAAGAACAAGAACCGCAAATGCCAAGTGCATTGCAAACTTAAGTTTCATGGATCCTAATTTTTTAAGGAAGAATGTACAATGATTAAAAAGATAATCTAATACATTGAACCTTTAAGGAGAAATTAGCATTTAATGGTACAAAGAAGCAAAAAACTATTTGACAGGTGGGGAGAAGACAACCCCTTCTCCTAAGTTTTGCTCTTGGTCATACATGTCAACCCTCTGGTGTTCTCACTTCTGATGCAAACCAATCAATTCGTCATGATCTCTTTTTTCTTACGCAGACCAATTACAAGTACTGGCATTATTGAGAATCATTTATCTTTCCACTTATGGTGGGAGGACGCGATCAACATTTGGCATATCTTCAAGTTGACTAAGCATAATAAACCACAAGGGGTGAGTATCCATAAATCAGCATGTTCAAGAGGTGCTCAGTCTTAACATAGATGCTCATGTAAACACATGTGAGTTGATTCAAATCAAAATTGTTCCAGTTTTGCACCCATCTCTAAAAAATGGATCATCCTGCATGATAGCAAATAGGTTTAGCTAAGTAGCTTATTTTCATTGGATGCAAAGCACTGCTAAAAAGCTTAGAACTAAAGTGCCTTTTGCCTTATTAACATTCCATTATACCCTAGACATAATTACTAATCAATATTTGCCAACGTACTAAACGTAAGTCCATTACAATCATCATTAGTGATAATACCATAAAAATATTAAGGAACTTTCTCAATCATAACCAATATTGCAATAAACTTGCAATTTTCACAAACCACCAGCAACACCTCTTACATTTTCCATGCAAACACCTCAGCTCATAAATTATATATTAATATTTAAATATATAAAAGAAAGTGCATCCTGATGCACGAGCCTCCCTCCAATGCAGGGTCTAAGGAGAGTCAAATGTATGCAACCTACCCCCAAATGTGGATAGGTTGTTTCGAATCATGACACCTAGATTATAGTGGAGCAAATTTACCGTTGCGCCAAAACCTGCCAGTGATCTAAGATTAATATGTTTGGTAGGCTATGGTCTAGTGATTAAAAATTTTCGGGTGTTCATAAGTAACTTGTTTGGTATGGTACGGAGATCTAAGATCACCGACCACATAATACTACAAATACCCCTAATATATCTTAGATGGATTTTTTTAATGTATTTTTCATTCTTATGAATCAAAAATATAAGTCAATATGCTAATTCCTATAATAGCTCCATAATTTTGTCACATATTCTACTTTTAGTAGCCCTTATCATATATTTATTAATTATATAAAATATATTATCCTTCAATAATAATATGATAATAATATGATTAGTAATATATTATATTATAATATATATATCATTAAAATAATATATAATATCAACTTAATATTATAATATATATATATATATATATATATATATATATATATATATATTGATGATATATTGATATATCAATTTTTCTGCTAAATTAAAAGGTATTTTTGTCTTTAACTTTCAACTCAGGATCACTGCCCTGGGGTGATCCTGGACTCACGACCTCAAGGACGGGTATCCCATCACCGGATTGGGAGGTGATTTGAGAAGTGGATGTGATTTAGGATCACTGCCACGTAAGATCACCATAGTGCAACCAAACACAGTGATCTCATCACCTCCATCTACATTACCCTTGATTCTGGGACGATCATCCCATACCAAACACCCCCTACCGGACTTGAGAATGACGTCGCGGTAGTGAGGGTGCAGAGAAATTGATGCCACGTGGGCATTTTAGAGGCCTACATAAACTTGACAAACAGTGCTATTGGTTGGATTGCATTCTATTCATCAAAAAATATCATTAGAAGAGATCGAAGCTGCTCCTTTGCCCTTGGGTCGACTTCTTCTTTTTGATTTTTATGGGTATACTTATGCGCGTATAATGTCAGTTGCTGCTATTAAAAAAAAAAAAAAAACCTCCTTAGCTTTATTTCTTCATTGCTTTGGAAAATGGCTTGCATATATACGAAATCACTCAGCTGCATAAGATATATGACGCTCCACTTTTTTTATATATAATTTATTAAGCTATTTCTAAGTTTTTTTTATTATTTATATGTTATTATTATAAATTTTTTTATATTTTTATATGAAAACTACGACGTAAATGAGGCAACTAATGAGGTTATAACTTGTGAGGCAAATTATTAATCTAATAGTACATTAATGTTTATTAGATATTAAGAGTTCCACCTGTTTTCAAAGCAAAAAATACTAAAACCTGCTTATATTAGGCATCTTTCTCAAACAAAAGATGGGAGGTTGTCCTTGTGATGCATGTCTATCATGGAAAAGAAAGGTAGATCATATGTTCCACATGAATTTTATTTTCTGTTTGAAGATAGTTATGAGTTTTTGCGTGTGTGCATGATACAATGGAATTACTTTGTGACGATTGTTACGGTGGTTTATAACTTTTTATGTATAAAAATTTCTCATACTACCGTAGCTGATTGTATGCATTAACCAGTAGACAATCATTCTCAAAACATGAGCTGGGTCACCATAGCATTGTTAGGTAACAACAATTACCGGAGCAATTATAAAAGATTTTTTTATATGGATACTCTTTTAACAATTTAAATTTACATAAATACCTTCTTAAAATTTATATTTATTTATATATCCTCATAAAATACTGTTTTTGCACAAATAACCCTTATATAACCGTTCTTCTAACACCATTAATAAAAACCATATTTATTTTAATTAAATATAAAATAAAGTTTTGAAATTATTTTTTTTTATCTTCTACCGCGATCGCCTTATAAATGTTTCTTTTAGCATATCTACCTATTAAGAATATTTTAGTCATTTTAATTTAAAATTGTTAATTTTTTAACGGCATTAGATCGCGTAAATATATATGCAAAAATAAAAATAAAAAAAAATTGAACAATAAAACAAGTATTTTATCAGTCTATATATATAAGTATTAATTTGAAAAAATATTTATATAAAATATGATATGTAGAAGGATATTTATGTAAAAAAAATTATTATAAAATCATGACCATGAACTTGGCTGGCCCTTCAACACTCATGACCGCAGCTTGATATTTTTCTCCCAAATATAAAATTGGCTGGCACTTGGTAAAGTGGAGGGGGAAATTCGGTGTCTGTCAATGCCGTAAATCTTCGCAGCATCGCATGCATGGATGTGGTCGAAGGCTCCTAAAATACGAATAGAAACAAAGAGCAGTGCTCGCGTAACCCAGAAATCTTATAGTAAAAGGTTAGCCGATGTGCGCGGCTCCTGGTCCTCATTTTAATTAGCTCGCAGTTTCCAGTATTGGCGAGAAATATGGAAGCTATGCGTTACGGTGTGAAATTTATGTGTTGCTGTAGCAGTTTTGCAGATCAAAAAGAATTACAGACGGCTTGGATGGGATTGCATTATGCGCGGCATGTACTTCAGACGAACACCATTCTTTTGGAGGATGATTCGGCGACATCTACTCTATGATATTTGGTTGATGGTGAGTAAGAATATTTCAGTTCAGGCTATGCATATATCTCGTGAGGCTAACGGAACGACGGCATATATAGCGAACCACTCAGAAGACATCCTATGGGTTGGGGAGGGTGAAATGCATGAATCATTTCGGAACCTTTTGTTTGCCGATTCTACTGGATGTATTCGTACCCGTGATGTATGAAATTTCCGTTTCAGCACAAAAAAAAAAAACACCAGTTTATTACTTGTCACTTCATGGTAAAACTTAATCATCCACTACATTCTTCTAAGTAACAGCTTTGTCACTCCTAAATCATCATAAGCAATGAAGGCTCATGGAATGCATTTAGGCGCAGATGCTTCTCATCATATAAAACTCATATCACCGGAGAGAAGACTCTTCCTGTGTAGATTGCTCAGCTCCAGAGGGCTAATGAATTGGTTTTTGTCTTCAGCTTGAGGGCGGAGGCAAATCCAGATGCACATCAGATACTCATGACAGAGTCCATTAAAAGTGATGCCTAACTAATAACCAAAGGAAAAAGATCCTCACAATAAAATGCCACGAGAGGTCGCCTGTTACATCGAACTTCCACCGGCAAGCTAACTGTGTTGCATACTCCACTTCTAACGACAGGTAACATTCTAAGGGCATAGTTGGATAACCGAGCAGGACTACCCAAATAGGCCCCAAGGCATCGAAAGAAACAAAGAGCAGCAAGAAACATGATCCGAGGAAGGAGAGATAGATGCCTTTGCCATGTCAATCTCCTATGAAATGCAAACTCCCTTCATGCATCTCCACTGGGGGATGTTATCCATTTCCATACCATGCACATCACAAATGTCAGACACTATTAAGATAAAACAGCAACATTCTCTGATGAATGGATGATAAAACTAATTGATAATGCTACAGGCCTGGAGCATCTCATTCCTCCAATGAATAAACAATTGATGGCATGCAGGATCAAGTGTGACAAGAGAAAAGAACCTGGCAAGAGAAGATCCGAGGTCTCGCAACGAATTTTCAAGTCAGGAACATGTAGAGGAACAACCAGCATACCAGCAAATGCCTTTGTGATCAGGAGATATGATCTACAGAGATGGCTGCAAAGGTTAACATGCTAGAAAAGAAATCTTGGGTGAATTATCAAAAGAGAAAGAAGACATTGAGAGTTGAAACTGAAAGAAGGGGATGCAAATAACCTGATACAACCTTTTTCACTGTAACAAGTATGAATTACCTTGACTTTTCCAGTCTCTAAATTGGAACTAATACAATTTTAGCAAGGACAATCTACCTCTTTAGATACTATCAGATATTTTGACTTCAGATGACAAGAGTCCCAAAGAAAGTTTCGATCACCTCCATCAAAATACTCTGCTTTCATCCTCACCCAACTGTCCTCCACTATTTTACCCAAGAGATGCATTTACTTGTATCTATTTTGGAACTTGCCCACATAAGGAAACATGGCAAGTTACAAACTACTAACCAACAAAATGCCATCGACAAGAAAGAGACCAAGCATGACCTTCATCAGACATGCTGGTTTCTTATTAGGTGCAAGCAAGAAAAATATTGTAGGCATATTTGAAGCTCAATAATCATGCCACAGGATGCAGTCCACATATTTCATAAAGTAGAAAGAACGCCAACAGGAAAAGAATCAGAGCAGCAAAGCAAATAAACTACATTGCAATATGGAACCTGACACAACATGCTAGTTTTCTTTGGCTTCCAACCCCTCGTATTTTCAATCCTTCAACCTCGATTTTGAACTCTGATTATTTGGGTCCTTGTTCTCAGAGGCCCTTCTCACTGGCTAACACTAATCCACAAAAGAAAACCTAATCTTACAAATATAATTTCTTTTTAAACCACAACTGGCATTTCACAGGACAAACCAAAGGCAAAACTCCACTTCACCTGCATCACTTAATGGTGAAATTCTCATCAATCTCTCCCTCCTTTTATAAGACAAGAGTAGAGGTAATGAAATCAATGTTAGAAAATCCTCTTGTATACCAATTCTAACAATATACTCGTCCATATTATTCCAACTAATGCTGCACTCTATGTATCTCACACAGTTTTCCAAACCTTTATATTCTAGAGTTTGCTTCTACACCACAATAACCAGCCTACCTCAGTATCACAAAGTAGAGCTTTATCACCTACAAATAGAAAACAAGAAGAAAACTTTGGAATTACATCACATACAAATTAAAAAGTCTGGGGGCTTTAAACACTTGGAGAAGGATCCCATTATCGTTGTTGCTCAGAGTTTTTTTTCTTATCATATCTTTAGGCTTCCTAGCGCATCAGTAAAATATTTTGAATATTTCATACTCTACCAATGTAAGAACCAAGAACAAGAACAGGAAGAAATTTTTGCCCTATATTTTTTCCACCAATTGCCTTAGTGATCTCTATGGCCTTCCAAGCACGAACCCTAACGCGTTTCATAAATATATTTTTATTTTAGTATTTCTTCTACCATCCTTGCCTAATCAATACCAATAAGTTTATCTTGTTGCTGTCTGTGTTCTTATTTAATTAATCTCATTACCAATTTACTGAGAAAATCATTGTTCCATTACCATTTCCCATTTGTTAATAGTATGACTTACAAAGTTAAAAGTTCAACTTAATGATAAGTGTTGCAATCACCTCCCTCATTTATTATAATTGGTATCCAGGACTTTTTTTAACTCATCCAACATTGACCTGGTTTCCAAAATCTCACTATTATTCACTTTGGTTGTTAGAAAATTTGACAAATTGTGTTAATGGAGGAAATTTGGGGTTTAATCAAAGGCAATCAGGTTGCAGCATGCTACTTAATACTGCAATGAGTAAAAATGAGAAGAAAAGACAGTGGGATGCACAGCCTCAGACCTCACTCACCACCAAAGAAAGCAGAGTACCATATTCGAGTCTAAAATCTAGCAGATGAAATGCAACATCCAACCTTTTGATACAGATTGCACAAAATGTAAGCAACCATAGCTTCAAATGAGAAATTGGATCCTAAATTCTCTCAAGAAACCAACTTCCAACTTTATTTTGAGATCGTATAAATTTTAGGCTACCGAAAAAGCTTACTATATGGATTTTTCACACAACGCATCAAATCAGTTGACTCAAACCTTAACTAAATTTTATAATTCCCCCTAAAGCAGAAAACAGGTATAACTTGAACAGCTCTTTTGCATGAAATTTGCTAAGCCAAATGCTTTAAGCCACCAAGGATATTCTGACATACAAGGCAGTAGCCATCTAGGCCCAAAGGCCCTTTGCTAGCTAATTTTGCTGCCTCTTGAATCTGCTTCACCTCAAATACATCCAAAAATAATTTGCAACATAATTAGATAAAAAAGTGGATCATATATCTTGTGTCATCTTCCTCTATCGTTCTAAAGAAGCTTTCAGTAATAGCTAATTAATATTCTTTAATATGCTCAAGCAACTTCCTTCTCCTCCATACTTCCATCATGTGGATGTGGTTGCCTCTCCTAATATTTGCACCTATGGAATAAAGTCATGTGCATATTATCCCTTCCTCTTCACTCATAGCCATTTGATTTCAACTCTTTCAGCAGCACAACCGGATATGCTAGCGGGTTAAGCGGAAAAAAAGGGGAAAGAGGTCAGGATAAAGGAGAAGCAGATAGGAAAAGAGGGACACCAAATAGAATCCACCATTAGATTCACAGAAACTGTAACACAAATTTCATTCCAAACTTTTCCCTATATTTCTTACCATCGATGGAGACAAGATGACCTTACATATCCAACTGCATTAACACTTACAACTTTTTAAAAGACAAATAAATACTTCTACAAACTCTAAAAGACACCATGCATGAACCATAATTAATAAGCCTTGAAATACTAAGAGACACATTCAATATTAATAACACATAATTAAAGCACAATAATTACTAGCTATGTATAATTAACACTAGTCTTTGCTTTCTTGACTAAATTATAGGTCCTTTCAAAATGGGCTGAACTAAGATAGGCTGAACCAAGATGGCTGCTCCATTGCTCTTGCATCACATCATCTCCTGACAAGCCAATTAGGATGTCATCTTAGAACTCTCTCACACCAAACCAGAACAGTAGAATCTTTTTGGAAATCTAGAGCTTGATAGAGAATTATAATCTTCTTGTTTTTCACAGACCAAACAGCTTTGGACCTGGGGTATCCAAAAATGTTAATAGATTCCTCAGTAAAATGCACAACCTATAGCATTAGCATTATAGGACTGCTGTTTCATAGTAAACTCATTGAAGTTTCTAATTCCAGCCACTGTTGCCTAAATCTGGACATGGAAGTGCCCATTCAAATGAAATAGTTAAGAATTTTGGAGTCTTTGAGTGAATTCCAATTAAGAATATACATAATTTGTGTATTGAGTAAGTCAAATAAACAATGATTGGAAACAGAAAAATTAATTCACTTGGATTGTTAAATAGTTTCATTCTTGTAAGGAAAAAGGAAGAAAACAAAAGAGAGAAGTTTTCAAACTCCAGAGACTACTGTTATATGACTTAGAATACATTAGTTTGGCACGTTCGTTGGATTTTCATCTGGTTACAGAATGTCTCCAAGCACAAATAAGATTTTGCATGGTAGCAGGTTCTGAGGGTGGTCTTCTTTGACAAGCAGCAAAAATCTAGGATTCCTTAAAAGTCATATAACATTTAGTTTTTAAACAAGTGGTAATTAGCATTTTTTCCTGATATAGGACTTGAAGAGAAACTATCTGGAAAATAAATGAAATAGATGCCAGATAAGAGTCTTTAAAAGATAAGTCCTAGCAACTAGCTAGCAAGTGTTTATGAGGGACCCATGTAGATTTCAAGATAAATGTGTGTTGATTATGGATGTTGGTCCTAGTCCTTTTTGGAAAAAAAAATCCTTCCAAGAAACAAATGAAAAAATAAAAGAAGGAAAGAAAGATTAATGATATAAAAAGTAAGGGGGGAAGAATAGAAAGAGATACAAGAAGAAATGAGAAAAAAGAAGAGCTTTATTGGGAAGCATATTGTAATTATAGAACTTGTAAACATGAAGCAGAGAACATAATCACATTTAAAGTAATAAGGAAAAACGAAGATATGGACAAAATAATAAATCCTCAAATCCTTTTTTCTACTTTCCTAGAAGCTTAAAAATTTTGTTTTTTTTTCCTGCTTCAACAGTTAACATTAGTCAACATGCAAGGATAAGCATCGAAGAATTTCTCATGCTAAGATTAAACAGATTCTCATTATCAATGTGCCAATTCTCCACTAGCGCAGGTGACAAAAGGGACAGACTATATTTCGACATTGAACTACACAGAGTTGCAAGATGAAGCTGTAACGAGTAAGCAAACAAGAGGCAGTTCATTCTCCTACATGCAAAGACATGAACACTTGTGCACATATAATTCTCTTGCTAAAGTTGTTGCAAATAGGGCCCTACCTATGATGTCAAACCAAGTAGCTACATGCCCCTTTGGAAGCACTCTTATTATCCCCAGCTACCATATCCACATATAACGTACACTAATGTTTAATATTTGGTTATTGCCTATAAGTTTTTTGAGAGAAAGGGAGGAAGACCCACCCGCACTATAATTACCTCGGTCCTAGTACTTGGAAATGCACCACCCAGGACTATCTGCTGGTTGATAAACAGTTAACATAGCCTTTGTTCAATATATGGCTCTAATGCTCCTCTACTTATTTAACCCTTTCCTTTCTGAAAGAGAAAGTTCTAAGCTCCTTAGGCTCTATTTGGAATATGCTGCCAAAGTGAGGGAAAGAAAATTGCAATCTGGCATAACCATCTATCAATCTTCCAGGTACAACCATCTAAAATCTAGGCATACTTAATTCTTTTTTTTTCATTTTTTTCACTTTTCACCAAAAATAGCCGTAGTGGCAATCCCACTCTTCGAAGATGTTCCAGCACACTATCCTCTACACACTTCATAAAGACATCGACGGTCTTGTTTATGTTTTTTATTTTTCCCCCCATTAGCCTCACTGCCATGCCACTCATAGTTGGCCAACAGCAGCTTGGATAACAATTTTCATAATAATAAACTTCATGATTCTAAAATGCATAGGCAGCAATAGAAATTAAAACTACTCTGGCCAAATTTATGAATAAAAGGTGGAAACACATCCGTAACAGCTAACATATCAATCAAGAAAATACCTCTATATGTTTCAGAAGGGCAGCAGATGACCCTAAGAACTGCACTATGGATAGGAGAAAGGATGGCAAAGGCTAGCAGATTACTGACTCAACTGATATTAGAGCAGGGTACGCATATTTTGGCCTGAAAGCTTGAAAAGAACGGTATCACTAGCACTGTTTCATCCAGCGTGATTAATCTTAATAAGCTTTCCTTGTGGCTTTACTTGCTATCAGCTTTTAAGGGGGAAAAAGGAACACGAAAAGATAAGAAAAATCGCACCCAGCCCATTAAATCCATTTAAAGTTTCCATTTTATCTATTAAATCTGAAAGATGGTAACTGAATACTATTCTACATTCCAACAAAATATAGTCCTCTTTTTATTTCGAGGAAATAAAACACCAACCGAAGTAGATGAAGAATAGCCCCTTGGAATTTAAGTACCGAAGTTACGAAACCAATCAAAAAGATCACAATTCATTCATTCGGGGAAAAAAAAACAAGCACAATCTCAAGCACTCTTCTTTCTAACCCTAAGATTAAAACAGTTCCAACTAAAGCACCAAAAACAGACGATTTCCCAGAAAGAAAACAGAGCAAAGACCTCGATCTTTTACAGGGGCGTGGGCGTGTGCCCCTCGATCGCGCGGCCGCGGGCGGCGCCGCCGGCGCCTGCTGATCAAGAACCACCGGTGGCGGAGGATCTGTAGCGGTAGAGCTTTCCGAAGACGTGGAGCGCAGTGACGAAGCCGATGAAGCAGAGGCTCATCACCAGCACGACGGTAGGGGTCATCTTGAGTCCGGGTGCGTCGTCGGTGTAGAACCTCAGCATGTTGCTTCCCGCGGCCCCGCCGCCGAATCCCCCTCCAGCAGAGCTCCCGCCGCCGCCACCCAGCCTCCGCCGCCGCATCCCTGCCGCCGCGGCCGCCGTCCCCCGTGGTCCTACCGTCATCGGCCGCCCAGCGCCCCCGGCGGACGACGACGCCTGCGACTGCGCGCTTCCCCTCGCCATCGCTATCGAGAGAAAGAGATTCAAAGTGCGAAGTCGGTAGAAAGAGATCGTAGAGATCCGAGTAGCGCACCTCCGTTCGTCCGGTCGAGGAGGGGATGGGATCTATCCGGTTTAGATATGTTCGGATGGTCCGGCGGAGCATGGTAAGTGGAGAGAGGTGGTTTGGAGTGCGTCCACGTTTCGGTAGGGGAGAGGTGTTTATTGTGTGGAAGGAATGGATGGGTGGAAAAGAAGTACAGCGGAAACGGAAGATTCAGGCCTTGGATCCCACATGATCATACGCGCATCAGTTCGGCTGCCTTCATGGTGCAAGAAAGAGTATAGCTACTTGTAGAAGCTTCATAAAGGTATGCATCTCCAAAGATCGAATGGGAACGTACGCAGTTATAAAGGGAAAAATTTTAGGCACGGCACAAAGAAGAAATTATATCCTACACGGTGCATCATGTCAATTATGGTTGTTCATTTCTATGGCGGTGCACCGAAAATGAGTATTTGATGAATGAAGGCTATAAAACCAAGCGGCTCTGTATCTGATTGGTATGATACACCGTCATGTGGTGCACGCAGTGTAGGATGTAATTTATCCGGTAAGAGATTGATGTTGATGTGGTGTGGATGGGGCACTTGGGGGATGGTCTAATCTTGGGGGATCCTTTCTTTTTGTTTTCAAGTATTGCACCAATTTCCAATTGCCATATAAGATAGAAAAATAAGCAAAGAATCATCACCTAGATAAAGAAAAAGGAAACATACTCCTCCCTACTTCATCACTTTCCTCTACGAGGGATAGCATGCAAATTTGGCTGCTAGTTAAACCTGTAACTTGTAAAAGAAATATTGCATACCAGTATATCTTTTGCAGGTGATAGATTTTACAAGAATATATTTATGCAATATATAAATTATATCAGTTTAATGAAAATGTTCGTTTACAGATACACAATAAGAGGGAAAGCTATCTTTTATTGGTTGCAGAACTCCTTTTATCATATTTTTCCCTTTTCTGTAAATTTTGGTGAATTTTGCTGCTTACATTTTAATTCCAATTGGCTACTTTCCGTTTTAGTTGATTATTTTAGAAGAGGTTCTGTGTTGGCTTATACGTGTATATTTATGTGACAGTGAAGTCATAGCAAGGGTTCACTCAAATTTGATAGATATGTGGAACAAGGTGGGTTATTAACCCCTCAACCACAAGGCAACTCAATCAGCAGACCTGGCACAAAGAGTTTACAGCACCTATATTCCTTTAGTTACCATAAAATTATAGCTTCAGTATTCCAACCCCAGAACGTTATTACTGGGTGCCCAAGTCATGGCAATTTGTCTTAACTGTTTGCAGGATTTCTTGCTTCCCACTATTTACCATTGCTTTCTTCACCTGCATTACCATCCTCAGCTAAGAATTGATTTCAAAACAAATATTGTAGTGAAGAACTTGGACCTCTCCACTGAATGGGAATGCATGATAAGGTCAATCAGAGCATTAAGGATGTGCAGGGGAATAAATATGAGGAATAGTTATGGTGTCATCACAAAATTTCTAACTGCAATTGAAGGCAAGCACATTCCCGAAAATCAATTCGGGACTGAGTGAAAATTCTTCGCACATGATAAACTGCTGATTGATACATGACAAGCACTTATGAGATGTTGGTGGAATTATTTGATACTGAGGGTCTAGATTCCATTCACTGGTTGCCCATAAATTTAGTGAAATCTGCAACTCTGCAAGTTGTCTAGGGCATAAAGGCATTTCTGGACAGTAGAGGGTGGAAGAAATAAGTTGTGCCGAAGTCCTTCCATGCTTGAATTCAATGCAGTAGACAAGTATAAATGGAGTCACTTGCATACAGCAGCATGGGACACGATGTTCTTCAGAGTTGCTTAATAAATCCAGATGGATAAAATAAAAATAGCACATGACATTGGCTCCAGTGTTCTTTATTGGTGGCCAGCCTTGATTTTATACAACTGGTATGGTATATTGGCTGCTAAAAGAAAATCTAATATTCCTGGAAGAATTGCTAAGTTAAATTAAAAAAAAAAAATTCAAATGCACTATAAGATAAAAATTTGCTTTTATATAAAAGCTTATCTCTTTTCTTGCCAGTCGGACTTTCTTATTCTAAGAGGTTAGCTAGGCATGGGCTTATTCTGCAAGAAGTGCCTGAATAGTATCAGAGCCTGTCGAGGGCGATGAAGTGGAACCTCATGTCCTGCTCCGGTGATGGTTACGAAGGTAAGACCTTTATATACTTGACTCCATCCACCAACCTATCACATGAAAAAAGACAAAGGATAGGAATAAAAAGCAAAAAGAAAAAAGGAGAGCAATTAGCTCATGAAATGGAAACCTCCAGTTTGATTATTGGCCTAGGGATGGCCATCCTAAAGATGGCTTTCTTGGACTAACCTTTCCATGGTCATACCATGGATACCATCTGAGAAGGGTTGGGAGCTTGAGAGCATCGATCGAATATCTAGTTGCAGTCACAGGGACTACTGCATCTGTGTCTCCACTGTCAAAAGGTGCAGAGAGACAAGTAATTAGAAGCAGCAACGGAACTCAGAGCAATTTCTGAGTTCGAAATAGTTCACACAATCTACAGATCTGTGAAATTATCTTCATTAATCACCAAGCAACATGCTATTTCATTCATCATTCATCATCTATGGATTTACTATTAATACCAAATAATTCATACAAAGAATTTACGCTTTGATAATATTCTTTCTCCTTATTTTCAGCTTCTAATTCCAAATTCTAGAAAATCCAAAAAGATTACTGAAACCAGCTAGTTTTGTCTTACTTTACTAGGTCAGCTTTATTGATACATCTCCAGTATTAGAAAGAAAAAAATATAAGCACAGAGCATTTTAGACTTGATCAATTGAGATCTGGAAGAACTAACAAGGTATGCTTCAAACCTCACTATTACCAACATTGTGAGCATGCAAAGAAGTTGCAGTCAAAAAGATAAAGCTGAGATAGCTCTAGTGAAACTTCACAGAACATTGAGTAATCTGGTAAAGGTGCACTTGGTTTTGCATAATCCATGTTCATATCTAGTTAGACTAACATAATATATAGCACTTCTTCTCAGGTTATCACGTGTATGTGTGTCATTCATGTCCGTATCTAGATAGACTAACATAAAATAGAGCACTTCCTTTTTTTCCTTTTGTGTGCATGTGTCCTTGGATAAGCACATTCGAGAAAGTATAGTTAGAAGACATTTTCCTATTGCAATTACAAAAAGTCTTTAACACTTCCATTCTCCTTTACATTTTGATATTCAATTCTCCATTTACATTTTGATAGGCTTCAGTTCAGAAAATACTAAAAGTTAAGTTTGTAAAATATATATTACTGTTGCAAAAATAATTGTTTCACTTTCCTCTATTTCCAGATTGGGGCTCAATGAATAATATTAATCATGTGCTCTTTTCCTTTTGTTTCATTTTCCATTTTGGTTTTGTTGAAAAGCAATTAGCAGGCTGCTATGTATCCTTGTGGTTAACTGAAGTCTTGGGAGAAGGCTAGCCTAAGTCTAATATGATACCAAGCTGGTGAATACTAAAGTAGCAAAGCGAAACAATTAAATCATGGACTTACTGCAAACTGAAAAGGTTGAACTCTTCACTATGTGAACCAAAAACTATGTTTTTCTGCGTCTCTCTACCAGCATGTGGATCAGAATCCTAGAAATTCACTTGTGTTAAAACTTTATTTGGTATTGTGAAATTTTGTATACAAGCTTCATAACATATGGAAGGCAAATGGTCTTATTTTATATACACACACACACACACACCCACACACATATAATGAAGACAGTCTGAAATCATAATTAGTAAACAAAAGAAGCAATAGAAAAACAATAAAAATGCAGAAATCCACACATCTTATAAGCTGATATGCTACATTGTGCAAGGCAAAAGATGTAAGTAGGCTTTCTTATTGTCAGGTGAGACATTAAAATTCTATAAATTGAGACTGCATCCTGTGAAGTTTCAAGCATTAGGCAAAACAAATAGCTTTGTAAATACAATACTCAACAGCGTAATATTTAACTAGTGAACAATAGCAATAAATGCATGTTCCACATACACAAAAAGTTAAATGTTTCTCTATATGATCAAATACAAGTCTTTACCTTTCTTCTTTAGGTAACCATATATAGCAACAATTTGTTCCCTCCATCTCTAGCTTCCTTTTTTTTTTTGGTGTTTGATTTTCAGTAAGTTACTTTTATTCCACTGATGCCCTATATAAGCTGGAAATGATATCTATTCTAGCAGACATCTTTTTATGCAAGCTTACTGAAAGTTAAAGTATGCTCCATAATAAAGGTGAGAACACATATATGTTCCAATTGTTACAAAGCCAGACAGATGATGATGTGGTAAATTCATAGTTAAAATCAGATTTATATAACATAAAATACATTAATTGAGAGTCCATACCTGAACACCCATATTCTTACACCAGCTGCAATTAGCTCTTGATAAATAGGAAGCATGGATCTAGGGGAATCTGCCCAGTAGTTTCCAACAATATCACTGTCACAGGGCACATTATAACCATTTTTCTATTAGTTTACCAAAGAAAACTTACTTGAAAGTTCCCCACACTATAAAAACAGAGAAATCAGATTATATCTCTACAATAAGCAAACAAACCTGCATGTATCCCAGGCATAATGAATCCCAGTAACATTAGCATGGAGTGCCCTTTGCACTTCCGGGCGATTGTAGTACACCTTGGCATACCTATCGGTGCAGGGATCATATGCTCTGGACATCCAAGGCTGAGGATGAATAAATTAGATATAAGATGTAGGAAAAATGTATCGAAGGTCAAAAATTTAACACCATCTTAACAACTTGCATTAAATTTAAATTGTACAGCAAACATTATCATAATCCATACTGAGAAACATCAAAGTTGTCAAAATATACACTCCATATGGGACAAGAATCTGGATAACTCAATAGCACTATAGTGGCATAATTGACATCGCATAGTTTCAGTCCATCGACATTATTGGAGTGGCATGCAGAACGATCAATCTTCCCCATTTTAAAGTCACATTATAATGCACCAAAAACACCTTTCATTTGTTTTGTCTTTTGTGAAGAAAAGGAATATGAAAATTGCAAGACACTCCATTTGCACTGATAAGCAAAAGATAGAATAGTTTTCAGGAAAAGGAAGCCAGAGGTGTGCAGAGAACTTACATAGCGGCCCCTTAAGTTGCGTTTGAGAGCGCTGCTATCATTGCATGGGCTTGTATAAATGCTGTATGGATCAATGTTCCCTTGTTCTGTGCTAGCAACATTGAGATTCTTCACACACTCGGCAGAAGGGTGTTGAGAGGATTGGAGGTTGCATGTGGCCCTAAGATTATGGTATGTGGCGTCCGAGATCAGGCCATGGGTCCACCAGTACTCAAAGGTGCCCACATAGTCATGGTAATCATCAGTAACAGCGTTCCCCACCTGACATCACAATTCATCAAAAGAAATAAAATTTGACTCCAATTGCGTTAATAAATCTCTAGAAATAAAAAGGAAGCAGCTATCAGAAACTTCTTGTTGACCATGAAACCCTTGAAATTAATGATTGGATTCTGAACGCCCTTGTTCTTCTGAGTGATAACCTGAGACAATTGAGGAACATAATGCCCTGAAATGCAGTTGATAATTGATAAGAAATCAAACGAATGACATAAAATAGATTAATTCAAAGCACAAGAAACAAAAGTGGATCAAAAAAAAAAAATCAGTAAAACAACACCTGCATAGCTCTCTCCGGCGATATAAAATTCCCGATACTTGTATTGCGGATATCTCTCAAACCAATTCACAAGGAAAACATATGCATCCGTAGCTACAGCAGGAGAAGAAGAAAAAGACAGTGACATTGTTCCGATCGTGAAACATCATTCCTGACTAACATCAATATCACAGGCGAGAGTAAAACCTGTCCTCCGGTCACCAGCGGTGTACAGATCCATCGAAGTATTGGAATAGGAGAAACCAACACCGGCCGGCGACTCCAGGAAGAGCATATTCGCCACTGCAAACACCATAACAAACGAAAATTGAGATCAAACTGAAACAAAATCACCTCAAGAATTCGCAAACCAGGGGGGAGGGGGGGCACTGGGATCACCATTGTTCCAAGCGTGGGGATTGAGGTAGAGGCTGTAGCCATCGGGGCGAATCCGGAAGGGGCCGAGCTCCTCGGAGGCGCCGTAGGCGATGGAGGAGCAGCCCGGCCCACCGTTGAGCCAGAGTACGAGTGGCGCCGGCTGGGCCGCCGGCGGGGCCTCGACGAGCCAGTAGAAGAGGGCCCGGCCGGCGCGCGGGTCGACCGTCACGTAGCCGGAGTACTGGGAGAAGGCCTCATCGGTGGGCAGGCCGGGGAGCTCGGCGATCCGGTCACTCTCCTGCTCTGCCGCTAATGTGAGTCCACCCCTCAATCTCAATAGTAGAATAAAGAGTAACAACGCAGTAGTAGTAGTCGTCTTGGTGGTAAAGAAGACCTCCATGGCCGGTTTGGGTTGAGGGGAGCCCCAAAAGAGAAAGGGAGAGGAGGGAGGTGAGATTACCTCCCTGTCAAAGAAGAAGAGAAGAGGAGAGGGAAAAGTGCGAGTGGGGCCAGGAAAGACCGTTGAACCTAGCTTGGATCATATTTTCGGTTCTATTTATATTAATTTTTAAAAATTTAATTTAATTTTGGATTAAAGTTTCATAAAATTGATTCAAACCTATCCAATTCAATCCAACTAAATCTATATATATATAATTTTAATTTTATTAATTTTTTATTGGATACCAATTCAATAATCAAACTAAATCTAACTAATTTTTTTCAGATCGATTTGGAACAATATTAGCTTGACTGGTTCGGTTTCACTTTAGGTTTTAGAAAATCTATTTAAACAAATTCTGTTTCGGATTATGCTCACCAGTCGTGCTCACCTCAATTAGTTATTATAGGTAGTGATAGGGGTTGTTAGCATTAATTAAATAATGAGCTAATGTCAACTCTGGCCCCGATATTGGACGGAAACATAGCTCAATGCCATGTGGCATGAGATGATTGGTGAAGTTCAAGGGGACCACGTGACACGTAGCAGTAAATCTTCGTTGTGATACGATAGTCGGGCCCACAGCATTCTTATAAGTTGTTATTAGTTTGGGGGGGGGGGGGGGGGGGGGGGGGGGGGGGGGTTGGGATGCTATGGGCATTAATGGATGGAAGAAGGTCGCATCTCGGAGGGGCGACGAGAGAAGAACTGGGTGCCGAAAACGGTGGCTTTACGCTCTGGCAAGCAGCGGGACCACGGAGTAGTTAGGATTTATATATATATATATATATATATATATTAAGAACTGCTCACAGGCGTGAATGCTGATAACAGAATTTTAAAAAATATTTTTTTTTTCCATGAATACCCTCCTCAAAATTCAATTTTACATAAATATTCTTTCAAAAGTGATAGTTGCATGTACACGCTCGTAAAACACTTGTTTTGCTATTTTGCCATTTTTATCTTTATTTTTGTATATGTATTATGTACCCACGCAATCTAACGTTGTTACAAAATTAACGATTTTAAATTAAAATAATTAAAATATTTTTTTAAAAAACCATCCAAAGTCACGCTTTTTGTCTCTCTCTAGCTATATGTAATGTTCGTAGAAGAGCACCTCGTTCAAGAGCATCCGAATTTTGGAAAAAAGTGGATTTGAGCTGTTTCTCTATCTTCACCCCCGGATTTTATTGGTGTTCATGATTGGGTTCTCTTCAGAATAATGCGATCTGCTTTCACCATATACTTTGTGCAGATTTTTTTTTTTTTTTTTTGTACAACTCGTAGCTCAACACATACCATAAATGTATCAAAAATCTGCGACTTCCTGCCGCTATGAGGAAGTATGCCACGCCTCCTGTGCTCCCTCCCTCGCCAACAGTTAAGGAATGTACTGGGAAAGTTGATGGCGGTTTTCTGAGTGACGTTTTCGGTGCCGACTGCTCTGGATGGACGTGCCGCTTGGTTTTATTATCACCGGCCAGTCCGTGCCCATGATTGATAAGATAACCATTGGTTTTGCACCGGCTTTGGCTCTGTTTGCCACCCGACCGCCCCTGTGGTCGCATGATTGCAAGGAATGGGAAAATTTTGGTTGTATGCTATTGATGGATGTGATTGGACCAAAACAGTAATATGAAGGTCAGGAAAAAATATTATAATGACAAATTAATTTTCTGAATGGTATAATATGAGTAGACTACAAATACTATGTAAAGATTTTATTGTAGTGGACTAATTAGTATGCTTGCTAATAAATGTATGTTATCATTTCCTTGGGTGCTTTGGATAGCATCATTTTATTTTAAATATTCATCCAATTTTTTGAAATGGTTCTTGATTTTCTTGCAGAATTAAAAAAAACAAAATTTTTCAATTTTCTTGTTCTATACTGTACATCCTCAAAACTATTCCATAGCTTCCACCATTACTACTATTAGAAATGGCATAAACCGAACCGAATGGTCTGGAGCATACCGATCATACTATAGGACGTATCAATGTTCGGTATATAGAACCGATTTCTTCGAATGTATTGATATGGTTAAGAAGTGGTGCTAGTACTATATCTGATACCGGGATGATGTGTTTTGCTTTGCTTTGTTTTCAAATTATGTATTTTTTTTTCGGTGTAAACACATAATTGTTGTTAATCTTTTCGGGGGAAACACATAACTGTTATTGGGGATGGGTGTGCTCGTGGAAGCTTCGTAACCTGGCCAAATCTTTTTGTTTGCTTTGGCTTCACGCCTCTTTCACGAAGGAATCATGAGTTAAGAACTTGCATCCTGCTAAGAAGGGGACCGCACTCAACAACATTTTCCTGAAGTGTGACATAAGAAAAAACAAGAAGCAGCTGCTTTTTTTCGATTTTGGCCTTCCAAAACAATGATGACCATACGGGCCCATGGATAATATTACATAAGATTTGTGTTAGCCAATGAAAAGAATCATCTTTAATTGCCAAAATCTTCTTTTTTAATGGAAACTTTCCTGCATAAATTGCCGAAGGCTTTAAGCTCTCCTTGGAAAGATTTGCATCTACACAAAGACATCATAAAAAACATACCTTAAGTAGTCGTTATCGATATTCTGCCGCTCTCCATATTAAATGATGTAAGGTTCTTGCATGTTGCTTCCTTCGCTTTTCCGCCATTTGTCATGTCTTGGTGGCATCTTTTTTTTTTTTCATTTGATCTTCAAGCATGGTTCACGCGAATTCTGAAGCAATCTGTTATAAAAGGTTCAAAGCAAGATCCACTATGTTGGTACTGATCGGCGTACCGATAGCGGTTCGGAGCGGTATGCATCGGTTTTGTACCGGCTTCGTACCGATCTCGATTGAATGGCTGGATTTTAGGTTCTAGTGTTTTTTTTTTGGGCCACAGTAAAAGAAGTGGCCGACAATAGCCACTTTGTTTGAAAAACCACATCGCGCCGCACTGTGATTTAAAAAAAATTGAAAAACTGACATACCGGTATGAACACGTCAACAGTACATGGCGGGTACCGGCCGGTACAGAAGATATACCGATCGATTTTCCAGAAAAACTAATCCGGTACCGAATTTCACGCTGATCCGGTACCGATTTAGGATAGTATGGCAGATTTTGTACCGACTGGTATAGTAGATTCTGTACCAACCGATACGGTAGATTCTGGTTCAAAGGTTAAAATCTCAAACCATCAGATTTTGAAGGGGCCTTCAGCAATGTACCATGGTAAGTTTCAATCCAGTTGTGATGCCAATGCATGCATGAGTAGGACAAAATGGTCACATCGAGATCTTGGAAGATGAATATATGTTCAAGTGGGCATTGATTGATGGAATATTACCCGAGTTACAAGTGCATACATGGGAAGAGCAATGTAACCAGAAAGGAAGTGAATAGGTATAAAAAGTGTAGGTTAGATTCCATAAAGCAAGGAGTCTGAATACTAAAATATCTTCTTGAGGTAATTGGTGAAAATCTGATCACATAGTTTCTATTGGATGATTTTGGCATGTGGACTTTATTGGTGAAATGGTGACTTCGACTATAGCTGTTGCCACCCCCGCTACGATGATTTCCAATTTTTCATGAAAATAAATTGGCTGAATTTATAAAGAAAAAACACCGACTCAAATCAAAGAGCAATAGAATGCATCACAAGCTAAGATTTTTCATATTAAATTCAAAGCCAGGCATATTGAGTTTGTGAGGATCTCTGTTGGTATGTGTTTGGTAATCCTAAATCGGTTATTTGTTGAGCAGATCTTAAGTATTTATAGAAGACCAAAGTACTTAATAATATTTTTCAACTAATCTTTTCTGATAAGATCATAGATTGTGACATGATGATATCAGAGCAAATCAGACCCATGATCTATATGAACTAGGGAGACACTACAACACAGATATATTCAAGCTGAACACGAGTTGATTGTAATATTTATGATTGGATTTGGATTCATAGCCCGATGAGGATGACATGACTCAAAACGTATATAAGGGTTTTAGTGGAAATACATGAATATATATTACATGCGCATAGCAGCATTCATGGGTGCATAACTTTTCAAAAGCTCAGGGAAAATATGCTTTATTTTTAAAATATACTAGGGGATATTTGAATAAAACTACCTACATACAGAAAGCGGTCACAATTCTCATATCAAGAGATGAGGAATTCATGTATTGACATGCAATAAGATGGGCATGAAATTATGCATCTCATACATCTCCATGCGTTGTGTGCGGATTTTGAGCAGGCCTAGTGTTTTCATAGATAATAAAAAAGATGAGACTTTGAGGTTCTTTTAAAAGCCATGACGCGGACGCAGTTAGAAAAGGCCATCAAGTTTTGATGCATGGTGATAGAAAGAAATCCCGGCTTTGAAAACAAAAAGCGAAAGAAAGGGAAATTTGTGAACAAAAAGAGAGGAAAGGAGGAAGAAACGGAGACAGGTCTGGTGCAGTCTGATATTATGATTACTTCAAGTCATCACCATCTCCCACACAACACAATACTTCCTTTTCTTGTGACTAGATGACCATCTTTGCAATATACAGGGAAACGTTATCATGGATGAGGGGGGACATGTTATGATCAACAAGGAAGATGAGGGGGCAAAATGATTAAACCCAGGATCGATCGTTCTGCTTGTAGTCGGGGTACTAGTGCTGCTTTTCCTTGTTGATAACTATGCTCTGTACATGTATGCACAGAAGACCCTTCCACCAAATAAGAAGAAACCTGTTTCCAAAAAGAAGATGAAGAAGGAGAGGCTCAAGCAGGGAATTTCCGCTCTAGGAGAATAAGATTTTAATGTCATTAATTCTCAAGGTTGATTCTCTGTTAAAGCTAAGAACCTTCAGATTTTCCTTTTTCATTGTGAAACAGAGGCTGATCAGAAAAAACGTTTACTATGAGATCTAATTTACTCGAAATTGTAAGGTGGGCTTAAGTTATTGGAGAATGCAGTCGACTTGTCACTGGCCATCGATCTCTTTACTTAGGTGGATTGTGACCATCATACACCTAGCAACTGAAGAAAGACCTGGAGATTTTAGCTGCTCTGGACCACCCCTTCCTTTACAACTTTGCTTTAAGATTGTATGAACTAATCATTGCTAACCATTTGCAAATTGTGCTCCTGGGATTTCTTGTGTAATATTTCTTTCCTGTGCTCCCCTCTGAAACCTTTTTATTCGAAGCACCATTATGTATGAAGATCGAACATCCTGCACCACACCAAAATGCTTGCCGAAAATATGGTTCTTGGACGGAGTTGTATGCAATTATTATTGGATATCTAACCCCAATTAGGACACTCATGATTGTTATACAGGGGCGAATTGTTTACTGTTGATTAATAAGATTGTAATTCTGAGCTAATTAGATTTCTTATTCGTGCGCTGGATATGTTATTTTTCCCCCTTTTTTTGATACATAATACCTGGAGAGTTACTCAGGAAAGCTGTGATAGATCATCACCGATACCAAGATTTCCAGTGCATCGACAATGATAGGGTATACCGCATACCCCCTCCAAGCTGCATTTCTTCGCATCGACACGACTGTAGTGGGGGATAAGAAACGCAGGATATCTCTCGTATCCATCCTAGATTTGGACTACAAAACGCTCGAAGCAAATTAGGACGTGAAACTTGACCGACACGGAAAAGAGAACCGGCCCAGACGAAGGCCCATTAAGTCACATTTCGTCCAGGCCCATTGACCATGACCGCATGGACGCCGAAGTCCCATCCTTTATTCTCACCCGAAAATCTTTTCAAACGCTCCCCCTTGCTACTCCTGGAGTACAATCACAAGGGCGGCAGTGGCAAATATGCTCGCATGGCCGACAACACCTCATCTTGCCTCTTGGATGCCATGGACGGGGTCTGGTTCCCGAACCCCTCTAAACCTGCCATCACAATCCTGCTCATCATTAGTTTCGGAAGGCAGATTATGGAAGGTAACAACAAAATTATATATGATCCCAGAACTGGGGACAATCATCATTCTTTGCCTAATTTTTTGCTGTCTCTGTTTCTGTATAAGACTTTAGGTTATCAGTTTTTACTCGTGTTAGCTAAATCTTCTAAATTTAGTCCTCTGAGAATGATAACCTGCAGGATGCTTATAAGAAGAGACCAGCATGGTTGAATCTTGTCATTGGCCAGCCTATACTCCGCTTGCAAACACCACCTAAAAGCATGGTCAGCTCATGTCCTTCATCCCCAAGCACGAGTTTGCATGCCTAGCCCGATACTCGCAGTAGGAGAAAAGAACCATGGAAGATGAGGAGCTACAAGAGTTTATCTGATCTTGAACGTTATGACCTGAAGGGTTTCATGGATCTAGGCTTTGTATTCCACGAGGAGGCATTGGACGCAAAGATAATGAGCACAATACCAGGGCTACGAAGGATGAGGGAGAGAAGCAAAAGGATTGAAGTGAAGAAAGTGCACTAATGAGGAACAGCTGAAAAGGCCATATCTGTGTGAGGCCTGGTTCATCAGCAGACCTGATTCCCCAGTACTCAGTCTCGGGATGCTACCAAAATCTCGTGATGGAGCAGGCATGAAGAAGCAGCTCAGATTCTGGGCTAGAAAATTTGCTTCCTTGGTCCATGAGTAATATTGGGGAAACAAAAAATCTATTACCATAGATCCAAATAATATCCTGAATTTTTGCATGAATTTTTCAAGCATAGTTGCAGGGTAACATCCTCTCTCCTAGTTTTTCTATTTTTTTATTGGGTTGTCAAGAATGACCTCATGGCCGAGCGGTACTTTCTGGTTGGCCTTGACAGCAAGTACCTTATCGGATTAGCCCTCAAACTTGAAAGTTTTGGACGACAACAAATCACGATAAGTGCTAGAAAGAAAAGAAAGAGCCCAGCAAACCTACCGTAACCGAATAGGAATAGCAGCATCCGTGCCATCAAAAGAATCAAAGGAAAAAAAAAAAAAGGATTAGCTGACTTTTGGTCTACACATCAAAGATCTTCATGATCGTCCTCCCAAATTAGGGCCAATATTTTGCAAGTAAACAATTCTAAAGCTTACTCTGTATGGGGCTCCTTTTGGTTGGTCATGGTGGTGGGGTTGTTAGGATATCACCTCCACCTAAAAGATGGAAAAGAAGATCCTGCCTCGTCAGACGCAAGAGAAGGGTGGACACAAGCACTTAGGAGGCAACTATCGGAGGGCAAAGTATCCATCTTCACCAATTGTAAATGTAGGCAAAAAAAAAATCTGATGCCACATAGTTGTCTGTGTGGAACAATGGACAAGACAACTTTTAAAAAATTAGAGAAAAGAATGCAAATAATATTATGAAATGCAAAGGTGCAAGAGTACCCTACATGACAAGGAGGATTAATCAGAATTTCTTCTCATGCTGTTTTCTTTATATGTGCCATGGCCAATGATATATAAAGAGCATTCACAACATAAGCTTCTCAACAAGTTGGTAAAGAACATTAAATATTTTTAGATAAGAACAATAAAAATGTTCTAGCGGAAGAACAAAAGTGCAAGTTAGTTGCATTCTCAGTCTATCTTCTTCCTTTTGGGTTGAAATGTTATTTAGTTCTCTCATACAACCTATAGTAGCAGCCATCCTATGAATAAGAGCTACTCTGATCACCCATTTTAACCATTCCATTCTAGATCATAAATTCCAAGAAATTCATGTTTGATGATGAAAAAGATCTAAAAATGTTAAACATGACTAGCACTCAGCATGTATGATGCATGTGACGAGCAAGGTCGATAATCAAAATCTCAACAAAATTTATGTCAATGATAGATGAGTCCAGCTTTAGATTGCTGAATTTCAGAGTCCATAAATAGATGTGAGAGGGAGAGAAAGAGAGAGTTTGCAAAGACAAGGTGGGTTCATTGCATAAAGAGGTAAATATTTTCAAAGATGACATTATAAAGGTGGGTTCATTGCTAGGAATTTGCTTCATAATATAGAAGGTATATTAGTCTTGTTCCCCTATATATTACTTTCTCTTCATTAAGGCTCATAGGCCCAATTTTGTTGGTAATTCTTTCAATGTGCAATCAGGAGCTCACCATTGTAATTTCCAAAGAAGGAAGGTCTTTAAAGGACATATTTATTTGTAAATATTCAAAACCATGACAAATCTGTATGATCTTTTGAAGAGCGAGAAGCTTGCTAACCAAAAAAGATGTCGCAGTCAAGATAAGCTTCAAAACTATAGGCGTGCGTTAGCATGTAAGCTTTGATGCCGTAGTTTTCCTACTTTGTTTTCATAAAATGAATGGCTTCTGGCCTTTGTGAAGGACAGCTAATGCATGCAACTTTTCTATGGCAAGAATCCAATCCCGACCTTTCTTTCTAGATAGTCAAACAAAGAGACAAAATAGAGTTGCAAATCTAGATAGTCAAAATTTACAAGAAAAGCTAGTTGCCTTGCAATTCCATAAAGGCAAAATATGCATTGCGTGAAACACATTAATTAAGCTAGTAGTCACAATTATTAATGAGTTGGGTGGAGAACGTTGCAAGACAACAACGATAATGACCCCCAATTCTCCAAAGGACGAGACATGATGACACCACCAACGTAGATATAGAAGCTAGCAGAGCCATTGCACCTGCACTAACTATGTTGGCTTAAATAGCATAACTAGAAAGATCGTACACCGCCAAAATCAGCAATCATAGTTGAAGGAAATCAAGATATGAAATGACTAAGTCAAATTTTTGGATTCTTGTGGGCATTGTCCCAGCAGTCACAACCCTCCACCTTACAAGAGGAGGTTCCATATTTGAGCCTATAGTGATGCATTTCTTCAATTATTTGGACCTAGATAAGTATAATACCAGGTGGGCCCCCTTTCTCTCTCTCTCTCAAAAAAGAAGTGCATATAACTAATCTAGAACTAAAGTGTTGCCTAGGCTTCATTATCAAAGTGTTGGAATGGGAGAAGATTCATGATTGTGCTTGCGTACATGCAATACACAATTGATCTAATATCAAACACAATCACAAACACCACGATCAGCTCATGGCCTGCTCTAAAAAGGCCATATTGCAATGTCCCCTGGTTAGCATGAATTGTGGACCGGTAAGTTCTGATATCCTTTGTAATAATCTAGAATCTCACTCAAAAAAGCTAGGTAAAAATTATTTGGATTCCTTGGCTCTGCATAAGCATCCAAAATCTCTCTAGTGCACAACCAATGTGGGACTAAACACAATGTGTGTGTGTGTGTGTATAACTTAGAGAAACAAATAATTAGGCCAAGAAACAAAAAAAATCCAATGAAGCATGATCACACCTCTTCCCACTCAAGCAAGCAAGGATACATGTACACAATCACAATTATGAATCTTCTCAAAATTCAACACTGCAGCAACAAAGCCCCATCATATTCCAACACTTCAGACGTCAGACATCCATATTGGCATAGCCCATCAGATAAATCAGGTTTATTTTTCAGTGTCTGATTTAATTATTTTGTTTCTTTTTTGGTAGTTCATCCTTTTCAATCCGCTTTAGCAGTTTATACAGCAATAATGTTAAACAACTCAATAAATTTCATAAGTACCTTCTAGTGTTACAGTTATCATGCGAATTGTACTGATACTTTAAAAGAACCACTAGTAATTCTAAAAGAAATGCCCTACCTAATAGAAAGTACTCTAATAAAGGCATCAAGTCAAAATCATCTAAAATTCATCTTCAAAGGAATCAATTTTAATGGGCACGAAGAATAGACATGACCTATAAACGCAACTAACCTGTTCCCTTTAGTCGAGCACTTCATCAAACACGTAGCAGCTCACTCCACAAACCAAGCAGCTCTCTCCTCGAACCAAATCTCCCCTTCCCCCAGTCCCCTCAATCCTCTAATCAAATCCTCAAACAAGCCATCACGAACACAATTTATTCTCTTCATATCTTTATGCATCTCCCGCCCCCACCCATACCCAGGGGATCAAAGCCTCCACAACCGGAGCCAACCCTCTTAAAACCTCCGTCGAGAACCCACTTCCCTTCTTCTCCCGCTCCGCCAGCAGATCGGACACCACGAGCCCGATATCTTCCCTCATCCCATTTCTCGTCATCTCCGCGGCCATCTCGGCGTAGAGGGGCTCGTCGGAATTGGACGAGAACTCCTTGCCCGCAGCGACGAACACCTTGCCGGCGAGGTGCCACTCGCCCTGCCGCCGAAGTTAGGCGAGGGCCACGACGAGGTCCGGCCTGAGGAGGCGGGCGACGACCGTGGAGACGACCTGTTCGACCTCCTGGGGGCTGAGGGTCCGGTCTCGGAGCAGCGGCCCTCGGTGGTCGCGGGGGCCGCACGAGATCGAAGAGGGGGTGGACTTGGAGTTCTCGTCGAAGGGGAGGAGGAAACGAAGGAGGCGGAGAACGAGGGTGGGCGAATGGAGAATGGTTTTAGAGAGCCGGCGGCCATCGTATTGGAGGGTGGCGGTGGGGGTTCTTCGTTTTCCTTCGTCCGCCCGGGGAAGAGAGGAAGGATGGGTCGAGACTTCAGAGAGGAAAGCTGGAGATGGAATCTTGATGAGCTGATCCTTCGATCTAGACCGTCCAATGGCCTTCCCTTTCTTGCGAGATATGTCAATCGAGTTGCTATGTATGGACCATTTGAAGCAGAAATTTGGAATCGGCATTGCAATTTGCAAGGTACTCGGCAGACACGTGTAATTTTGCCAAGGAAAAATATCAATAAATGACATGAAAGAAATAAATATGAACACTTTATTTTTAATTAATTTATAATATAATTATTTATATTAATACTAATATTTATTATATGCAATTCATCCTTACTAAAGACCGTTAGATTTTTTCGAAACACAATAAGAAAAATAATAACGCCGAATCAAGAGAAAAGTAATAAGAATAAAAAACAAATATGGTTTTTAGTGATAGAGAAATCAGGATTCGAGTCAAATTTATGAGCATGAAGTTATTTTTTGCATAACACTTGTGTAATACTTGGCTATCGCTCTCTTCGTCCCCATGATTCAATTTTTTTTTAACATTTCAGATAAGCTTATTAAAATCTCTTACTTTTGACACAAATAAATTTGATCTTAACCTTGCTCTGATATTCGAACAGGGAAGGTGAAAACGAGATGAACGTCTCATTAATATTTGAATATAATTAAGTTTAATGAACAATACAAACATTATTAGTTGTATGGAGCATCACAATATATGATTCATACTGTTTCTTGCATGCAAAACATGCGGCTAACAATATTCAAAATTAGCGGCAGAGATCGAACATGCTTACGCCCCTATGTTTGTGGCTGCCGTTGATCAGCATCCGGAAGTTGAATATATAACTGACAAGGACGGACAGAAGCTTATGGTGATGATCAAACTGATATAATGCGGCCATTCTTATTCTATCCACTTGGTCCATCCTCAGGATCCAATCATTACACTCCATTACGCTACTATGTGACAATCTTATTCCTGCACTCAGTGCATGATAAAACCAAGGAATCCCGGCCCTATCATTGCTTCAACCTCTTTTAGAAAACAAGCCACTGAACTAATTGAACCAACTAGTTGGCACGGCCTAAGCCTGCTTATTTTATATTTTGTGCTGCTCGAAAGCCAAACGGATTTCATGCAAGCCAGGTTTCATCTTTCACCAGCTGTTCATAGGGGTGCAAATAGTCGGATCGGGTTGGATCATGAGTGATTCCGATCTAATTCGATTTTTGGTTCGGATCCTAATTTTGGACCTAGACCCGAATCGAGTCGGGTCAGGTATACCGTCGCAATTTTTGATCCAATGGATCATTTGGGTCGGATTGAGTCTATGTATAATGCGGACCTAATCCAAAAAATTTGTGTCCAGTTCAAATCCGGATCGGAATCCGATTCGGATCAATCCATCCATAGTTTCAGAACTTATGTTTGCAGCCCGCAGATCCAAATAATTTTATAGATTCGGCTTGAGTCATAAGATTGAAAATCTAAAATTATCTAAATTTTAAATAGGTCGAGTCAGATCGGATCGGATCTAAATTTAGTAAATTCAGATTTTCATAGATCCTTCAAAATAACTCGGACCGGGTCTGAATTAGTCAGTCAAATTGAATCACGGATTAATTGCCACGGGCAGCATGACAAAGAAATTCAAAAGATCAAAGTACATGATAACAAATTCAACGGCAGACGCCATCACCTGTGCTCACGTATCAAGAACCTGTTGGCCAACAATGCAGGCCATCAGGCCATGTCACTTGACAAGATTTGAGGGGCCGCAGGAATCCACCAAAAGAAGCCACCCTGCATGTAGTCTTCGAGTACTAACCTGAATTTATTATCCCTCACTAGCTTTAGCAGCTAGCAAATATATGCAGACCTCAGTTTTCTCGCGTGATCTAACGTCCCGGAATCCCGGGAAACAAACAAACAAATGCCCGGCAACATCGCTCCCACCGAGTGACAAGAGGCAAAAACAAAGAAAAGAGACTTAAAGTCGCATGGAATTATAGTCATTGGAGTTTCCTCCTTGGACTATGGGAGCATCGGCCGTTCTGTCTTTGAGACGGGCGGCATTAAGCTAAGCCAAGCCATCTACATTAGCGCTGTTTGATGCTAATGCTAATATCAGAGTTTTAGCTGACATAAGGGCCATTATCTCAGGATGTCGTCACACTGCAATAAAAATAATTGCTGAAAGCGAAAACACAGAGCACGAAGGTATGGTGTTTGCCGTCCGGACCACAAGGCATTGCTTCCATCTGTATTCTGTAACGTTGGTGGTACGTACCAAGAGATTCCTATCCTTCGGAAAAAAAAAATACATATATATATATATATATATATATATATAAACTGCGAGTCAGAGGCTTCAGAAACGTTGCCTTTAGCATCTCGCCCGAAGGGAGAAATGAGTCGTCACCATAAGGTTTCCTTCGCAGGATCTCGATGCCGCTGCCGTCGAGAAGCCACTCGGTTTCGGGCAGACAGCGGCATCATCTGTCTGCGGAGGCAACCTAGATGGTGGAATCAAGGACCGAATTTCAGGTTTGCTTCTATCCCTCCTCGCAGCTCCAAGGTATTCATTGAGACTTGTCCCAAGTACTTGCTTATCGTTCTTTTAAGGATCGTGAATGGTTTTACAAAGTGTTTGATCTGCAGGTTTCCCATTTATGTGCATTAGATTCTGAGAAAAACTTCTTTTGCTTTGGTATCAGGTTGCTGCCAGTGCTCAGGTTCAAACTGGAGCATCTGGAAGAACTTTAAGAATCTATTTCATTGGCTTCCCTGTGAGCCTGTCTGTGGTGCTGATGCAATCTCCTTATCTTTGATGAGATCTGACTAAGAAGGTCCATACAATCTCCATTCCCTACAGTAGTGTGTTCATTGCTTACGCTTTTGGAACAGATGTTTGATTACCACAATCATTTCTGGCACTTGGTTGCTTATGCTTTTAGCTTGCCAAGTTTGCTCATTCTGACCCATAGGCCATAACTGAACTCTTCTGGTAAACAATTCTTTTAACAATAATTCTTTGAAGGTACCCTTCAAATAGAATCAGCTATGGTTATCAATCTTGGATTTTTTTCATTCTTTTTCCCCTTTCAGTCCTCAGAATAATGGTGGCCATAAAACACATGGGCTGAGCATAAATAAAGCAATAATTCCATTTTTCTTCTCCATCCTCGTGTGATTCCACACAAGCTACTTCACATCATATGCATCCTGTAACGTTCCGATACCCGTGACCTCCCGCATGAAGCAGAGAATTGAGACATCATGTGGGATCAAAAGTTCCTAGCCTTTCCATTTTTCCACTGGCAATCCATCTTTTACATTCAAAAGAATTTCAGATAGCAAAGAAGAAATAATTCCAGTGGTCAAGTTATGCTCCTTCAATTGATAGATTCACATTTACCTAAAAAGGTGGCAGGCTTTCTGAATTGGAGAGGATGAACAGAAATATGGCGGACTTTCTGAATTGGACAGTGGGATATAGAAGTAAAGCTCATACATGAGATCAGCTACAAGGTTTAACAGCAAATTTCTGATCATGGTAATCCGACGAAAAGTTCAAAAGCATTCACAAATCAATTCTCATGCCCTGACAAGCATCCAGGCAACCAAATCCAAACTCACCCTTATCAAATAAGTGTGCATGAGATTCCCGACAGGACTTCAGAGCACAATGAAGCTATGTTGGTAAAATCTTCACATTTATATATTTAAAAAGGTAATATTGCCTTCCCCATGAATAATTGCTTTCCAACATGATTAGTAACATTTATTCTGATGATACATGGAAAATGTTGAAAGAAAGAATCACATTCCCTCAGCCTACCTGCAAAACAGCATCTTATGAAATCTCAGGCAAAATTTTGCATATGTAAACTGCCAAATTCTGTTGGCTTTAGGAGTCTTTCCCGCTGATTCCGATCTGACTTGCATAGTAACTGGATCACTGTTATCACCCCCTACTAGGTTCTATTTTCTTTCTGCCTGCAGCGATCGGCACAAAGATTCAAGCTTTTCCTTCTGACTCTTTGCTTTCTCCAGCTGCTTCTTCATGTCTTCGCGCTTTCATTCAAGATAGAAAAATTAAGTATGCTACACTATTGACTGTCAAGATAGAAAAGTAAGTATACTACACTATTGACTATTATGATGAAGGTAAGCTGCAAATAAATGAATGTGCAACATTCTTTGTTTCATTCCAAAGTGTTACTTCTACAAGCTGTTTTTTGCCCTAAAATCACAAGCAGTTACTCATGCTCCTTTTACAGGTTAAAAGATACTCAAGAAAATATTTAGGTAGCATCATCCCCATCAAAAAGAGGGTTATTGTGTATACCCATGAACCTAGCAAAAGAATGGTCCTCAATTTCTTTATTCCTAAGGTTGGTTGCAAGGTGAATAATGCCATCAGCCAAGTGTATGAAAATATTACTTTCATTAAGCAACACATTTAACCCTAACCTAGACACAGCAAGATAGCTGAACAAGCAGGAATAATCTCTCACCTGTTCATCCTTATCATACTATAAGATCTGTGTTATAAGGCAGTAGGATATTAAAAGGTTATGGATGTTTAGATTGAATGTCTATGATGAATTGATATGCCGAAATTCTTCAAATTGGAGCCCCGTTGCACATTCGTAGATGCAAACACCCAAATTTTAAAGACGAGATCTGGCAATGTCGCTATGTTGTATGTGTCAGTTGCAACTGTGAATATCTCAGAGTACCAACAAAATTCTACTTTGTTGGCACACCCATTTTGAAGTTCCCCTTCCACCAATCTCAAACATTAGCTTCTTGAAGAATCCAATCCACTGTTTTCATAAGCATTTAAAATGGCTACCATATTTTCCCAGGATCAATCTTACCTCAGCTAAAAATATATCAGTTATTGAGTTATTTGATTAGATGTGCCTGTTCCAATGCAACCATCAATCTTCAATGAAAGTAAAACTCCAAAAAGAATTACTTTTTGTTTTTTCAGGATCCAGTAATACACAATACGAATGCTCTCTATGTTGTCTAATATCCTTTTTGCAGCATCAGTTCTTTCTTGCAGTCAAATAAATCCAGTTACAGCTTAGGCTCCTGAACTCTATGGACATAAGGTGGCCATTTCACAAATTAAAATGCTTGGAGGGCCCTACCTCACCTTTTTTTCAAGTAGATAAAAGAGTCATTCTCCAAGGATGGTTTAGAAAATTATGATCATGTATATGAGAACAAATGCAGCCTTACACCATAAGGTCTTGAGGTCTTAAGATATGCGCATGATTTTTTTCCATTGGATCTGAATTTCAACATCAATTAGGACATCAATAGTGTCAATAAGCATATAACAGACATCATGCCAGAATGGTTCAAAAAAACATCAGAACAAAATTCTTTTGGTGGAAAACCAGTTGCCATTTTATGAAAAACAAACAACAAATTACATGTGCCTTATAAGGAGATCAATCACAGGAGTTGGGATCTATAATATGATTATGGTATAATGAGGGCCTTCACAAGTATGGCTATCGAAGTTTGTCATTAGCATCATTCTAAAACAATGTTATCGTAACCTGCCAATATCTCAAATGTTCACCAGGAGATTTAAGACCTCTTATTTTCCAGATTATCCTCAACGAAATAAAAAACTATATGTTATATCTAGGGCAGGGGCGGCCCAATACATTTGGGGGCCTAAGGCGAATCCAATGAATAAGGCCTCTTTTTTTTTAATAATAAAAAATTTAATAAATATAAAATACTTAAAAAAAATATAGGAATAGATAGCTATCAAGTACACTATTTCAACAAAGATACATGAATCTAACAAAGATAGGCAAAAAGCTTTTTCAATTTAATATAATTTTTAAATGAAAGCACATAAAAGTAATTACTCTACAAGAAGGGTCATGAAACTGATTAAATAACTGAGATAATGCTTGGCAATAGTGTTTACCATGTCAAGCAAGAGCCGAATAGGAAAGGGTCATCCCATGGCACTTCATGGTCAAGGTAAAGAAAAGAATTGAACCTCTCTATTAGAGAAAGTAGGGGCATTATGGAAAATTCACTCCATCTAATAAATAAAAGTCCCATCCCACCATCTCCCCTTCAAGTGAGTACCCAAGCAGCAACTGCAACATCACAGCACAGCAGCCATTCAACCCCCTCTCGCTCCTTTTCTCTCTCTACCACCCAAGAGGGGAGAAGAAACCGAGAGGAGAAAATTAAAAGAATCTCCACCCTCCAAGAAGTCCATCTCCAATGTGAGGGAAGGAAAACCAAGACCAAAACCAAAAAAGAGAAGGGATGAAAGATAAGAGTGGCTTCAGGCGTGCATCAACTGTCGCAAGGATCTTTGAGGATGGTGGAAGGAAGACGAGGGGGGGGGGGGAGTGTTTGTATAGCAGCAGCACCTCCCGGTTCCAAGAGGACTTGATCGTCCCACGGATCTTTGAGGATGGTGGAAGGGAGACCGATGTACTTTACTTCTAAAATCTTTTACTTATAGCCGGAGGATGGGCAGCGGGGGGCGCAGGACGGCGAGCTTGATGTCGCAGCTCCGGAACCCGGCCTCGTCGAAGACCCGGCTGACGATCGGGTCGTCGAGGATGGCGAGCACCAGCTGCTGCAGCTCCACCTTCACATCGGAAAACGACGACCCGAGGGAAGGCCGTGGGTGGGGGCCTTCCCTGGGCCGGGGGCCTTAGGGGACCGCCTCGATCGCCTAAGGCTCGAGCCGGCACTGATCTAGGGGCATAATTTTGACATGATGGACTATGAGAAAAGATGGCAAAAACATTAGAAATTTCCAAATACGATGGTCTTGCAGAGATAAAAAGAACCAAATACACATTACAAATAAAGAAAACAGGTATAGTGAATAAGTATTTTTTAAAGCTCATTAAAATATCCTCATTTAAACAACATTCCAATTTCTTGCTTCTATCAACAGATTTTAATGATTGTTCAGCCTACCTCATCAACAAGCTTTACAAGCGTGATATCTGACTTCTCACATCTGCTCTTTAAGAACTCATTTTCCTTCTTAAGTTCCTTTACTGATCTTGCCATCTGATCAAAATTTAAATGACAGAAAAATATGTTAACATAAACAGCTCAAAGTAAAATTAATGTCCTAATACAAGGTATTGGGTAAGAACTCTTGCCAGCACTAAATTCGTAAATTAAAGTATACATACCTTTTCCATCTCCTGCTTAAATGAATCGAAAAGTTCATTACTTTTCAACAATGCGTCCTGAAGAGATAAAGCTTGAACTCAATATCTTTGTAGGCTATTTAAAAAATATATGTATTAAAGACAAAAAGAAAGCAGACTATCTGCCTAGTATAGATAATAAGATGAACTTGTAATATTTGCAGTTCTAAGTTTATGATAAACTAGTATTAAACTTGAGAGGTGGTTGCAAAAGTTGAAAGCTGGTTGCAAAAGCTTCTAAAAGTCTGGCAGAACATTACTAACCTTAAATCCAAGGTCATAAAAGTCTACAGCATCAGTTTACTTATGAATCTATAAACTCGTATCTTCGTTTTACCTTTTTGAATTATCATTTAATACACTGTGAAATAAAATAGAAAAATAATTTTACCCAACGATTATACTTCAACTTCATATATAATTACTACATGCACCACAGTATCAGATCTAAGGTCTAAAGAAAGGTTCTGGATCCTGGTGCATACTGCTCTGTTCCAGCAGTCTCAATAATACCCGTACCATATTGACACATGGTTTTCACCTATATTTTGTTGTCCCAGCACCATGAGCATATTGTGTGTTGGTATCATATCAACCAGTCCATACCATACTAGCAAGGTATTGAAACAAGTACTGGTATTGGTATTTTAAAACATGGTCCAAAGTATCATTTACTTCAAAATTGCATATTGTGCTAAAAGTCAATTGGCATGGTTGCCAATCTCCATACTTTGAGCACACAGGTGAAGGGAGTGTACCAGTGTACATCAGGCCTAGATTTTGTAGATTGTTCTTTTCTGTGAAATATTTTAATAAATTATCATTTTTTCATTCTCCAAAAAAAAAGTCATCTTCTGTTCTAAAACTATGAATATAGTCTAGCGTCCATTACCAGTTATGTATAGCAGAAAAAAGCAATTCATATCTCAGAAAGTTCAAAGTCTTTCATGTGCCAATAAGAAAGAAACTTAAGGTGAAAAACATGACTTATCAGTTATTATAAACTATCCAAATATTGGAATTACTTTTTCCTAGAGTAATATGTGAATATCTAGAGTATGCATATAGTAGCTGTGTATCATTCTTTGTCAATGAATAGCAACTTTCAACATGGTAACATGTCATGCAAGACTACACAGGTACAACACATCATACTTCTCATGCATTAAATCATCATCACATGAGTCATCATAGTCACGCTACATAAGCATCTAAATCACATTTGTTTCAAAAGATGCTCTAGTGCTAGCTTCATGAATCAGAAATTTATGCAGAGCTGCAATACAGGAATAATATCAAAATTTTTAAATAACTGGCAGCATAGGAATAGTGAATTTATTCATACAATTTCAAATTATCAGAAGCATATAGAATTAACAAATACTTGGAGTTGCTGAAATTTATCTCCATCGTCTGCTAGCTGTAAATGCAGATTCTTCTCAGTGGCCAATATTTCTTCAACCTGTTCAACATATAACTGCATCTGGGTTTGATCCTGCATTAACCTTTCTTGTCGTTGAATTTTCTGATCAGCAAGCTCAAGTTCCACAATTTTCTGCTTCATCTACATGTTCATATTTTGGAGCTGGTAGTTAGTCAAACAATTCCAAAGGCAGTAAAACTAATGCAGAATTTAAACCTTGGAGGGAAAGTATAATGATAAAATTGGGGTGATACTAGTTTGGCATAGTGGAGGATACCTCTTGGGCAAATTGTTGTTCAGCAAGTGCATACTGGTCAGCAAGATGCTCTAACTGGTTTCTTAGCCTAATAAAAAAACTCACTTAAATTAATGTACTAGGAGATAACTACAAAAAACCAAACTGGAATTTACTCTTGCTTGGAGGAATGATGGAGAAACATGATGTGGACGGGCATTGAAAGAGATGACAGATCATCTGGTAAAAAAGTTTAATAGTGTCTGAGATGAAACAAGAAAATTTAGTAACAATCTCACCTTTGTGTTTTTTCGACCAATTCACATTATTAAACAAGAGAGATGGGGTGAAGCACCCTATTTATAACCCTCTTAAAATCAAAGAATTAAATCAACTTCGAAATCTAAAACTATTTAGATTAGGTTTAGTAACTAATCAACATGACAAAAGTCAACAACCAGAATTTTTATGAAGACAGATACGATCTTAAGAGAATTAGGGAATAAAATCATTGAGTGACCATATATTGATGAGGAAGATTCAAACATCATACAACCTTGACTGTCATTGAGTTGGTAAATTTGTTATTACATAGTTTTATGGTGTTTTCTTTCTCATCTCAACAAAAATGCTTTTAACAAAAATAGCCTGCCTTGGGCGCATAGAACCCAGATCTCGCTCCCAGATCAACCTTCCATCTTCTTCAGGCTGGAAGACTTTCCGTCCATTATGGAGTATGCCATCCCGGCAAGACAGACACGAGAGCGGTCAGTTGGTCTAGGGAAGGGGAGCAGCAGCCGAAGCCGTGATTAAATCCCTGTTTTACAAAAATGATATAGTTTCTTAGGGCCCGATGGGTATTGCTTTTGTGTTCTGGTTTTCCAAAGACCAGAAGGAGAAATGGACTACAGTGAACACAAGTATGATGAAACCCTTTTCTAAATTATTTGTAAAACCTCTAGATATTTTGGTAGCAAAGATTTATTGTTTTCAAAAAAGAGTGAAAACAAAAGCAAGGAATGTCATAAGTTTTGTGCAAATGCTATCTTTGACATCAATCTGTTTGTGGTATTTCACTAATTGGTAAAGAAACAAAAACACAAAATCAACAACAATACTAAACAGACGCTTATAAGTTTTTGACTGATTCAATACCGAGCTAAAGTTTCCACTTAGAAGCACTTTATTAATCATAAAGCGGTCCATTTACATTATCAGTTTAACTTAAATAAAAGAAAGAAGATTTGTATAAATTCATTGAGAAATTTGTAAAAATTTTACAATGAAAAAACCACGTTGGCATATGTTCATAACATATTCCCATTATTGAGTACTCCATCAGTTATACTGTCATAGTCCTTAGCAGTTAGCACTCTAATTAGATGATGGATTTTAAGAATCATGTCTTCCACCAGAACATCAGCAACATTGGTAGGCCATCCACTCAATATATTCTCTATTATGGTCATAATCTTATTAGATTGCTACTATTGATGACTGATGGTAGACGATGGAAGCAAGGAATTTATCATCTAGACCTCTTATCAAGGAAAAAAAATCTTCTAATGAATGAAGAGTAGTTCGATAGTCATTTTTGATCGTCAGTATCCCTTGAAAATGTACAAGATCTTCAACACCTGCGTAAACTGGAGAAGCAAGTCTAGAATCAATAGATTTGACCAAATATGGAGTCTCAATCAATCATTAATGCAACAAAAGAGGGGTAGTTGCAGATGAGTTCAATTTATATAACTAATTTGATGATGCTAGTGGTCTTTTGATTCAAATTGTCCAGGCGTCAACCTGTCATGTTGTCTAAATGTTGGCAATGTTATGATGATGTTAGCAGATAAGAATAGCACAGGAGAGAAGATCAGGAACCATTTCAGATCAAGGTTGGAAAACATTGCTTAGGATTGAGTTGGGCCAGTTGAAATTTGGTTTCTGCAGTTTCAAATTTGGGCCAAATGTATTATGAAAATATCAGGAAACATAAAGAAAAACAAGAACAAGCCAAGGACATATACAAATGTATCATTATATCAAGTATCTAACGCCAACAGATAATCTATGACATATGAAGTATGAATTGAAGACTACAATTAAGTAATATCTCACCGAAGTGCATATAAGATTTAAGCTAAGTTCTAGCAAACCAAACTTAAGCCTTGTGAATCTAATATTCATGGGAGTTTATCGACTGCACGATCTCATCTTCTCCTATTTACCCTTGAAAAACCACTTGAAGACTAAATATGGAGAAGGAAGTCTAGAATCATTAGGTTTGACCAAATACGGAGTCTCAATCAATCATTAATGCAACAAAAGAGGGGCAGTTGCAGATGAGTTCAATTTATAACTAATTTGATGATGCTAGTGCTCATTTTTTATTCAAATTGTCCAGGCGTCAACCTGTCATGTTGTCTAAATGTTGGCAATGTGATGATGATGTTAGCAGATAAGAACAGCACGGGAGAGGATCAGGAACCATTTCAGATCAAGGTTAGAAAACATTGTTTAGGTCTGAGTTGGTCCAGTTGAAATTTGGTTTCTGCAGTTTCAAATTTGGGCCAAATGTATTATAAAAATATCAGGAAACATAAGGAAAAACAAGAACAAGCCAACGACATAAACAAATGTATCATCATATCAAGTATCTAACGCCAACAGATAATCTATGACCAATGAAGTATGAAGTGAAGACTACAATTGAGTACTATCTCACCGAAATGCATATAAGATTTAAGCTAAGTTCTAGCAAACCAAACTTAAGCCTTGTGAATCTAATATTCATGGGAGTTTATCTACTGCACAATCTCATTTTCTCCCATTTACCCTTGAAAAACCACTTGAAGACCCAAAAATAAGTATCTTACATCATGGAAAAGCTGCTGATCTCTTGAACTTCTTAGAACGAAAAATCTCATGTGCTTCCGATTTTCATAACAAATGCCAAAAAATGTATAATCTTAATAAAATACTTCAGAGGTTAGATTTGTCATTCATGAGATAGCATCTCTTCTTTTAACACAATAAAAAAACAGCTAAAGATAAAAATAATTTAGCCAGCGATAACTAAAGAAATAAAGAAATGGTCACTGGATGACAATACGTACCAAAATAATTAGTAAACCTAGTGTAAGTCATGACTCGTGAGTCTTGGCCAATTTCAACTGAACTACTGGAACCAGTTGATTTCAGCAAACACTGATCCAAATGTTACCTTAAACCACATTCCAGGTTAAAGACTCTAAGGAGGACCCACACAACGAGTCATAATAATGAATTCTTTTGAATGCAGTGAAACATGTTTAATATTAAAATGTCCATGCACTAACTGTTTAAAAATTATAATTCAAGAACACTCTCAAGCACGCACAGATATGCTTGGAGACTTCATATGACCTTATATTCCATCTGGCCTGGTCTTAAGCTAGCATGCTCAGTCTACACGTGCAACTTAGTCTAAGGGGGAAAAATAAACTAATTTACTAGTTACAGCTACATGTAAGAGTTATTGAAATATGCATAATACCAACAGCCTTGAGTCAGTACCCCAAGCCTGCTAAGTAGAAGGTGCTGAGATCATAGTTTTACAATAATGATTTCATTTGTGGGTAGCCCATTGGTTGGAACCTAATCAAGCAAAGGATAATCTAGTAAGGTAGATGCTATGTTGCTGGCAGTCATGAATTTTTCTGGTTTTCACTAGTGAGGCCTTGGATTGAATAGTAATGTACCTTTTCCACTAATTGAGTCTCACTTGTTACCACAGTTTGACAGTAGATTGGTGATCCTCACCTTCGCTGCTTTTGTGACTAATCAACTGCATTTATGTTTTGAATTACCGTAACCAGATAGATTTACTGGTGCAGATTCTAGTTTTTAATACAATTAGATTTTCAAATCAGTCCTTGTCTGCTCTTCTTAGTTCCCAAATAAGCTTCCAAATAAAAAGGGTGAAGTAAAGGGAATAGTTTGTGACCAACTGCAGATCATACCACAGGTTGCATCCTCAATCAGACAGCTGTACTTCAGCTTCATAGTCGAACCTTCTAGTGGTATAACTGACTACGGATCAGAATTCTCTTTTATCATTTACAATAAAAACTGACTACTTACATCTTAGATATATGTTTGCTTTTAAATTTCTGGTCCAAAGACAACTTAAGGAACAAACTGCTCTCTAACATATGCCCTGAATCCTTGACATTAAAAAAAACAAGCAGATAGGAAAGCCCAATTACTCCCAAATAATGGACTTGATTAATCCAAGTGATTGCCCACTGGCTCATCCCTTTGGGTCCACATACTGACCAAGTCCTCGGTTTTAAGTTCCAGACTCATAGTTAATAAAAGTGAATCTCCAAGGTTGACGGCCACCTTATGCCCAACAGATGTTTTGATAATTTCCATAATTTACTAGATAACCTCAAATAACTTGTTAATACAGAAAATAATTAATTGATGTTTTTAAAAGAATTGTTATTATGGGTTCTTCATCATTCCAAATAGTAATCCATGATAATAGAGGGTAGAACAAACTCACTGAATTTATCATGAAAAAGACTTGAAAGTAGAATTCATGCTTGACCCCAAAAAAAATGAAAGAATATTCACCATGCATTCAAGCAAAGACAGTCCAGTGTGTAGGTCTCAACATGCAACAACATCTTTGTTAATGTAGGCATTCTAAGAAAAACAATAAAACTTTCAATTCCTCATTGAAGTCTTACATCTCATTCTCCCTTAGTTGATAAAGACATTCATCTTTCTGCTGTTCTAGCTTACTGCTTACATCCTAGAATCACAACATTGAAAGGACCATTAATAATGAATTAGAACATAACAGAAACACAAGCATTACACCATGAAAAGGAAAAGAGAGACGTACTGAAATTGCCAATAAGAAAATGATGCATATGCTAGTGTGGTTACTTAGGTATTAAATTGACAAAAAAATTATGCAACCAAGAATAATGCCGTTAGACAACTACCGAAATTTAAGAATGCTTGTTCCTGAGTAATCCTGATTTTGCCTAGGACAGTAAATGATAAAACTGAAAACACAGATTTCCATACAGCATTAGGAAAGCAGAAAAATGTAGCTTGCAAAAGTTAGTGTAATATAATGAACAGAATCTCAACAGAATTTAAATATAACTCTTTGTTAGATGACTCTGGTTCCTCCTTGTTACCCTGGTATATTTACATTGGGAAGCTTTTTAGAATTATGTATTTTCTTTATCATTAATTTCAAATGAATTTTATCCATTGTAGCAGGATTAAAAGAAAAAAGTAGTAATGGAAATTATTAAAATGGAATCATATTCATTTGTATGGCTAAAGGGCTAGGTGTTTGGACATCACTGAGCAAGTGATTGTTTACGTAATCTTTCCTTGCACACAAGAACAATATCACCCTGTCCAGCTGACTGGCAGTTGGCTCTGTACTGTTTATTTCTGCTTCAATAGAGAGGTTTTACCTATCAGAAAAAAAGAAAGAAGAATAGAAATGGCACATAACAAGAACCCACAAAATAGCTCTTCCATACTGATCTAAATATATCTCACCCAAGTTTTATGACAAGGCCACTTCTTCCTCACATCTAAATCTTGTATATTATAAATCATCTGCGGCCCCTTATAAGTAACCTAATAATGCGTCAAATAAAGATTGTTTCCAAGGATCTCTTCAAAAGATTTTCTTTTGTGATGCTCCCTCAACAAGATGCACATCATATGTGGAATCATCCTCTAATAGCAACCCTCTTCATAAAAAAACTTCAGTTCTGGACTCTGGTCTTCCATGAAATACCAAGCATTTATCAATTGCCCACTTAGTCCCTAGAGATCCAACAATTCATTGTTGAATCTTAAGAGCAGGGATTGTTGTATACAAACACCACCACATCAAATACACATCAAATGTTGTTTAACATGTTCCCAGATATCACTCATTTGTAGGCTTAACTTCCATTTCTTATGCTGTCCTGAACTATGAACAAATAATTAACGTTCTTTCATTCCCCACACTTTCTTGATCAAGTTCATGTTCCTGATTTCCAAGCTCCAAAATATCCATAAAACAATTACAGCAAAAGAAGTATTGACAGATTCCTTCATCTAACTGTAAACAGTCTATTAGTTGTTCTCCATCTTCTTCAATTTACCTTCTTATAATTACATTCCAACCTTCTGTTGACAATCAGGGCTCAGCTGTCTATATTTTGGTGATCTCCAAAAATTTTGTCATGAGCCCTTCTTGTAGTTTCACTTTTAACATATTTTTCTAGTTGAAACAAAGTGTTGATAAAAGTTTTGGGAACAGTAAGAACATGGAAAATTCACATTTAAGCCACAATCATGCCTGTAGATAGAATAAGTTGAATGACAGAAGCATCAAAGTTGCCTTACATTTTCCCTATATCCCTTGCTTTTACCTAGCTAGTTTTGTTTATAAGATCCTGACTTCACATGGATCTTCTATGGATGGGCCTAGCTGCTGTCTACTGCTTGAAAAGTAGTCCAAATATACCTTTTTGTTCAAAATATGTACAATTCCACGATAAACTTGGACTTCCTTTAGATAGATTCCTGTTTGGGAAACTTTCCAGAAATAAGTATTGAGGAGAGATGCTTGAGGGCTAGCAATCTCCTTCAACAAAGATAAATGGCCACAAGCAACAATGCTGGATCCTTGAACAAGAGGAACGGTCATGTCTGGAGGGGCCAGATCCACAGGACTGCTGCAGAAAATAAAAATGGAGTTAAGTAGGGGAAGAAACTTTTCTGTTTCAGAGGTCCTGGGAACGTATTACAAAGAAATGAATCCATATTGTTTCTGGAAGTTAATGCATATTCTTATCCCTCATTTTCTCCTCTCTGCTGCCTTCTAAAATATGATTTCCTCATTTCTCCCTTCCCCTCTGCATTTGTGCCAATTGTTGTAAAGTGGTTGTTTTATTTGATTAATACATTACTTTAATAGATGACAAGAAAAGCTGTATAGCCACAATAAAGCATAACATAGACTACCTTTGTTTCTTTTGCTGGTACTAACTGTAAGTTAATAATATCTATCTTACTTGCCTAAAATTACTACAGCAAAAATTGTATTTGCAAAGACTTGAATCACTTGATTGTGCACTGCTATTTCAGACAATATAATGGAAAACTAACCATAACAAGAACAAGCATAGATTATAACCCTTTGAAGTTTGAACTAATGTATACCTTAATTGTATCCTTAAAAGTCACAGACAGATCTGATCTCACATTCTGTCCCTCTGTTGATACTCTCTGGCACTCGTCCTGCAAACACACATGTTAAATATACAGCTCAACATACTCAGATTTATAATCAATATCACAACAGGGGTAAACATAGGTTGAAATGGAACCTTTAGACCTACAAAGAAAATTCGCAGGATACTAAAGAATCATATTTTGAACTTGAAACTGAATGTTAGAACTGCATGATATATGGTTTCATAAGATTGCAGTGCAGATGCACATATGCCGCAAACTCACGCATGACACACTCATTCCATATGAGCCTATGGCCTATTGTAAGTGTACAATTTAAGCCACAAGCCCCTCCAGGGGATTTGTTGCATTCCGGCAACATTCAAATACTTACTAAAGAAACATGCTATCAAAGTTGCAAACTGCTCTCCTAGGTCATCATGATAGTTTTGGAGGCTTGTTTTTGAAAATAGTTTCACATATTGCCATTTCTCCTATCTCATTCCCTCATTTTTGGTGGCGGGGCTTTGAAAAATAGCTCGAAAATTGCAAAATATGGAGAAATCATGCCAAAATTTTTTATTTGAGCTTGATTTTATTATATGCCATAGATCTACGGATGATGAGATAATTTTTTTTAATTTTTGAAACATATCAATTTTTTAAAAATTAAAAATATATATTTAAATTTAAAAATAAAAAAATAAAAAAAAGAAAAAAGAAAAATTTCGTTACGACAAAGATAATTTTTTTTAACCTCAAAAAATATACTAATTTATCTAATACATAATACTAATTTTTCATATTATTTATTTATATATATTTTTTTAATATTTTTAATTAAAAATATTTTTAAATTTCATAAATTCAGAAAAATATGATTTCTAGCTCAAAAATTACTTCTGAATAATGTAATATGTACTACTAATTTTTCGTAATATTTAAAATTATTTATATATTTTTAATTATTTTTTAAATTTAAAAATAATTTTTAAATAGTAATATGTAAAAAAATTAATTTTAGCTCAGATCCATGTATAATCTAATAATGGATGCTATATATATTTATTTAGGCCCTTTGCATGCATCAAAGGCTCTACTTATTTCTCTAAATTTTTTTCAAATTTAGGCCTAGGTCACTGTGCGCATGATCGCATCAAAACTTGATTGAACGGACACCAAATTTTTATAGCCCTAAATACGTTTCTGATTTATAATTTTTTTAAAAAAATTATTTATTTTAAAATTCTTTCATTTTTAATCTAAATATATATATCTAATTTTTAAAAATTATATCCAAAAATTAAAAAAATTTATGTCATCTTGTAGATCGTCCATAGATTTACAACATATAATAAAATCAAGGCCAAATCAAAAAATTTGGCATAATCTTTCTTTATTTTGCAATTTTTGAGCTATTTTTCGAAGCCTCCAAAAAAATGTGGGAATGATATAGGAGAGAGGAAGCACACCTTATTTAGGCTTGGATCTTTCTTCTAAACTACTAAATCGGTAAAAATTTTGAGTTTTTGGAAAGGGAGAGCGGCGGAAACCTCTCCGCCGCTTTCACCTGGGCCTTCCCAATAACAAATATAAACTTTATACCACTCAAAGAGGGGCCCGGTTCAAAATCGGGTCAACTCAGTGCGAACCGGTTGGTTGCACCGAGTTTGAACGGAACCGGCCAATTCTGAATGAATCCATGCCGGTTCCCACCGATTCTGGTCGATACGGACCCTTACCGGCCGGTTCTGCACTGGTTCTAGCTGGTATGGTACCAATTTTGGCCGGTTTGAGGCCGGAATCAAAAATTAAAGGCAAACTGATTTAGTTTCGCACCGAGCGGTTCGGCTCGGTTCGACAGACTATGGCCAAAAGTATTTCAGCTCCACAACCAAAAATTTAATATGAAGAATCAAAAAAAAAAGAAAAGGATGCATGCATAATGCATGCACGCAATATATGCAAACATGCATACATGCATCTCATTCTAATTAGGGAGTGAAGCGTGTGTCTTTTATGATCTTACCCATGTATCATGTGCACATTTGGAATGCCAAGCATCCATTCCATCTTACCTACATAAAATTTATACCTTAATGCAATTCTTAAACCCTCTTTAGCCCTCATTTTCTCACTAGATCTCCACAACCATTTTCTTAGCAAATCCAAATATGTCATCCTTAGCCGTTTCAATCCAAAGAAACTTTCAGAACTGCACATCCTATACTACTTGACAAATAGCACCTCCAACTAACCCTTATCCTATTCCTATCACTTTCACCAATCTTGAATTGCAATTTTTCCAACTTACGAGGCATCAGATTATAAGTGCTCATAAGAACAAAACATAATGAACAATTTGAAAGGATCTCTTAATTCTCACCTCCAAGAAATAATACTTGTCTCCAAAATACAAGCCTCCTATCAAACTTATTCATCAATGACTCTAAGTCATGCTTCCCAAGCCCTTAAGTCCTAGACTTGCGAGAAGGCAGGGTATCTTGTGCAGGAACTACATGCCCTACATATCTCACCCACAAATATGACCTATGCATACTAATCCATGGTTTTGAGCACCAGACAACACCGGTCTACTAGGTGTACCATCCCATATTGGTAGGGAACTGATATACGGTATACCCTCTGTACCAAGTGTCAATACCAAAAATTGTACCATATCAACATTGTAGTAGTTGGATACTCCTACAGGTATCAAAATTGGTACACAAAACTTTGTATTAAATCATACAACTGGTAGTCATTGTCATGCTGAATTGAACACCTATAATGTGTTTAATGCAGCCCAACTTGAATTTCATAAGTTTGCACATAAAGAAAATAAGATTTAGTTGATGTTACAACACCCATAATCATGGGACAAATACTTACTGCTTTATCCAAATGCAATTGAGCAGAACTTAGCTTCTCGGTATTTTAAAATATTTTTTAATAAACACATAACAGGAAAAGAAATAAAAAATAATAATTCCAAAATACATAAGTAGATTTGAAGACAGTACCATTAGCACTTTATTTTGAGATTGTAGCTCCCGACAAAGTGACTCGAGCCTTTCTTGGGTGACAACAGCTTTCAGATTTAAGAAATCGTGCACAAAAAAATCAGATATTGCATTAAGAAACAAATAGATGGAAAAAAAAGTAATGAACTAAAGAAGCTCTTTCTCATAACAATAAATTATTGAAATATTGCAAGATGAGTGGGAATATTGAGAGAGCGGGCCTTCGCACAATGGTAAAGTTGCTTCATTAGTGACTTGGGTAAATTAACAACATGGGTGTTATGGGTTCTAAAATAGAAACAACCTCTCCCTATGCGAGGGTAAGGCTATATACATCTGACCCTCTCTAGATCCCGTAGTTGCAGAAGTGTCATGCACCAAGACACCCTTTTTTATTAGTGGGAGTATTAATCACCTGAAGTTGACGTATTTTTTGAGTAGGATCCCATCAAACATGTCAAACCAATTGATAGAAAGAATAACCAAACCTTTGAACAAAAGGTAAGTTAGGAACTTTAACAATTGTTTTTGTAATTCAATATTAGCACCAAAGGTGAGTGCAAAGGGTCAATGGAAATTCAGAAACCTTTTTTGAGGCCTAAACTAAGAATTCTATCTGAGTAGAAAAAGACAATATTTAAGAACAAGGTCATTAATTTGATAAAAATTTTGAATGACTAATAGTCTCTACTTGACTTGGGATACACCTCAAGTTTCAGACCTTAGCTGAATTTAGTGAGGAGCTCAGGGTTGTTCTGAGAGTTGGAAATTATAGTATAGAACTATTTTAGTGCCTTCATATATATGAATTAATGAATTATAAAATTTATGGTGTTACTTCTCTATATTGAGTTGTCAGTTCATCTTGGTGGCTTATCAAAAGGTTTCACCAGTTCTTGTTTCTTCTTCTGCATCCTTTTTGTCAGAGTAATGTAACCATCAAGATCTTTACTTTAGATATTAAATCTACATCAGTTCAGACATAAAGCCCAAAAACTCTGACCTTTCCAGCATTAAACCACCTCTAGTTGAGACAAAGATAAATAACTTGAGACTTCAAAGAGATAAATAACTTGATACTTCAAAGCAAGATTTCGTGCTTACAAAAGATTCAATCAACTATGACAAATTAGTTTATTTACCATAGCAATAAACGAGGTATGGGCACACCATTATGAGACATTACCACTTACAAAGACAATTAAACGAGAAAAAAACCCATATCATGGCATAGAAGCTTTCAGTCAGGCAACTTTAGAAATCACAACTATTTTACTATCTTGAAATTCTTGTAACTCTAATGTACGCTCGAAAAATCTTATTGATGTCCTCAATATTTCTCTTTCTAAGAATACCATAAAAACAGAGATTTTTTTCTTTTTGGAAAAACATAAGAACAGAGCAAAAATTATGTTAAACTGCTTGTTCAAGAGAAAATAAGGCTTTCCTGAGAGTTCGGCAAATTTCTTTTGCAAGAAAGGAGGGCAGTTACGGTGGCTCTTGATTCAAGAAGAAGATTGATTGCGGAAACCTTTACAGGTTAAACATCATACCCGAACCCTGATAAGCCTTGTCACCCAAATCGTGAGCAGAATTCAAGAAAGGCTCATCTTGAGGCGATTGAACCTTCTTTGACGCCTCCAGAGGCCCACCGCTCGGTTGGGTCGATGAAACCCTAACTTCTTGGATGTCCCTCTCCGGCAAGAAATCGGGACAAGTTCCGGGCTTCTCCCCGGCCCCCGCTCCGACGCCGGCGGCCCAGGATATCTCCACGGCGAGGGGCAGCAGCGACCCGTTCCACGGCTCGTTGGGGCGGTCGGGATCGATCAGCGGCACCTTGTAGTCGGTGCCGGTGGTTGGGGTGCGGGGCGCCGGCGAATCGCCGGAGCTCTCGACGAAGCCTTCGGGAAGCGCGGCCGCCTCCGGGAGTCGGTCGGTGAGGGAGCCATCCATCTCGGGATGGGGGAAAGCGGCGGCGCAGAGAGGGTTTGGGGTCCGACCGGTAGAGGGCGAGGGCGAGAAAAGAGGCGGCGGGGTCTCGCCTTCTCTTCACCTCGTTCTCGGGCTTCGGAGTTGGGACGCAGGAGGTCCTCGCGGGGCGAGAAACTGCTTATATTGGACGAACTCATGCGACCGTTACGGGCGCTTCTTTACGGGCCTGTGTACCGTTCGCTCGATAGTGAGGATCATCAGCTGCTCGCTTTGAGAGCTGTGCCAATGGATGAATGATGAAAATTGGAGTGCTTTGAGATTTGTGTGGTGGGTGATACAATGGTGCTTTCAGAATCCTTTTGCAAGAAGGATGCAACCTGGTTCCATCTGCTTAATAATTAAAGGTTTTATATTAGATTTTTCAAAAGATACACCTTAAAATAAAATTTAGATTTGCATAATTATAATGCAGACATATCTTTCTCCCTCTCTCCAAAAGATTAAAAAAAAAAAATTTGAGCTAGTTCTGAAGGTGCAACAATGCAATGTGAGAAAATATTAAAGTGTATAATTATCTTCTTATTTTGTTTTCCACCAGGAATTTATAATTATAGTCGTGGACTGTTGAAATGTGACATAAAAATGTTATACAACTTATTTATGTGACACCAAAATATTATACAATATATGGATGATTCTCTTTTTGTTTTGCTTTTAACCAGAATTTTGTAAATTCTCTATCTGAGAAGAGATAGAAAGGTGACAAATAAGATATTTAATATTCCTTTGCATATTGTTTGAGTATTTTCTTGGGAAACTACTGCTAAATTTACTCCTCGGTGAGTACCGATCAGTGTTTGTTAAGCTACTTTGTTGGTATTTTTTTCTTAAATAAGAACTGTGTGGAGAAAGTCTAGCTGAAATTATGATGACAATATCGATTTATCAACTCAACAATTGACACTCCTTGCACATACTATTCTTATGTACAATGATGATGTAAAAAATGGGCACTCTTACAAAGTATACCATATCTTCCACTGTATGTAGGATACCTGTTACGTTATTTATTAATTTATTTTTATATAAGGGTAGACAAAACCACCCAATTTATTTAAGATATAAAGAAGTTACAAAGCATAGCAAGAAGTTACAAGGTACGAAGACGAAGCAACAATTGCGTTAAGAGGTGAGAATGTTAGTGCAGGCTGGTTACGTATTAACAGCGATCTTACACCAAGGCTTAGGAAGACTCAGAAGTTGCTGCCGATTACATAGCAGACATATCATTTAGCAAGCTAAATGTAGTCTTTGAGATGGCTATCTGTAGCTGATTTATTGAGAAATATCCTGACATTTCTTTCTCTCGATCATGTCCAAGATAGTGCTGCAACAAGCTTATCAAAAGCCTGTCAAAGATCTTTAGTGATGTTACTATGCCTCCATTTGAGGAAGTTATTTTGGTCACCTTTTCATACAGATGTACTCTCTAAAGCTTTCAGTTCTCACCAGTCATGCTGATGCAGTAGCTCCTCATCCATTCTAAAGACCTGATGAGCAGCGATCTTCCTTCTGGTCTGGTGGCCGGTCCTGGAAACAGTCTGGTACTCCATGGCCTACTCGGTAGCATCCTGGATGCTGGACAGTTCGCACCTTGCAACATCGAAGAGTTAATAGAAAATCCTAGTGGAAACCTGTATTTCAGCACCAAAACACAGAGACCTATATACGTTGCAATGCACAAAGAACCATGATTTTCTGATAGACGCGTGAGTGGTATCTCTAATAACCATAAGTCAACCACAAATAGCCATATAGAGAATTAGCAAGCTTGAATCAATATAATACAGCTCGTAGTTACAGATCACAATGCACATAATTGTCATTTGTTCTCATCGTTCGCAACAGACGCATTTGTGGCACAGCATGGAAGCAGGATGCAGAAAGAAGTCCTGCTTTTCCAATACATGGCCTGAAATCTCACTCGATATGCTGCTAATCTCAACCCAACCATAATCATCACACACTTAAAGCAAGAGAAACCTTTGGGAGGACATGAGTTATGAATGCAGTTCAGGTACAAGCTCGGTCAATGCATTTTATGATGATTCACTTCCATGTTGGATATCTGCTGGTGCCTTGACTTTGAAGAGCCCCATGTGATAACCTTTGCAACTAAATGCTCACGATTCCACAGAACTCTCCTCATCTGATGATGACTCATCATCTTCTGACCCCTCTTCTATAGTTGGGGACCGTAGAATTGGAGGGGGACTCATTACAGGAGCGGCTGGGACAGTTGCAAGGAAGCTCAAGGCCACAACCACATCAGCAATTAATGGACGAACAGAAGCCTCTTCCTGAAGACACATTGCAGCAACAGCAACTGCTTGGTTTAGAGCTTTCAGCGGGTAGTCATTTTGAAGAAGTGGATCAACTAGCTCTGGAAACCTCTTCTGCTCCCTGAACATGGGCATTGCCTGTTGAAATGAAAAATGAGGGATTACGGAAAGGAAATATGATAACTAGATGAAATGTGTACCAACATACGGAAATGGTCACAAGAGTTTCTTAAAGGGTTCATAATTTCATACCCAAGCGACAAGATTCTGTTCGTGTATTGGTTTGGTAGTGTCTATGACTCTTCTCCCTGTGATTAGCTCAAGCAGAACAACTCCAAAACTGTATACATCTGACTTCAAAGTAAGATGGCCTGTTCTCGCATACTCAGGTGCACAGTAGCCATATGTGCCCATCACCCTTGAGGAGACATATACTTTGTCCCCAGTAGGACCAAGCTTTGCAAGCCCAAAGTCCGAGAGTTTTGGGGTAAAATTTTCATCAAGTAGAATATTAGATGGCTTGAGATCACGGTAGATTACAGGTGGGTTGGCTTTATCATGCAAATACTCCAGGCCTTGAGCAGCACCATAAGCTATTTTCATTCTAGTATACCAGCTTAAATGTTTCTGATTGGGCGGTAAATCTGTGAAAATAAAGCCATGCATTGCTCACTAACTGAAGCACAAGTCTGAAGCAATAAATTCAAAAATACTGCCTTCAAAATTGATCAATAAGTCAAAAGGAAGTTTATATGTTCAAACCCTAGAAATAGGTCAACTTTAAATGCTAGTGCATGTGAAGAAAGACTTCAAAAGAATCAAAGTAGTCTAGTCAGGTACATGGTTGACAAAAGAAAGCAAATGACTCAAATGAATTTAACTATCGTACCAAGTAAATGGTCTTCTAAAGGACCCAAAGGCATATACTCGTAAACTAAAAGTCTTTGATCACCATCTGCACAATATCCAATAAGTTTGACCAGATTTTGATGATGAAGGAGACTTAGCATTAAAACTTCAACAGTAAATTCTTTGTTGCCTTGCAAGCCATTCCTGTCTAATTGTTTAACAGCCACAATCTGACCAGAACAGAATGACATTAGTAGAATATCTATATTCCCGACAGATTGAGGTCTCTTAGAAGTATAAAAACCAAAAAAAGAAAAAGAAAAGAAAAACCATAGTACAGGTTTCATTTACCTCACCACCTTCAAGGCAACCCTTATAAACTCTGCCAAACCCTCCTTCACCTAAAAGACATTCAGGTCTGAAATTCTTGGTAGCTGTAGCAAGCTCACGGAATGTGAATATTCCTGCTGCAATATTTCCATTGCCAACATCTTTCTGACTTGTTTCAGCTGAAGCCTGCTGTGCGGCAAGTTCTGCATGGGAAGTGTTAGACCACTAGCCACCCTTTCATGAGATGTAGAAAATGGTTAATTGTATAAATAAGAACAAAAATAGATTATATGAGTTAATGTTGAAGTTCTGGTTTTGCAGCTTGCTTTAAATTGAGTTAAAAGAAATTACCCTTACCATTAAATATACATGTAACAATACCATTCATCTTTAAAGAAAAAGGTATCTTTTGCCTTTTGCGAGAAAATATGCAACTAATCAGATAGATTGTTCAAATTGCTTAAAATAATACTCTAGTAGTATAAATAATAGCAAAAATAAAGATCGATGAAAAAATATAAGGGTTGATTGACTTTCTGTGAGCTTTAATTAATAGCTAACCATAAGATTTTGCATAGAATAAGGTAATGGAGAAACAAATAGGAGACCTGTTTCTTATAAACTCATTTATTTAGATTTTAAAATCGGTTAGTTTTTTCCAAAACAAGAATATTGAAAAGCAATTAAACAAGCATTTTATTGAAACATGTTTATTTTTTATTGACTTGCACAGATCTTAACAACACTTGAGAACAAACAGCCTATAATCTATATATATTTCTATTACACAAAAACACATGCAGATAAAATAGTCATAAGCTAATAGATTTTCCACATAACCTACTCTCTTACATTATACTAATGAGAAGCACATTACAATGCATATTGCAGTTTATAGGCCATTTGTTGCTTATATTTATGGACTTCTAGTGTTTGATCAATAGCATTCTTACTCAGACAGAGCACAATCTTACTATAAATTGGAGAGGTTTGAGAAGAGAAAAGATGAGGAAGAATTGAGAAAAAAAAAGAGAAATCTGGATAGAGACACCAAGATAAAAGATAAAGAGGAACAAGAAACATAAAGATGTCACTGTTCCAATTTCCAATAGCAGCCTAGTTTTGTCAATAATGCCCATGTATTTCAAAATGTATTTATCATGATAGGGCCAGGCCATAAGTATGAAATTAAACTGGGGTCATATTCATCACTTGAATTGCAAGAGTCTGAAATAACTCTTTGAATAAAATGGCTAATAAAATTTTGTCGTTCTCATGCTTTCCTCAAGCTGCAGATTAGGCGTCAGGCAGTCATCAAATATTATAAAAAGCTGCACAGAAATGTTTAGCTTTTAATATTTTAACATCAGAGATCTAAGATATTAGGTCCATCACTTGTTATACAAGACAGAAATCCTTAATTTTACTAGGACAAAGTCAAACAACACTAAAGACAGTGACAGCAGAATGCATGCAAATCAAAGAGGCACTATTGCATTGTCTAGAACCTCAAAACTGCCTACCATGGGTGAAGCTTAGAATCATGAAACTAAGGCACCTAAATAGCAGTTAGTGATGTAGACTTAGTCTATATCTGCTTGTAACAATGGCAGACACTTAACATATCAGATTGGAAGTGATTATGATTGGGGTCATATCCAAATGATTATACATGAGACAGTACTGCCTTGAGCACTACCTGAATTGCAAATTTGCATCTTAAAAATAGTTTCTGTAAGTTTTGAGCATGTACTGCAGCAGTGATTTGAAAGTATAAATGCCAGATTTAAATGGGTAATGATAATCAATCGTGCTTAGGAAATATATTGCAGTATCAAATACCTATCTCTGATGCCCATCGCCTTCTCCAACACTAGTGGATTATAGATTAAATTTTTGTCTTATTTTGAATTCTTCTCCATGCAGTAGCTGTATTTTCCTCAAAATCTATGCTAAATAAATTTACAATTTTAAGGCTAAAAGCACCATAAGCCCAAAGTGCACTGTAAAAATAACCATTATAAGTTGTACCATCACTCTGTGAAATCATGAGACAGAACGAAACAGGGTTTAAATTCAGATGCCTATCCTGCTTATAGTCGCCCCAATTTTGCTTGAAAGTCAATGCGCTACAAGGTTTGCCATCTTTCCATCAAGATATCAGTTGAAACTGGACAGTAGACAATATATCTTTTAATGGGTTATATTGCAAAAGACAACCATGTAGCGATCCTTTTTCTTTCTAAAAGAAAAAAAAAAATTACTCTATCCCCAAAAATAAAATACTATTTACATTAACCACCAATATGTACATACAGAAGACAAACAGAAGGATAGCCGTCGACGTAGGATGGTGAGTTTAGGTTGTGTTCCTTCTAAAGTATCCCAGAGATCATGTGATTAGCATCACGGTGTTTTTAGTTGCAGGAAAAGTTAAGAGGATGCAGTCACCTTGACTCACCTAGCTCTGGATTTTCTGCCCCAGCCTCATCCAATCATCTGCTTGGGTTCACTTAGATAACACCTATTGCAGAAAATTTTGAGCAGTATGTATTTTACATGTGTAAACCATCTCTGGCAGTCAAAAGCCCTTCTAAAGTTTCCAAGGTTTGGTCCGGATTTCTTATGAATATAAACCCCTCGGAACAAAAACATGGACATGATAACATTTCCTTCATCTGACAACATTTGCTTCAAATGCTTGTGGAAAACTTCATGGCAGAAAAGCCTGCTCCTGACCAAGCGAGAGCTTGAGTCTGCACCCTCATGAGTCGCAATTAATTGAAACTTTCCACTTACAAAGTTAAAGGGGTCATATATGCATATTTAAAACCGCCTCATATTTACCTCCTTTTTCAAAACTTGTCATTTGGTACGGTTCCTTCCACATTGCCAACACACAGAAGAAAGGTATCTTGATGAATGGACATTTAATCTCATGCATTAAAGGGACTAAAAGTTTTGTGCTTTAGAATGTTTTATTGTTTGTAATTTGCTCTACTGCTCCACTTACAGGATGAAAAGGCAGTGAAAGGTATATTAATGAATGACAAGTAAACATTGATCACATGAAATTCGAGTAAAAGCATAAAACAAATATATAAACCCAAAGATACCGACCTTAGCTGAGCTGGTATAGTGGAGGACTTCAGTTGGTGCTTTAATATACAAACCCAATATCTCCATTTATCAATCTTATGGTAGAATACAGAATAAATTCGATAAACTAACATCAACAGGATTATGCTTTGATCAAAGATGACGAAAGAGTATCTCACCAGGATTTTTAGTCAAGCCACTGCCCTTAACAGAACCTGACGCCTCCTTCCTTGAGCCCTGCTCCCTCTTCCTATCGCCAAATGAAAAACAAGGGAAGCAGCTCATCTCTCGTAACACTGCTTAGATAACCAGATTCAGAAATTCCTACCAGATATCAAGCACAACCACCAAACCTGCAAGTGGTCACCAAATAGGTAGAAATCCCAAACCAGGGTCCAAAATTTCATCGAAAGAACTCAAAACACTTGACAGCTACAGGAGAATCAAATAGATCCAATCTTTGATTTCTCTCGAAAAGATCAATCTTCTTCCCCACGAAAACAGGGATCAAGTGAAGCCGCCCAAGTCTACGAAATCCTCAAAAGATGCAAACTTTCAACAACCATTGCGAGAATCGATCGAACCCAGATCCCAAAAGGATCCAACCAGACTTCAAAAAAAAGAAAAAAAGAAAGAGCACAAACCCGGGCCTCAGAACTCTCTAAGCTACAAAATTTTCACCGCATAACCCCAAGAGAGATCAAACCCAGATAACAAAAGACCCCCAAAAGAGTCGAAAGACCTTTCGGGGCGATCGGATTCCCCATGCTGGGAAGGGGTGCCGGCCGTCCGCTCAAATGAGAGGTATTTGTGCGCCAGGGGTGGACCAACAGAAGGAAAAATGAAGAAAGGGGGGTTTTTTTTTTTTGAACGGGGTTGGGGTCGGTCAGGGCAGCACCGGTGGCGCCTCCGGAAGAGGAGGAGGGGATTTGCGGCCATATTTGAAGCCGCGCGAGAAGGGCCAGACGTGGATCCAAATTCGCGGGAGAAGCGGGGCTAAGGGAGAGAGAGAGCTGGAACAGGGGAAGTATCGAAGTCGATGTCGTTGGGATTTTTGGTTTAAAAAGGGAAAACAGGAGAAGCGAAAACAGCGACAGAGAGCGAGGCGGGGTCAACACCGTTTGCTTGCTCCGCCGGAACCATTTAAACGGAATGATTATTTTTTTCCAAATTTTCTACCAGCCAAACTAGACAATTAATTATCCTCCCAAATTTAGTGCATCCTAACAAAAAGAGGAGGTCATTTCATGAGAGTTTTTGATGTCCTCTACCTGAGGAGCTATTGTTGTCAATGCCTCAATGGCCTATCAATGCACATAAAAAGTTCTTCAAGTCTGACCCTTGGTGATAAATTTATAACAACTCTAAAAAAATGCACGTATCTATTAAATTATACAGAATCATGCATCAATGAGAAAAATGCACCAAGATTTCATGAGGAACATACCATAGAATGTACACATGCTTTGACCAAGCTACACTGCTACTTAATGATCAATATGTTATATAGAACAATTATCACATGAGATTGCTACTTATTCAGCATGTCAGCAAAGGCCTATCAGCTATTCGTTTATATTTTATATGATCTGCAATTCCCAGAAAATCCAACATACCATAAACAAAACAACAAAATCATATAAAATCTAATAACGATAAAAGAAAACCATAAACAAGAGAAAATCCAACGTACCATTAAAGTTACAAGAAATCCTTGTAACTATTAACAAACGAGATGCTGCGTCTAGAGATATTTGTATCCAATTACATGAACAAATGAAGATAACTATGACGTCTTACTACCTTTCTTTTTCTTCCAAAATATCCCTCCACCGTCCCCCCGCGGAGGCTCCGGCTCCGGCTCAGATCCCGAGATGGAAACGGCCGCCGCTCGAGCTCTTCTTGCCTGCCGAGACCGGGCCTCGGCCCAAAGAAGGTTGTGATCCACTCCTTCTAGATTACCCTTGTCGACCTCTTCCACATCCGCCTTGCCACCGCGGACACCAGCGGCGCCACCGAGGCCAGGATCTTCGCCATCGCCGCCGCGGCTTCCCTCCCCTGCTCCTCATCTTCCTCTCCGCCGTCACCTTCTTCTTGGAGGCCGGCGTCTGCGACCTGACCTGAATCTTCTCCGGATCAGGCGGTGGGCCGCCCCGGAGAACGCGCCGCCAGGACAGGAGGACGCAGGGGGACGGCGATGACGACGCAATTGACGCCACCGCAGCCATTGGCGGAGAGGAAGCAGCCGATGGGGTGGGGAAAGATAGGAGCGGTTCGCCGTCGGCGGGGGACGATGCTCTGTTTGGCATCAGCTTTTTTTTCCGTTCTATTTTTGGAAGCATGTATGGTTATTCCATTTCAATTTTCAAATTCTGGTTGAAGCTCGAGTTTTCAATGACATTATTATAATCGACACGGTTAAATTTCGCAGATATCTTTCGCGTTGATCTACAAATCTCCAAATGTTACAGACTCGACAAAGACTATGCTGCTGCTCTGATCCATGACTAGCTAAATACTATTAACTTAATATAATGCACTGTTGCTTCATACTACCATCTCTTACAAACCATTGAGAAATCTAAGGGATACATATAATAACAAACATCTCCTGTCCGTAAATCTAAGGCACTTATTCGTTCAACAACCAATGTCAAACAAGGCACCTCACAACCTTGCACATCCTGTGATCAAACGCCAATCACTCCTCGTTTGTCCAGAAACACACACAAAACAAACCCAAAGAAGCAAAGGCTGGAAACGAAGTTCATAGCTACAACCCATGAACCCAACCCTTTCAAAGTAGGCTCTCACCGAAGAACAGACCCACACTAATTAAATTAATGGTGTAATGAGTAAACTGGCTGTACCAGTAGTCTCCTCCATGCCTTCCCGTATGCGTGCTGGTTGAACAGGCTACCTGGTTGCTCCATTGCTCATATCCTGCTCGGAGCCAACACCTACATCCTTCAATGGGGCAATGTTCACCTTCGGAGGACCGGAGTGGCGTCTCGCAGCTCCTGGGGACGACACACCATGCTTATCTGTCTCTGCGAAAGACAAGCGCTTCATTGCCGAACTCGTGGATCGCTTCTCTGATGTCTCGACGCTATCACTCAATGCTGATGGGCTCTGGAAACGGGATTTTGCCCTCGCCGATTCTGTGGATGCCATGTAGCTAGGAACGGCTGGAGTACTTACCAGGCTCGCGTCGTCTCTTGTTGATGGCCCCGGAACACTCTGCCTTCTGGGTGCCCGCTCTGAGTGCGAACTGTGCGTGCTCCTCGAGTCATCCTCTATGTGTCGCCAGCCATTCTTTGGGCTCACCGATTTCAACTTCCCTGCCGCTGACGATGCCTTGGATGGGGGAGTTGAGGGCGGCTGGCGGCTGGCGGAGCGGCTTGGTTTCCGCGGTGGGGGCGGGCTTCGCTCCAAGACGCTGTTTCGAGGACCATGGGCGCTGTTTAAATCCCCTGCGATGCTGCGGCCGGCACTCTTCGCTGAGGCATGGTCGTTCAGATCTTTTTCCGACGTGCCGCGGTTCTCCCATGGCCTCGCTGCCATCCGGCGCTCCAACCAGCTCCAGCCCCACTGCGGATTGTGGGGGTCTGTGAATGTTGGAGCCACCGATCGTGATGAGCTCTTCCACTGTTCCAGGCCAAATTTAAGAATTAAAATACTTGCCATTACATACCTCAAAACTACGTTAACTTGTGAAGCCAACTGAATCCAAGAATAAATATGAGAAGTGACACCAAAGCAAGTGAAGGAACCAAATAATAGGTACCTGATGAGAATATGCATAAGCAAGTGTCCTTTCTCTTCTGATAGCAGCTTCTTGCTTGTTTAATAAACTTGCTTCAAGTTGCTCTTTGGACTGAAGACTGTCATCCCATTCCTCTCCCAACTGTCACAAAACTAAGATTAGTATCCTAAAGATGACTAAACCAATCTGTTAGTGCTTTGGGAAAAATGAGCAGTCTAAATCGAGCAATATAAGAAAGCTGCTAGAGAAATGTCGACCCCTTAAAAAAAATATGTGTAAGGTAGCAAATATTAAGCTAATGCATGTATTCTTTTCTGGTCTTTCAGAACAGTAAAAGCAAATGATATTAGATCTCAAGCTTTGCTAAATTTGAATACAAAATTATAAAAATTAGTAGAATGGCAAAATTGCTTATGTTAAACTCACACAATTGGTCCATGTGGCAAAGGAGTTACAATGCTGGTAACAGATAGATGAGACCTGTCAATTAATTTCATACTACATTTTATTAGCCACAATGGTAACATGTCATTATTTGTTCATTCATACACGGCTCTTTCCTAATTTTGCCACATATTTATTTCAAAAATCAACAAAAAATCCATTATGCCCATCTTATAATTATTTGTATTGCAATAGCCTGATTACTATCCATGTATTCTGATCAAAATATAGAAATCAAGCAAAACTTCTTGCAAGGTTTCATGGAATATACCTTTGATCTTTCAAGTTCCTTTTCACGTTTGAGTTGCAGCTGCCTCTGAAGAGCCAGATTTTCCTCTATCATTCTGATTCTCCTTGAACGGATCTGTGATTGCACTCTTGCCCATGTCTGCATGCGATATAAAGTGTTCGTGGTTCGACGCTTGACAGCATTTCCTTCAACCATTGACTTCAATCTAACGAATCCTCTCAAGGCTCGCAATCTTCTCCTTGCCTAAATACAAGGTTCCAAGAAAGAGAAAAATGAAAATCATAAGATCAACTATAGAAAATTAACATAAGAAAGTAAGAATAATGTCATAAGAGAAAAATAAGTGTAATGCTAACGGCAACGACTCTGTTGCACAAAATATTCTTTGTGCCACATGGCACAAAGATAATAGTGCAATTCATAGGCATTGGTATGATTCTTGTGTGTGTGTGGTCAAATTGTGACAAGTCACACTATCGTCATTTCAGCACAATGAAGCTTTGTGTGAAGACCAGACTCCAATAGCATTTGTCCAAAAATAATGGCAGTATGCTCAACATAAGATTTTTTTTCATTATATGCCTACTTTACTCCTTTCTAAATTACAAAATGTAATGTCATTGTTGGGCAATTAAGTTTTAGCTCTAAATGGTACATTTCATAAAAGTTAACCATCGTAGGTGATCTAACCATTTAGGTTTGTCTTCAAGAAGCAACCTAGCATGTTTGAGTTCTTCTTGTACACAAACACATACGAAGCTAGAAGCTAGGTTTTTAGCTTCTCCTAAGAGCACTTTCTTGATTATTCTTCTTCAAAAAGCCCTTCTCATATAATGTTACCAGATATTACTTTTCAGAAAGTACTTTTTTATTTTAAAAGTAATAAAGTACCTTTTATTTTAGAAGTAATAAAGTACTTTTTTAAAGCAACACTAAGTATGCCGTTGAACTGGTCATAAACTAGTTTCATCTGTTTCTTCTAAAAGCATAATGGCAAATAAATCATCAGTTACCCAAAGTTTACCATACAATTTCATAAGAAAAGAGTATACCCTTCCTACAGCCAGCAAGTTGTCTAATTATTAGAAGCCTTAAACCTTTTTTTCTAGATATTTACCCTCCAAAATTATAGTCTATAATAGATGCACAAAGCAAAACCTTTGCATGTTTTTCTGAGAAAACCAACCACTCTAAGAAGATTTGGTGAATCGGAAACAATAAAAAAAATCTCAATTTGTTTGTTTTCTTATGAAACATGCATATCAATATGCATGGATAGTACCTTTTTTTTCCACTTACAGTTACTATGTCAATAGGATTTGGACTTATACTTATTCCCACAGCAACAAAAAATATTCGTCGTATATGGGTTTTTCCTAGTATTTTTCTGTTGGTTTTACTGTTTTTCCAATAAACACATGGATGATAAATAGGCAAACCCCAGGTTATACTGCCATAAACATAAGACCTTCTTTTCTAATCTTCTATTGAGGAAGGATGGGAATTCTTTTCCTTTCCTTTTTCAAAATTTAAAGGCTAACCAAGTGAAGAAAAAAAAAATCTTATTGTTATGTTTTGATTACGATAAACACAAACTTCGCTTCCAATCAAGAAAAGTTTAAGTGAAAGATTCTATAGCATACACGGAAAATAGAAAGAAAAAGTTATGCTTTTTAATGCGAAAAACATGGAGGAAGCATTCAAGAACCGTGTCTGAAATCAAAAAAAACTATTATCTCTAAGTATATTAGTTCTCGTACCATGTACCCTCGGACAGCAGTCTGAATCTTTATCGCCGCAGTCTCTTCCCTTGAACGACCAGCAATCCTTGATGACGCAGTGAGGCGAGCAACCTCCGCAGCAGCTTGAGCTGCCACGACGGCAGCCTCCGCCGCAACAGCAGATGCCACCGCCACAGAGTAGGCATGATTGTTCTGTCCATCCTCCCCGTCCGGCCGTCTAGCCTCCACGGGTGGCGGAGGAGGAGGTGGCGGAAGTGCCGCCCGAGCAGAATTGTCGAAGGAGCCAGAGTCGAACCGATCAGAATCCGCGAATTTCCCACATCTCCAAATCCTCTTCCGTTTGAACTTCTGATTACAAGAAGAAAGGAGGCATTTTGATTAAATACCATCTAGCTTGAGACATTGGAGAAGCTAAAAGAAGAAGAAATCAAAATCCTAACCTTGTCTTTCTTTACTTTGGATTCAGCGGTGAAAATTTTCTTGATGGAAATATACCATTTCCCCTTCCTCCCCATCTTCTTCCTCCTATCCTCCTCCTTCTGTTAAACTTTGATTCAAACAACAAATAAATAATCATCAAAATCTCAACTTTTTTTCATACCCAAATTCGGCCATACCTCAAAAACGAAAAAAATCCCAAAAAATATATAGAAACAAATTTTATCTAAACCTTCACAAAAATCACATCCTCCCTACGAAAAAAAAAGAAAAAGGACGACAGAAACCTTCTCGCGACCCAAAGGTAATACCTGGCGGTGGTAGTGGCGGGGAGATCGCTGGACCTCTGGCGAGCTCAGGTCCTCTCTCTAAAACAACCCAAACAAACAGCGAGACGGCGACGACTAAATGGATTCCGCGGGTCAGATGAAACCAAGACCAAGAGATAAAAGCAATCTTTCTTCCTTTTGTCGGAGTGGAAGAGGGCTCTGACCCGGGCCCACGGGCGGGGTTGGAGTGGGGCAGAAGCAGGCAGGAGAAGAACCGCCGCACCGGTTCTCTCTTTCCCACCGGGGCCCACCGTAGGAGGTAGGCACGGAGGTGGGACCCAGCGCCCAAGAGGGCCGTCCGTTTGCCAACAGAACGGAGCTGCCCTCCCTCCATTTAAAGCACCCAGTTCTCTTCTCCGTCTCCCAAACGAAAAACCGCCCCATTTTTAGAGACGGAGGTTTTAAAGGCAGTAAAGTCGTTTAAGGGCCGTTCCCGGTGATTGTGTTTATTCTCAGCGCATCACTCCGAAAGCTATATTACTACGGCCCTGTTTGGACCCATTTTTAGAGACGGAGGTTTTAAAGGCAGTAAAGTCGTTTAAGGGCCGTTCCCGGTGATTGTGTTTATTCTCACCTCATTAGATATCCTACGATGCACGGTGAAATTACCAAACCTTCACTTCGCGGGTGCCAGTGTGCCACCCACGTGGCAAGAGGATCTCAACGGTCTGAACCGGTATACGACGGTTAACCACTTGAAAAGAAGCTGTGCTAGCGTCGTAGTTTGGCTGCGTAGGTTTTTTAAATTCTTACCCCGGATTGGAGTAAATGATGGCTTGAAAAATATCCTAAAGATAGGCAACGAAACAGCAGATTAAATAGCCCCTTGTGTTGCCAACCACTTTAAAAAAAAATATTTAGATGAGAGAAAAAGGGTTATTGGTGCTCTCTATCGTGAGGCATATGCTAGGTATGGAGTACACTCATCTGAAAGATGATTCGGTTATGGTGATCGAAGAGATTTGCGGACGACTTTTCGAGTCAGATAGATAATTTTTACTACGTGACATTCGTCGAATGGCACAGAATATGGCTTCTTCAAAGCAATGCATATGTATCAGAAAGCCAATACAGCTGCTGCTGACTGGGTGGCCTCCTACACGGCGCAACACTCTAAAAGTTTTCTTTAAATGGATCAGGCGGACATACCCTTCTCGCTTGGCTGTCTCTTATTTATATTTTTTTTATTTGTACTCAACTATATTTGATATGAGGAGCCACTGTACCATATATATATATATATATATATATATATATATATTCATACCGTATGGTACATTTTCTATAAAAAAAATCATATTACTTTCGCTCATTGTAATAGACCCATAAAATAACTAATTTTATTTCGTACATAGATGGGTTAGTTTGCCACGGGGAGAGAGCGGCTTTCGGTGAATTGTTGGGCCTCCTAGCATCAGCGTCAACTCTTAACGTTGACGGCGCCGGATCCGTGAAACCATTCATGTCCAGGAGAGGGGGTACGGTAATTGTTGGGCCCACGGGAAGTGGGATAAATTCCCCGCCGTCGACTTGGTGGGGCCCATCAGCGTGAGCGTGGGGATCAGGGTTAGGAACTGGTGTACTCTTGACGAAACTTTCCCCGTGTCAAAAAGATAAGTTGAAGGGTTCGGCAACAAGACTTTTCCTTTTTCTAATTTGTTTTGTCCGACTACTTTTAAAAAGGAGCACTCCTTTATTCCTTTCCGAGAGACCTCATTGATGAGTTCATTTATTAAAATTTGTGCTATGTTTGTCAAAGATTTTCGTGTTACGTTCCTCTTTGGATAACATCGTGGCACTTTTCAAGTGGTCCACGTCTCAATGTGAAGCAGGGGCGGTGACGAAGAGTATGAGCTGTGTGGGGCCGAGCTGCCATCTGGCAGTTTGGAAAATGGAACGGTCGTGATCGAAGTATGAAAACGCGCTAAGAAGAGAAAACTGCCGGTCATCGAAAGATTTACCGGAAGACCAATGAAGTCTGCGGTAGACTAAAAATTTTTATTTTTTTTAACATAAATATCCTCTTAAATATCAAATTTTATATAAATATTTTTCTAAATTAATATTTACATGTATGCCTTCCTAAAATACTTATTTTACTATTCTATCCTTTTTTATTCTTATTTTTGCATATATACTCGTATCATCTAACGCCGATAAAAAATTAACGGTTTTAAATTAAAATAGCTATAATATTCTTAGTGGGTAGATGTGCAAAAAAAAATATGTATAAGACGATCACGATGATGAACAAAAAAATAATTTCAAAATTTTATTTTATTTTTATTTAAAATAAAAATGATTTTTATTAAGAATGTTAGAAAAACCGTTATATTAGAAGTATTTGTTAAAAAACAATATTTTATAAGAATACAAAAATAAATATAAATTTTTAGAAAAGTATTAATGAAAAAAACCCAAAATTTTAAGAGATTTTTGTTTTCTAAATTTTTTTGATGTATTTGTATTAGAGTAATGTGAAACGTCCTTCTAAATGGGGAAAAAAATCCTTTAGGAACATGTCACTTTGGTTTGTGACTTAGATAAGCTGTACCAAATTTGGATGTCCAAGGATTGAGACAGGCCCGAGAAATCCAATTGGCCGAAACGAAATGCAACAATTAATCAACCATGAATTCTTGGCAAAATATGATTTGATAACTGATGTGCAAAATATAAATGCATGTATAACTGCAAACCTTCTGATTGACCAGACTGACTTGCTGATTGACTGGAGTTAAGGATCTAGCCACCTAGGTTGACTTGGAAATATCAGGCTTGGATGCTTCTAACTGCAAACCTTGTGTATACTTAAGGAATCCTGCATAAAAAATCAAGCATTGAAGCATTCAATTATAAAATATTTTGAGACTTTTGGACTTGTATGGAAAATCACAAAAGAAGGTCTGAAAAACCATAGGAGGTTAATATGTAAATATGAGGAGGTTCGAGTGTGCTTAAAAATGCTAGGCATATAATATGATGGATTAGGTGTCATAATCCCTTCCACTTGTAGAGATTAATCGTTTCCAGTTCTCTTTCGCCCTGTCAATTCCATGACTTTATCTTTAGTGAAAGATGACCACCACTATTTCAATGCATGATGCAATGCATGACTATTTCTCAAATTACACTATTATAATGATTTATTTATTCCAACATAGAAGTGTTAGGGATTAAGAGAGTCATGATAATAAATTTGATATATATGTCGAAACCTATTTCGACCCAAAAACTTAAGTCATTAAATTTTAAGTCCAATCATCTATATCAATTCCTCTACCTATGACCGCTCCCCATTTATTAAATCTCATATATGAATCTTAATAATCTTCTCCTGAACATGTGATCATATTCAACTCTCTCTCTCTCTCTCTCTCTCATCCAATCCATTACTTTTCAATTAAGCTTACCATAGTGTGTTACTAAAGTCCAAGAGTCTTACTCTTCAAGAGTCACAATTTATAATACCCTTAGAGAGTCCTCTTCTAACAAATTTGCCTATTTTTGCACTCAAATCGGATGTCTTGCTCTATCAAGTCTGCTTGTCACACTTACTTGGTATACTACAGCTTACCATGACTCTACTTGCCAATTCTTTATAAGAGGCCCCAAAATTGTCATCTTTATAACTTCAAAAGTTGTCTAAGGTCATTAGATAATGGATATAATACTATTATTAAGTAGACACTGAATTGGAACTAAAGGGACTTGATATGGATGTTAGAACTCAAGCTGGCCAACAGTTTAAATTAACATTAAGTTCTGAACCTAATCAGTTATATCCCTCTTTCTACCTTCCATTAATTATTTCATGCGGCATTAAACTTCACACATAACACCATATCTCAACTTGTCAAACTAGTATAATTAGATATTATCTTATTGCTTTGAATTATAGATAATGTGCTAGTTTATTTTAAGGAGATTGATATGAAGCTAATATTTGATTTATTAACTAAAAACACATGCCAAAAAAAATGGTCCAGGATATCCTGCACCCATTATAAAAATTGTGATCTAAGAATCACCAAGCATGATGAAAGAGTCAATTGGTGTCTAGCATCCTACTGTGGACGGTTTATGATATCTTTTTGTTCATGTTTTTTTTTTCCATCATAACATAGCATTGTCCTTTGGTATCCATATCCAAAAGATCTTCCAGTGCAGCGGAATTTGGTATTATCACTAGATTGCAAGAGAAATAATGCTATGGAACACCATTGCATTTATTGTCCAAGTGCACTTAATTCCGAGAGAAAACAAACACATAAGGATTAATTCAGAGAGGATGGTGCTGTTAACATGGACCGAGGCAATCTTAACCACCACATAAGTGCAACATTGTATGGTGAAATCTAATCACATGTACCACGATAAGCCTATAATCAGCATCCATTAATCTATACTACAATGTTCCCTAGTCCACATAGACTATAGGCCGAATTCGCTTTGATACCATTTGTACCAATACAGAATTTCATCCAAAATATCTGGTCGAAAGGTATTATTTTGGTTCCTTAGTCCTGTATAAGTATCCAATATCTTCTCGGCGAATATCCGATGTGAAACTAAACACATGCCTGCATTGATCCTTACATTTTGTAAATGGCCGATACTCTGAGAAGCTTTTTGGATTGAAAAGAGGGAGTTGTCGGAAAGGCTCAAAGACTTAGTTATTTTTTAACTTCTTTATGTATTCATATGTATGTATCACCCATTGTAATAAAAAAAATAAAAAATAAAAAAGCGAAAGAAAGAAAGAAAAAAAAGAAAAAAAAAGAAGCTGAATATATCAGAGTAGGGCCCACAAAAACGCCCCAAAGAGAAAACAAACACAGGTGGGCTCGGCCCCAATCATTCTAATACATAGGTCTCATCACGGTCCCTTTCAAAGTCTCTTTAGTATTTAAAGCACGAATACTACTTGATCCACATCCATCCTAGGATAGATACGGGGTGGATAATATCCGAGTGTATCTATTATTCAACTTCCACCAACCAGTTTGGACTAAATGTGTCATCAGATTGGGCTTGGGATGATCTGAATATATAGTTATAATTTTTTGTTAGATTCAGATCCGAACTGGAATCCTAAAAACTTTTCAGAAATGGATCCATGGTAAAAATATATTTATGTAAATAGCTCTTAAGTTAATGATGAATTATTATATTTATTCAAAAAAAATTCACATTTTTAAAAAAAATATGCGATATATGGTATGATATATTATATTTTAATAGTTATTTTTATAAAAATTAATCTAATTTTTTTGATAAAAAATTAAAAAATAAATATGCCTTATTTTTTTCTGATATTTTTTTATCAAAACATTTAAAATATCAACAACTTCTCTAAATTCCAAAATTTGTATATAATTTTTTTATGAACATTCTAAAAATAGGTAATTCATGATTGTTTTTATTTATTCAGTAATTAATTAAAGAGAATTTATAGTAATTCATATATAATTGTTAATATTTTTATATTATAATTATTAAAATTTTAATATCTTATTATAAAATTGATCTAAATAGTGAATCGAATTCTTGGTGGGACTGGTCTGGAATCTAAATGCATGTTTAATATCTATTCCTTAAGTCTTTATATAGTTACATAATATAAACATCACATGAAATTTGAATGTATGTTTAATATCTATGTCTTAAGTCTTTATATAGTTACATAATATATACATCGCATACAATGCCAATCTAAATAGTGTAATCCATATTTTTAGAAACAACACAGTTAAATTCGGCTCAACTCAACTAAGCCTTAGATTTCAAATTAGTTGAGGTTGATTATATGAATCCTTTTACTTTATACTAGATTTTAGGCTGTATTTTTTAAAAAATATTAAGATATATAAAATATCACTAACTTCTATATATTCCAAAATATGAACATAATTTTTCAGCAAGCTTTTTTTAAAATAGTTAATTTATGATTTTTTTTCTTTTACAATTAAAAAGTAATGATGGTAGTTAATGTAGAAAATTTATAATATTTTGTAATATTATATATTTTACTTAATAATTTAAATTTGTAATATTTTAAATTATAAAATCAATCAAATCAATAAGCTGGATCTTTGGTTGGATTGGTCAGTACACATGTTTGATATTTACACCTTAAGCCCTTATCTAGTTACTTATACATCGCATGCATGCCAATCTAGATATTGTGCATCTTCACAAACAATACAATTGTTCTATTTTTTTTTTATTACCGTAAATCCATCTCAACATTCTCATATCACCTATACTTATTTTGTGAGCATGATATTTTTAATTGTCCAACATTTTATACTAAAAAGCATAGCTAGTTGTATAGCTATTCTACATATATTTTTTAAACTTGGTGATATCCTAATCACATGATATCCCAGTTGCACTTCTTTATTTTATTTAATCTACTTCATCTTATTGGTGACACCCTTCTTGATCTCCATTTTATGATCCTTAAGTTTCACTCCACATTCTCTATTTCATCTAACCTACTTTAGTCCTATTGATGATATCCTTTTTAGCTAGCTTTTCATGATCCTCAATTGTTACTCCATCTTCATCTCCATTTCTAATTTTACTAAACTACATTCTATATATTTTGTTTTGTCCTACTTAACTTAAAATTTTTGGATTCTAATACGTTCATTTATATTCTGACTTAACCTTAGTTTTATCCACTAACATCGTATCATTAAAATAACATACACCAATGAATATTCCCATGGATATGATTAGTAAGCTCCTCCAATAACTAGTGCAAAAATGTAAGAACTTATATCATTGTAATTGGAAAGTTATTAGTATTACTATCCGTATTTCTCATATGAATAATTACTCCATTGCATATGTCCTTAATCATATTGTATATCTAACGGAAAATTCTTTTTCTTTTAACATCTACTATAATACTTCTCTGAATATTTTATTATATACTTTTTCTAAGTCAATAAAAAATATATTAAGATTTTTTTATATATATATTTTTATTAATCTTTGAAAATATAACTTCTATAGTTGATGTTTTTGTACACGAAAGTAAATTGACCTTTTAATCTTTCGTATCATACTTTAACATGGAGTCAATTATTCTTTTCCAATGTCCCATAATATATTATATTAAGTTAATATCATCACAGTTAGAATAATTTTAAATATTATTTTTATTCCTATAAATTAACACTATAGTATTCTTTTTTTATTCATCAAATATTTTTTTAATATTTTATGAAACAAATTAATCAAGTTACTCCTACAATACTTAAATATTTCCAAACTTCAAAAAAAATTTATCAGCTTTAATTATTTTTTCTATTTTTTTTCATAATCTTATTTATCTTAAATATTTTAGTTGTACATATAAATTTAATATTTCTATTGGTCCATATTGTTTATAGCTCCCAAACTACAGGAGTCCAACCATAAAAATAGAAATGTAATTAATATCGGATATGTAATCTTTTTGTCTTTAGAATAAATATAGATATTATTAATATTGGTTTAATATTTCATTTATATCCCGGATTGCCGGGATTAATGGATAATATAATATAAATACTAATTTTAGTAACTGTTTGATATCCGTATTGGGCCATCCTCACTCACCGAGCCGTCGCTTCCTGTTCTTCTCTGCCGGCTCCTCCTCCTCTGCAGAGATCGAACCCCCACTCCGCTTGGAGATAGCTCTAGGGTTTCCATTCCGGCAATCGTATCTCCTGATAGTTATGCAATCTTCTCGCGCCGGTGAGATGACCGGTCTCCGATCGTCTGTAGGGTTCGCGTCATGGTTTCCGGCCGTGATCCGGTGGAATCCCTCCTCCATGCTATGAGAGATGCCTTATCCCCTCTCGAATCCGGGTTCTTACGCGAAGCCAAGGATATCGAGTCCCATTGGTTGAATTCAAGAAGAAACGAGGCCAAGAACGGCAACTTCTCGGAGGTTTTTCATGGATCGGTTAAGAAAAATGTTGGCCGGGATGCGGTGGTCGCTGCGGTGGAGGAGAGGAAGAAAGACTTCGTGGCCATCAACATCCCGATCAATTCCTTTCTTGGAGCGCTGTTCCCTAATTCTTCCGGCGGGAATGCCGGTGGCGGCGGCCGGAAGGGCCAGGCGTTCAAGAAAGGGGCAAAGGAAGAAGACAGCGATGGATCATGTGTTAATTGCTTGCATTTTGCCGTGACCTGGTCTCTCATGTTCAACAGTTTCTTGCAGGTCTTCCCAAGCCCGTTCAAATCCGTCAAGGAGTGTTTCGGGAAGCAGTGAGGCCAAGAAGACGATTCCTTTGCTGATCCCTTGCATGTTAAACCTAAAAAGAGAGGATTATACAAGGCCGCGTTTCGGAGTAAATCTAAGAATTTGGCCCCGAAGGATGGGGAAATCTTGTTGTTTGAATTGCTTCTCTGCTTTGTATTTGATAACTTGGTCCAGAATCTTCATGTGTTTAATCTGCATTGAGAGGGAAAAGGCTTGAAGAGCTGCGAGCAGCCACTTAAATCCTTGCCCTGCTCCTCAGTTCGATCATGAGGAGATAATTAAGGGTCTAATTAATAGAAAGGAAGCATATTTTGATGGATTCTTCTCGAATATGAGGTTTTCTAGGGTAGTTTCCCAGGGGACACACCTCCAAGAAATGATGAGATCGAGGACCATGCTCCAATGGTGATTGGAAAGAAACTGAGAGTAGTTTGCCACAGAATTTCGTGAGTGGATTGCTGAACATTCCATTGTCAAATGTTGAGCACCTTAAGTCCATGCTCTCATCTATTTCGTTGACTGAGTTGATTGAGTTCATCCCTCAGTCAGGGAAATCGTCAACAGATCATCCTGACAAGAAGAAACTATTCTCAGTTCAAGACTTCTTCCAATACATGGAGGCCGAAGGTATGTACTTAAGTCACTATTTCTTTCATATTCTGACATCAATTCACTTTTTCCATCATAATCTAACTTCTAGCATTGGGTTTTGATGTATATCTGTCAGCATTAATTTCATGTGTCACAGCTTTTCCATAGTCATCATTAATGTCGTATTATGCAGAATTAGATGTTGTTTTAATGATTATATGATATAGACAAGTGTTCACGCATAGCGAGAAACCTCAATAAAATTTGGACAAGTTCCAAGATAATATTAGCTACTAAACCAATGATCAAAAGTCCCAATCGGAACAAAGGACATGTGAGGGTTTCATGGAGAAAATGTCCATATCCAGCTTAAGGTTTAGGCATTTTATGCAGGGAGGGCTCATGAGTATGGACATGAGTGTTGAAATTCCACATATATGAAGCGTGTAATTTGGGAAGCTTAAGGTTATAAAGTCTACAAGTTGGTAAGCTGGTTTCATAGGAAAAGAAGTGCTATATATTTATTGCTTTAATAGCATGACAAACCAGAAAGGTAGAACTCAAGCAAATTTCTTGGCCTTCAAAGAAGTTTAGACTTTGAAGATGTTTAGCCAAAACATGTATATGTAGTAAATTTATCTATTGATATTGCATGTCTTGAAAAGAAATGAATTCGAACAAGTTTTGTTAGTCATGCTGGACTTTGATGCTGAAGACACTAATCATGAGGTTATGATGGACATGGACACCTGTGTATCCCACGCCTGCACATATCAATATGGATCTGAAGTATCCATGCAAGGTAATGAAAGATATCCAAGTACCTAATATCATTATTTGAGACTATGGATGTGCCAAAACCATGACTACTAATTTCAATATATAAGTTGGAGACAACCACAAAAGTCTAAAGTAACCAGGGAATGTTATGACCAATGACAATTGATATCAGAATAGATATTATTAAGTATAATCCAAGCTTTTACACTATAGCCACAATGATGTGAACATCAATTTTTGACTGCTAGGCCTTGTTGTCATTTAGCATTGGAGATACAAATTTGTCCAAATTCCACTATCTCATTTTCTTATGTTGATAGTTGGATTGCATGCATGTCGTGTTGGTTGATATTACTGAAGTTCGTATGTCCTTATTTGTTTCTAATATTCATTCATTTTTTCTCTCTTGTCAAATTTCCATGCAGTTTGATAAGATGCAAGAGTATGCTTTTCTTGTTTATGAGACCTTCATTGGAAAAACAGCATGGAAATGTATATCGCAAAAATATTTTTCTTATGAAGAGTCCGCTAGATGTAGTAGCATCAAAGCATATTTTATGCACATGTTAAGCTTTACAAGTGTTGTTGAAATTATCAATAAAAAAGCAATTTCTAGAAAACCATCCTCCCCATTTGCGGACATAGTTTTAAGAAGAAAACCGACAAGACCAAAAAAAAAAAAAAACACAACAGCACAAAGTGTCCAAAATTTGCATGTAAATTGGTAAATACTGCTACCAGTTACAGCCTCACCTTCTAAGAGCACAAGAGAAGAACGAGTGCCCTAACTATTCTTCATTGACTTGATATCCACTGTAAGATGCATGATATATAAGGTCTTACCTTTAAAAATCTTGTTGTCCCATTGTGTTATAGGTCTTCGCCAAACATTAGTATTTTTGTAATCCATGATTTTTTTATGTTTTAACGCTTGAACCCAAATCTTATGGGGACACCAGTGGTTTAAGAAGGCTAAGAACTATTCAATGAGCTCCAAAAAGTCTGTTAGGTTCCCTCAGAAAAAGAGATAATGAGCATGCTCTAGTCCTCTGGTAGACAAGAATTGCACTATTTAGATGCCACTTTCTGCTTTAAAAGGTATTTGAGGCAAAGATTTTTATAGTGACAAGAAAACAAGCACCTGTATTTTGCAATGAAATTATAGTTTTTGAAACTAAATCTTGGATGCTAGAGCATATATTCCTATCCATGAGAAAATAGTAAAAGGAAGTCGTGGAGATGTTTCCCTAGCACTCACCTCCACAATCTTATACCTCTTCCTCATCTTTGAACATGGTCCTTCTGATTGCTAGTCTAAACGGATGTTCAATCTCCATCTCTCTCACCTTGAACTAGTCCTTAACCATAATATTTTTCTTGATGGCATTCAAGAAAGTCCAGGGGAAAAAAAAACTCAGGCATTGTGGGACCACATTAAATTCTTTTTAAACCTGTACCACATTGAACCTAATAGATGTTCTAAAAGATTTAAAGGAGTACAAAATTCCCCATTAGCTTAAGGTATCTTATCTATACAATTACTCTTCAAAGTTCAAAGCTTATTATGAAACATGGTTAGGTTAATGTTTCTAGCCTTTCTGATGCCAGGGCCTGTCCCGAAGATTGTTTAACCTTTATTTAAGAGGTGATATTTGCCCCTTCCATCAAATCCTCTCTCTTCCTCTAAATCTGTTCTCAAAATTTCTTTAAATTGTTGTCTAGCCTGAAATGCAAAAACATGAAATAAGAGGGAAGGTCGACCGGAATTATATATGAACGAGAGTCACCAATGTTGCCTCGACATGTTAAGCCAACTGTCCAAGTGTCCAATAGAGTTGGACACAGGAACCTTCAGAAAATTGGACACTGGGACTCATCCATCTTGTCTAATGCGTTTGTAAATATGTATGTGTGTATTCTAAATAATGAATAATTTGGGAGACCAACTGCTTAATATTTCGATAGAGTTGACCAAATGTTTATTAATGTTATATCACACTTGAAGTTCAAGGTATGTGTACTAAAAATTGATATGCAAAAATATGATGATACTATGATTTGTTTAATATGAAGCGTCAAGTAGTGTCATGAAGTTTCCAGGTGTCTAAGCGTCCGGACACATCAAGAAAGCCAAAATTTGAAGTGCTCAGGTAAGACTGGCCCTTAACCTTAAATCGGATATGTTTATCATTTCACTTCCATCCCTCAGGTGATTAATCAGACCTCTTAAGAACAAGTTATCAATTGTTCTTCCTTGCACAAAAATATGAAAACAGACACATTGTCATTGTCAGAAAATTACAAATTCACCTTATGTATTCTAAAGACATCATAAAGTTGAAGAGGATATCAGAGGAAAAGTTCCATTATTTTAATTTGAATGCCAGCTAATGTTAATATTGTGATTAGGAAACGGTACCTCTTCAACTTTGCTACAGTCAAGATTTTGCTGGCACTGATTTTTCAATGACAAGCTGTACATATTTCTATACACCCTTTGCTTGTCTGTGGACTATCTTATGCAGCACTTCTTTTGGCTGGAGTTGAATAAGCACTTGGTCTCATGACTGCAAGATTAAAAAGTCTATAGGAAGGCGATTTTTTGAGGAGTTGTATAGAGATGGTGATGGTCAGGTACATATTTAATAGTTTGAATATGTTCTGGAATTGAATAAGCACTTGGTCTCATGACTGCAAGATTAAAAAGTCTATAGGAAGGCGATTTTTTGAGGAGTTGTATAGAGATGGTGATGGTCAGGTAACCCTTGAAGACCTTGAAATTGCAATGAGGAAGAGAAGGCTGCCAAGAAGGTATTCTTGGGATTTTCAGCACTGCACTCAAAGCAACATATTTTCAAAGTCAATTGGGCGGAAACAGTTTTTGTCCTTGATGGAGCAGAAGGAGCCGAAAATATTTAGAGCTTACACAACCCTCTGTTTGAGCAAGTCTGGAACACTTCAAAAAAATCAAATCTTGACATCGCTCAAAAGTGCAGGCCTTCCTGCTAATGAAGATAATGCTGTTGCTATGATGCATTATCTGAATGCAGATACTGAAGGATCTATTTCATACAGTCATTTCCGCAATTTTATGCTGCTGCTTCCTTCAGAGAGACTTGAAGATGATCCACGATTTGGTGAAAGTAGGCTATTATAAAGAAATTTTCTATGTAGTGAATGAAGATTGTATGGACAATAAATTATTGCTTCTAGAGCACTGATCTGTGTCATATTATTGTTCCCGAAGTTAAAGAACTTCTAGGAAAAATATAGAAGTCAACAATCTCAGTTGTGTTTCCATATTTTTTTAATCTGTCTCATTATTTGATTTCTTAGATTTCATGTTCAAACTAATAATATCTTTAAGGCCCAAGGCTTCTGCCTGCAGATTCACTTGTAATTCTTGTCAAGTATCCATAGTTGCATGTACTTACTTGCCACCCTTCCAAGGATTCTTTTTATTGTTGTGCCCAGGACATATCTACCTGTGGATACATCAAGTCCTGGTATTGTGAAAGCTTGTAAATACTGGTTTTTGCTTATGCTGAAGCATGAATCACTGCAATGGGATGGTTCTGTTTTTTGCATATGTTGCTAAATAAGACTAACATGTCTGACGTGTCTTGCTAAGATTGATGTATTCAAATAGTGGACGGTTTTACTGGAAGGCTTAGAAAAATGCTTGTGAACCTGTTATTAGCTGTTTACTTTATGGCCATTAACATATAAGAATTTGTAGGTTTAGATAGAAAAGACTCATAAAAGGTTCTTCGTGGCTTGAAATTTAATTTGGTGATGATTTTGCAAGTATGATAAAAAGGTGCAAATAAAACATTCATCAGGAACTAAATGCTTATATGTGAAGATACTCTATTGACAAATGTGCATTCCTATTTACTTCCTTTTGCCCTTTGTAGCTTCTTATTTTTTTGGACAAAGTGTATCACATATTTGATCTTTTTAGATATCTCTGGGAATATTTTTATGTTATTTTATGTTTTACAAAAATTCTCAAGTTGAAGGAGTTGCTTGGTTTCATTTCTTATTATAATTATTGGTACACACATCCATCCTTCCATTACTATTGGTATAAACGTTATATTTATGTGCATGTTGGAATCACAACCTTATTATTGTCTGTTACATCTCTCAAGGGAATAATCATTTGATAGTTGTTTAATTTTTTAACTTGAGGCTCATCCTAGATATTATGTACAGGAGTATCTGGTTTGAAGCTGCTACACTTGTAGCTGTTCCTCCACCTGTGGATATATCTGCTGAAAATGTTCTAAAGTCTGCTTTGGCAGGAGGTCTTGCTTGTGCACTTTCTACTTCTGTGATGCATCCCATTGATACAATTAAGGTGCCCCCTCAACGAACCAACATGCGCATACATGATAGAACTTTTTATTGTTTGGGTGATTTTGATTAAATGAAATGATCCCTGTCTTGGTGAAAAACACATTGCATTATCAATTGATCTAAATAAATAGGAAGGTGTTCAACTCAAGTTTCACATTTTTTTAATTTTTTATGGTTATGTGCATGGTGATGTTTAGGTATTATAGACAACAGCAGAATATATCAAATGTGTTGATATGTGTTTATCACGTAGCACTGAAGCATTATGGTGGTGTCATTATCCTGTCAACATGTTGTTCCTTCATTCCCGATGAGCATCATCTGAAGGCTAGTTGAGTTTACATGCAATGTTACCCTACTTATCTTGTTCAAGAAAGGACAGAATTCCTCAGATTTGTTTTGCCTTGAATCTCTAGTTATACTGAAGAAAGGAGAAACAGCAACTTTTTTTCCTTTTTTTTTTTGTATGTGTGTGTGTCCAGAAAAAGAAGAAAGCAGGGTTCTTGTCCCTATTCCGAACCATGCTGAAAAACCTATATTTTGCTTATATGGAAAATCAAGTATGACAGATTTAAATTTTTTCATTGGGTTAAAACTACAAACACGTGGGTGAAAACTGTCTACATGCAATGCAAATGACACCAAAACACCCTTAATTTGTGAGCCTCATCAATTTGATGCAAGTGCACGTCAAGAAAAGGGCTTTTGTGTTGGATGCTGCATATACATGGTTTTCACCTACATGCCCATGTAAATAAAGAATGTGTTTTTTTTTAATTTGTGAAGTTTTGAAAGTATAAAGTGCATAAGTAAAATAATAATATACTATGCAGAAAAAATTAAAAGGCCTTACATATTATTCAATTTTTTATTTCTAGACTCACATGTGTTTAATGTGAAAAAATCATGGTACAATTGCTGGTTTTGATTGGATGCTGATTGTCAAAGCAATGCTATTCACATGATCTACCTAATTGGTGGAAGAAGATAGTGTTTTCTTTTGTCCATGCCCCATTTTATCATCTCGTAATACAAGAAGGAAAAGCCTTTTGTACTTACACGTTGAAATGTTGATCTCATGATAAATATAGCTTCTTCAACATTCAAGTACCCTTCCACGAGCAGGAAAAAAATAAAAGAATTAGCAGAAATTTCTATCATGCAGTATTAAGTAGAAAAGGAATTGTATCTTTTGCATATTTGCTGGTGCTATTCTCATGGTGTATTGCTTCATCTCACTTTAATATGTATAATTTTATTGGGTAGCTCTTCCCATTGTAACAGATTTGTGGTTTATCAGATGTGTACAAGCATTAATTCTTTCATTCCCAGAACTTGTATCAAAATTTCTGCAACTTGGGCTTCGGGGATATATAGAGCAATTCTTGGGCGATTTTCGAGGTTAGCATTCTTTTCCCACTATCACAGCTTGGAGCTACTGTAGCACTCATCTCTGTTTTCACTTGCAGCCATTGATTGAAGACTGGTTTTTTGGAAGCAAGCAAGTTAGTTTTAATAAATGTTGCCCCAACACTTCCAGATATTCAGGTAAATTAAAGCATGTGGATTTTTATGTTTTTCTTTATATTATCATATTTACTGCCATTCTTGTGAAAAGTCAGATTTCCATCAATGACCTGTTGTAAATATCTTTAAACATGTTAATTGTTTTTGGTCTTCATCTGGTAGTTTTCTGTCCGTATAGTCTTACTTTTATTGCGAAATTGCATCACAATCGGATTCTCTGTGTTCACTGTAACTACCTTTCCCATCATGATGCACCATATGTAGGGCATAATCAAGGGGTTTATTGCAGCGTGATTTGATAAAATTGAGGACTTGTTTGTTTCATCAAGTCTTTGAAACTGGGACAACTTAGAATTTGGGATAAAGTAGTATCACACTATGCAGATTCTGTAAGTGAGACGTATATTCTCATGTAGGTGCAATCCTTGTCGTCCTTCTGCAGCACAATCCTGGGAACAGCTGTTTGAATTCCTTATGAAGTTTTAAAGCAGTGGGTACAGGCAGGCATTGTTGACAATGTAGTAGAGGCAATTGTGGGTACCATGCACCAAGATGATCTCAAAAGTTTCTTTCAAGGGACTGGTGCAACGGTTTTTCGGGAGGTCCCATTCTATGTCGCTGGCATGGGTCTTTATGCGGAAGCTAAAAAGGTAGTCATTTTCTTTATGGATACTATAAGTATTATCATTAATCTTAATGATTCCTTTTGTAAGTGGAAATTTAACTAAAGCCTTCTGACTGACTGTCGTACAGGTTTTCAGATTTTCAATTATGACATGTCTAGATGATAGATTTGCTGAGGATTCCCAGAAAAACTTTGTGGAAGAATTATTCCAAATAATCAGAAATCCTCAGCCAGTGTATGCCATTTATATGCAGCTTGAGTGTGCAATTTAGTTTTATCTATTATATTCTGGACAGTTCTTGTGATTGATTTTCTGTAGGATTTATAGCACTAAATTCCCAGAAAATAAAAATTCCAAACAACCAGAAAATCCTTAACCTGAATATGCCATTTCCTTTTGTTGCAACTTGAACTAGGTTGCAATTTGGGTTTTCCTGATCACATGTATTGTTTATAGAGTTTGTGGATACGTATCTGAGTTAATCATGCTCATTTGAATAAAATTTTACTCCAACAAATTCATACGAATTTTCATGATATTTGAATGCACCATTTAGTTATTATATGGCGCATATCCCTATATGTTCTATATATTTGTCCATCTGTGTATTTTGAAGTTTCTGCTGCTAATTAGTCTTTTTCCCTCCCCTCCCTTTTGGTGGGTGGAAAGGAGGAAAACTTATAACAACCTAAGATGCATGGATCAAAAAAACCGTATATTTAAAAATTGTAGAACAAAAAAAATAAAATTTTCATGAAAAATTAATGGACAATATGAATGCATGTTTGACATGAAAGCTTTTGTATATGCATTCTTGTTGCTCAGATTGACAATTCTCTTCTTCCTCCCTTGGCCCTGCTTGTTTTCTGTTTTCAAAATTCTAAGAAGAAAATTGAACTAGTCCGAACGAATATGTATGATGTAACTCTATTGCTTTCTAAATTGTTTATAAAACCTCTGGAGCTTTTGGCAGCAGAGATTTATTGCTTTTAGAGAAAGTGAAAATAAGAGCAAGGAATGGCAGAAGTTTTGTGCGAACACTTTCTCTAACTTTAATCTCCATGTGATGTTTCACTAATTTGTAGGGAAACAGAAACACAAAAATTGCAACAGTACTAAACAGGCGCTAAATTTTTAGGTATTTTCAGAAACCAAAACTACCATAACCAGTTTCTCCTGATACAGCTGGCTGGCAAACTATTATTGTGTGGAATTTGTGCTAGTGGGGGTAGGAGCAACAGCTTTCCTGAAGTATGATAGCATTAACATCGTTTTCTCTATAACTAGAATGCATTTTCAAGTGATAAATATTTATTGGTGCCAGAAACTGTGATCTAAATCAACCTACAGCATTTCTTTCTTTCCCTTCATCATGAATAACTTTCTAAGTGCGGAGAAAGTGATCCGGTCGATGTCAGGTTTCTTGTTTAGAATGTGAAGCAATAAAAGTAATTGCATGATATAGTTTCCTGTTGGGTCCACCACCTATACAGTTTTTCTACAAAATTTGCATGTAAATTAACTCTTGGTTCCGGCTCGTTCTAAAGGCTGCACAGAATTTTCTTAACCGAGATTTGGAACCTTAGGAGATTGTCATGGTGGGGGCTTTGTCTGGTGGGTTGCTGTTGTCATTACAGCTCCTTTTGATGTGATGAAGACAAGGATGACGATCGCTCCGCAGGGCCGGCCATTTTCGATGCAAATGGTGGCCTTCTCCATTCTTCGTAAAGACGGGCTCACTGGCCTCTTTAAGGGCGCTGTCCCCAGCTTCTTCTGGATTGCACATCTTGGTGCAATGAATTTTGCTGGTTATGAGCTAACAAAGAAGGCAATGGACAAAAGTGAGTACATGGTTGGTGAGCAGTTGCACAAGAAGCGCATGGCTGGGTCTGGGTAACCTGTCTACTGATTTATTATTATTATTATTATTATTATTATTATTATTTTCACCCTTTCTGGCTAGACATGAATTGGCTGTGCAACAGAGCTATTCTTGCAAAACAGCTTTCTTATGAATATGTTGCCTTCTAGATGTGCTCGTTGTTCCAGAAATTTGGGTTTCTGCTGTTGGTATGTGGCCTCTGCGGGGATCCATTAATTTTGTACTCTTGAGCCTTTTTATTTTATATGCAGGTGGAAAGCCATGCCTGCTACTGAAGTATAATTGGCTGGTCTGACCTATTGAATAAAATTTATTCATTAATTGATCACGAATAAACAAGAAAATTATTTGAGATGGTCATCCCTGAAGGGAACTGATCTGAAATTACTCAAGAAAGTGTTGGTAATTAACAATATTGCGGTATCTACATTATAAGGTTCATATAAGGTCTCTGTGTTTTATAGAATTTTTGCTGATTTATGTCGGTATAATCAGTTGTGTTTTATTTGTTTGGGTGTGCAGTTTAGATTAATTGATCATGTCTCCATCTTTTTCTTTAATGAATCGGGGGAAGTTCCTGACGTCAGCCATTTTCCATCAAAAAAAAAGAGAAAAAAACATGTCTCCCTCTTTATGTAGACCTTGGGCTTCTTTCATCATCCTCAGGATTGGTACTACTTGGGCTTGGGCTCCCATGTTAGTATCCGTCGGTTCATGCGAGGTAGACGCCGCTCCAGAATTTCGAGTTTTCTTTGTGCCACCAATCTTAGACCACTTAAAGGATTTGTCCGTTATGATACTTGTCATGTTTCCTGCGAGTATCTGATTTGTTGAGTTTGGGCTGGCGAATTTTCATCTATGAGATTGTGTGGTAATTATGGCAGGATCGATTAATTCTAGAGGTCGCAAAAGGCTAGGCATGACTATTCTGCTACTGCCAATTTCCACAGGTTCTGACCAGCACGCGAAAGGCTTGGCACGACCATTCTCTATTCCGCTCCTTATGTCAATTAGGATGTGCATAAGAATGAGTCAAGATGCTCCATGGCGTGCAAAAGACTGTAGAGTCCTGGAAGGCTGCCATGGCATCCCATCATGGAGATGGACAGCGGTCGAACATGGCACATCCATCTCCATCATCGGACGATATCGAGGGCTGCACATCCGGCTGCGTCATGGAACATGCGTCTTTAACTCTGTAGTAGGGTATTATTATTATCAGGAGTACTTGATGGAGGTCACGGTTGGGTTATGCAAACTTGTTCGGATTTATGCAGCGCTAAGGAGATTGGTCGAGTGCCTATTTGACAGACCAACGTGTGGGTGTGGGTAACTTCTCACGGTCTGCCCCTGAGTTAGTGATGACTTTAGAAGATTCAACATAAGCTATTCCTAATCCAGGTCCGTAATTGAAACTAGTGCTAATTCATTTCTCATTTACCGATTGAAGATGTCGTCTCTTTTTTCTAATTTTATTGACTGCATCAATCGAGTGTGAGCCGCTGTTGTACCAAAAAAAAAGAAAAATCATAGGGTTTTATGTGGAGGCTACAAGTATGATCAAAAAAGGATGGACTGTCAAAGGCGGCGGCCGAGCCACTAGAGGAAAGGCCACCCCAATATGGACCTCCATTAATTTGGCAAAGAGTACACACGCCTATTCACCAGTTCATCCTTTAAGTTTAATAATAGGTTTCTTGTCCAGTGGTCATATTTTGCAAGCACTGCAATTGTGATGCATTATTTCAAGTCAAGAGCTAGCTATAAATGAAGCTTCCTAAGTTTTGGTCGACCAATTGTGGTTTATTAAATTGATGCCACCTATGCTGACTAATACTTGTTAAAAGCGTAGCTAGGTGAAGTATGTTAAAGAACAAAAATAAGCTATTTGAAATATTTAGAGTATTTGTAAATCAAAAATAGTGGTAGGTCTAGCATTGTACAATTATAGTGCTGCATCTTCTGGAATATTCTCATCAAAGTAAAGGTTACATGCTAACAAAGTTTCATACTAGGCAAATACTATGTAGGTGTGATTTTTAATTTCAAGGATTTTAAAATAAGCAGAATATGGCTACCCATCTCTAAAATTCCGACTCGAGAGTAAAAATCAAACTTCTTCTTCTAGCAGACTATCTCTTTTAAATCTGGTGGTTTTATTTAATGTATCATCAAATCATGGAACTACAGCCCACCATGGAAAACATGTGATCTTATACATGATTAGCTTATTGATAAAATAATCAAAATCGTGTGTCGTGTATTTTAGCTTGCAAGAAAAAGGCCATACGTGCCAATGAATCGACCATTATTTTGTTTATGATAAACGATCGCGATCAATTTCAAAGTACTCTTTTCCAATTCAACTTGCAAAGTGTCTAGAGCTGGCTTCGGTTGTTTGCTTAGAGGAAGAAATCTACATTATAAGGTTCATATAAGGTCTCTATTTTTTATAGAATTTTTGCTGATTTATCTCGGTATAATCAGTTGTGTTTTATTTGTTTCGGCATGCGGTTTAGATTAATTGACCATGTCTCCATCTTTTTCTTTACGTAGGCGTTGGGCTTCTTTCATCATCCTCAGGATTGGTACTAATTGGGCTTGGGCTCCCATGTTAGTATCTATAGGTCCATGCGAGCTAGACGCCGCCCAAGAATTTCGAGTTTGCTTCGTGCCACCAAGCTTAGACCACTTAAGGATTTGTCCGTTATGATACTTGTCATGTTTCCTGCGAGTATCTGATTTGTTGAGTTTGGGCTGGCGAATTTTCAGCTATGAGATTATGTGGTTATTATGGCAGGATCGACTAATTCTAGAGGTCGCAAAAGGCTTGGAACGACTATTCTGCTACTGCCAATTTCCACAGGTTCTGACCAGCACGCAAAAGGCTTGGCACGACCATTCTCTATTCCGCTCCTTATGTCAATTAGGATGTGCATAAGAATGTGTCAAGATGCTCCACGGCGTGCAAAAGACTGTAGAGTCCTGGAAGGCGGCCATGGCATCTCATCATGGAGATGGACAGCGGTCGAACATGGCACATCTGTCTCCATCATCGGACGATATCGAGGGCTGCACATTCGTCTGCATCACAGAACATGCATCTCTGAGGATCCGAACTCTGTATTAGGGCATTATTATTATCAGGAGTACTTGATGGAGGTCACGGTTGGGTTATTATGCAAACTTGTTCGGATTTATGCAGCACTAAGGAGATTGGTCGAGTGCCTATTCGACAGACCAACGTGTGGGTGTGGGTAACTTCTCACGGTCTGCCCTTGAGTTAGTGATGACTTTGAAAGATTCAACATAAGCTATTCCTAATCCAGGTTCGTAACTAAAACCAGTGCGAATTCCTTTCTCATTTAGAAGATGTCATTTCTTTTTTCTAATTTTATTAGCTACATCCACATTTGTCGTATGTGAGCCGCTGTTGTACCCAAAAAAAAAAAACAATCGAGATCGATTTCAAGGCACTCTTTCCAATTCAACTTGCAAAGTGTCTAGAGGAACATAACGATGTCAAAACTTAACCAAATGACCAATTAGGACACAAGGAAGACACATTATGGTCAGCTGATGAGAACTTCTGGAAGAAGGCCATTCTGAAGGAGTCTGCTCACCCCGGACCCACCAAGACAGGCTTCCAAAACTCCATTTCCCATCTATTCTTTCTTATCGTTTGAATTACAGAGACCTAACACTTGACAATTGCTCCTGAGGTTTGTATGCTAAAACGAAAGATTATTTGGCGTAAGTGCTGGCTGCCACCTTCAGTTGAAAAGATTACCTCCATGGCTCCATGCAATAGTTGGAGGCCAAATCCAGATGGAGATTGGCAAGAAAAAGGAGGTGAAGGGAGGGGGAAAAAAAGAAAAGTATGTTTCGGTATCATTATAGCTTGTCGGCATGCAGACCAGAGATGGACAGAGAAAAGGCATCATATCTCGCGAAAGCCATGAGTCCCGAGCGGGAAGCTGCCATGATCCAAGCGGAAAGCGAGCCAATTGAATGCCGCGTGGGCCCGAGGGCACGTAAACATGCACACTGGAAGACTGGCGTAACGAACCGAGTTGGCGCGAGTTCAGATGGGAAAACAGGGGATTGAGATAGACACTACCAAACCCTTAAATTCCTTCGTTCGAAATTCAATTAAGTTATTTATTTAATAAAAATAATTAGATTTAAATTTAAATTTTTGATTTATTTAATAAATAGATTGGATACGAGTTGCAAGATTTTTTTGGCATTGGGCAAAACCAAATTTCAAGTTTTGGTGCTTGCAGCACCATTTTGATCTTGTCGAACTAACAACATTCTAGCTTTTGGGTGCTGGTAGTTGAGTTTTTAAGAGTTTAGATGCCAGAATTCTAGCATTTGAACTCTTAGATGCTATTTTTTTTGATATTTGAGCTTTTGTATGTTGGTTGGACTAAACTTTGAATTTGAACGGCGAATGAGCTGAGATTATCCATACTTTGGAACTTTTATAAATAGCCCTCCACTCCTTCCTTATCAATAATGGCCAGTCGTTGACATTCCGATCCAATTTTTTTTAAGCAATGGAAGACTTGGAGAGAGTTGTACTATATCACAAGCTTCATTTTGTGAGGCGCTTAAGTATTCTCCTCTATTTTTTTACTCTCTTCCCTTCTCTTTTCTTATATTTCTTTCCATATGCATCTCATTTGCAACTCGCACTTAGGATAGGCTTTTACTCTCTCTCTCTTTCTCTATTTTTTTCTATATGCATCTTATTTACATCTCCATGCATACACTTACAATAGGCATTTGACCTACCTATTTGTTAACTCTAGGGATTTTTATTAAGGTTAGAAAAAAAGTGTTTTATAATTTATTCCTTCCCACCATCCCCCCAAGCATGTTTTTATTAATGGTAGTGACATCTTTATACAAAAATGAACCCTGATCACCCTAACTCTACTGATTGATGTGATTGATTTGGCAAGCCAACAACTAATTGTTTCCCAGTACTACTAGAATAGTATCCTAGCAAACGGCACTGAATTACGCGAGCCCAGTACTGATTTTGGTGATTTGGTTGGGTGTAAAATGATATTTAACTTTCTTATTGCTCATATCATAAACAAAAAACCTTTCTTTTTTTTTTGGTGAAAAAAAAAACCTTTCTTATTGCTTGACGTATTGGCCATTAGAAAGGACTTCCGTGGCGGGAGCATTTTTCAATGTCTTATTTTTCTTATAGATTTTTATCATTTGATTGAAGTGACACGGGTACATTACACTGAAACATGGTTAGCCCAGAATAGGGATTTGCTGTTGACGCATATCTACATCAACCACAGCTCATCAAAAAAACCAATCAACCAAAATTTGCCACGACGTCAATATATATAGAGGATGAGGGGCGGCCACTTGGCGGGTCATGCGCCATGCGGCCAAATTTATATATTATAAACTCTCTGCATTTGGCCGCATTCTAATTGAGGCTCTAATGATCCTCGAAATTTTATTAATGTGATGAGCCTGATGTCCGGATCCTATCCAAACCAGCCATTTCTAGTCGGTCCACGTGCCATAATTTATTGGTGGTAGGTAAGCTCTTCCACCCCAATAATCCACAAAAAAGGAAAACCTAGGAGGTAAGTGTTCAAGATGCCCAAACAAATTTCTAGAGAACCTGCTTATGTTCCCCGAGCACCATTCTAACTTAAGTATCGGAGGGTTCCTCGTTGGACAATCCTGACTTCGGTTTCGGAGGATCTTCCGTCGGATACGCTCCGATCATTTTCGTTTGTACTGTTTCAGGTTGGAGTGCGGCCACCCAACAAACACTCCAATAGTGACTGCACACCGCTCGTCCTCTTCGATTCTTATCGGAGCAGCCGACAGATGAGCTCTCCAGTGCCGTTGCGCTCCTCATTGCAGTGTTTAGGATGGTCCGGTTCTCAGCAGCAACGGCTGTAAGTCAAACCACCCTTGTAATGCAAAGAATAATCAAGTTGATTCTGTAGAGCAGAACAATTCTGCTTCAAACAAGCAGGCTTCCCGAGGACTCCCATGAGAGCTCTTGCCACAGTGCAATGCATGATTGTTTATCATATTAATCAAGAGAGAAATTGTTTTGGAAGCCTACCTCAGTCACAACTTATAAAAATAGGAATAAAGAATAGAATGCAGACATTGGTGCAACAGTATATAATTATAAAAAATAGAAATAAAAGTATTTTTTACCATAAAAAAATTGAATAATGAGATACCAACTCTCCATGTGAACTAAAATCCGAAACGAACGGTTAGAAAGCATAAGGCTTTCCTTACCGCCTGAAAATAGCATACTAGAAAGCTCGCCACTGGTGTTAGATCACCAAGAAAGAGAACAAATAAAGAGAAGATACAAGAGTAGCATAGATCCAGATGTCTTGATTTTTAAGAATTTTCTTTACCATCACACTATTTTTCGAGAAATATGGAATATATTGTAGCCTGGACTACAACAAGAGATATATAAATCAAAGATACTTCTAAAATAGAATCCTACTAGTAAGTAAAGTGCAAGATAAAGTAAAAATAAGATAAAATAAGATTAATTCATTGATGTTGGATACCCAAAGGGTCGTTCCCAACATTACAATCTAATTTTATAAGAGACTTCTCATAGTAAGATTAGTACTACTACGTAATCCTCTTGGATACTTATCGTTGCTATTATTTGCCATATGGCTCACTACTATCATATATGATAAATAGTATTACTCTTCTTCTCATATCATGGATAATAAGAATATAGGTATAACTACCTCACTTTTCTCATATTATGAATAGTGGAAAGATAAATATAATTACTTTCTTTAGATTTTGCTCAGCTAAGACCTCGTCATAGTCCAATGACTATCACTTTCTTGGGTCTGCATCTTCTTTGCTGGCCTTGTCGGTTTTTAGTTTACCATTAGCTTGGATGCAGTACTGTAAACAGTGATCCATGGTGTTTCCCTGAACACAAAAATATGACCACAACTTATCACGTCCAACCACATGCTGCCTGTGTAATATAACGAACTAGTGTTTGCAAACCATGCGGGCACTACAAGTCATATCATATCACTATTTTACGTTCTTATTATGTATCCGGGGTAGCCAAAATTTAGATAGATTTCTTTAGAAGAATGCTCATGTCGCTCTCAGATACTAGTCCGCATTGGTAGTAGAAAAAGCGACTGATGTCCCCTTTAATTACTTTCCGAGGAGCTTGCACAGGATTAAGTGCAGAAAAAATGGGTGAAATACTTCACCTTCTTGGAGGCTTAGGTCCACACGGCAACGACCTGGAAACTAAAAAGAGGAGGTGAAGTGGTAGGGAAAGGGATTCCAACGCACTAGGGAAGAGGACCGAAGCAGCCCCCCCTCTTATATTTTTCCAACGGGGAGAAATCCGGAGTTAGAAATTTAGAGCTTCTCAACGTGGAAACAAGGATAAGATGGGCGAAAATATGGCCGGTTTCTATTGTGGTTGCTTTCTCGTGCCCAACGAGCGACCGCCTCCTCACCCAACACTTTGACCCCCAACCCACTTTGGATGGTTAATTAGTCGCCACCCTCATGGATGGGGACCAGAGATAAATATTTGTAGAATTTAAAGAGAAAATGTTATATGACGTATGATCTCTCTGTCAGTCCCTGAAAAGTTTTTATTTTTTTTTCAAAAAAAATCTTTGTGATGTAACTAGGTAAGTCATGGTTCAACTAACCACTTAAATTTCTTGCAAACTGTAACTTATTTATATATATGGTGGGATTATGAACAGAAATTTTTTATATGACACTTGGTTTAAAATGATGTGATGCATAAATTTGGCATTAAAGAAACATATGTACCTTCTGTTTTTTAAGAAAAAAACTCTTCTGGCCATTCACTGCTGTGCAAAATTATACATGCTTGCAAATTTTGACACTAAAAAAAAAGCAACTTAAATCATAGTAAATTAAGATGCACCATATAATTTAAACTCTTGTTTCCAGCGCATTCTAAATCAAGTCCAGCTCAAAAACAGCTTAAATTATCTAATTTCTTCTCTCTTGTCTCTTATATCCTCTCGAGCTTTCCTCTTATCAGTGATTATATATATATATATATATATATATATGTATATATATGAGAAAACGATTAGGCGACACGCCTAATCTCTTCCATTAATTCAATTGAAGGCAACGAGCCTTATCAATGATATATTACCAATAACCTACCCCTGCTTTTGCCACAATTGACAAAGTTCCAGCACCGTAATGTTGGAACTTTCAACGAAACAAAAGACTTCCAAGTTTAAGCACGGCCGTCTCCCCAGGTGAGCCATGGGTGTTTAAAAAACAAAAAAAAAAGGTAAAATAATTTAAGCCGCTGAAGTCAGCTTTCCCACTTGATAAACTTATCAACCCCCTCTCCGTTTTCCCTCCCTCTCCCTATTTATATTATCCTAGACTCAAAGATCCATCACAAATCATTCCTTTTCATCACCCTCCCACCTTGAGCCAGCTCTCCTCCCTACCAACTCTTACCCTCTCTCTCTCTCTCTATTCTCTCATGGAGGCAAGTGACACAACCACTACCACCACCTTCCATTATCCATCCTCTTCCTCTCCTTCCTCCTCTCCTACCTCTTCTCCTCCTTCCCGTCCAACACCTCCCCCTGTTGTTCTCAGCCCTTGCGCTGCCTGCAAGGTCCTCCGCAGGAGATGCGTCGACAAGTGCGTGCTTGCGCCTTATTTCCCTCCCAACGAACCCCTCAAATTCACCACCGCTCATCGAGTCTTCGGTGCCAGCAACATCATCAAATTATTGCAGGTAATCCATCACTTGGAATGCTTGGTTACTCTATATATTATTACACCATTCTTAACTGGAGAAGGCTCTCCAAATTGACGTTAGAAACATGCTCCTCTTAACCTATTTATCAAGTGATAAATAAAGTGATGGCATTCTTTCATGATATTATGAGTAATAGAATTCTATCAAAGAGAAATATTCTGCCAAGCATGACTCGATGGATTACGGTGGTTGCAGGAACTCCCGGAGAGCCAGAGGGCCGATGCAGTGAGCAGCATGGTGTACGAGGCGAATGCTCGAATGAGGGACCCGGTGTACGGGTGCGCCGGGGCCATTTGCCAGCTCCAGAAGCAAGTGAGCGAGCTGCAGGCCCAGTTGGCCAGGGCACAGGCTGAGCTCGTCACCATGCAGTCCCAGTACGCAAGCCTGGTCGCCAACATCTGCATGGAGGTGGCTCAGTCTCAGCAGTTCATGCTGCAATCTCTCGACAGCACCGGCACAAATAATCCTGACTTGTTACAGAGCGATGCTTCCATGCTGGATGATTACTGCCAAGGTTCAGTTTGGGAGGGGCTTCTATGGACATGAGTAAACTACTCTTGTTAGGCCACCGCAAGGATGAATGGTCGACCTACGTTTTAAAAAAGTGAAACAAAAAGAAAAAAATGACATCTTGGATTTGAATTTGTAATCTAGATGGATAGGTAGGAGAAGTGATGCGAGAGGAATGTTCTGTACCAATAACAGTATTTTATCCTTGATTGACTATAAGAAATTAATGTTGATGAACTCTTTAAACATAGTTTCGAAGTTTGATGTGGTTATCTCCTCTGGAATTGTTACAAACTGTTCGCGGTCCAATATGGCCAGGGCACGGGGTCTCATACAATATTATTCCTTAAATTCAACTGTTTGTAGTCAAATGATGGGTTCCTTGTCAAACAATCTCTATGACTTAATTGCACAAAAGTCTTTTCCTCTAAGATGCAGACTAGTGAGTCAATTAGAAGGCTTTGCATGTCAAAATATCACAAGGAGAAGCATGTGGCCTACGAGAAAATAAATGAGTGCGTGTGCTCCTGGCATTGAATAGGAGAAGTAGTTAGCCTCGAGCACTCGGTCACTGTTACTAGTCTTTGAATTAACATGACTGGTAGTGATAAATCATGAAGGAATGATGGAGCCCATGATTATAATCATCATTAGGGTGCTTTGTAAGATGATGTAACCAAACTGGTTCTCAGAGTGGCCCTGTAATTTTAATTTTTTTATTGCACAGCTATTGCAACGAGGGCTCATTAGCTTTATTTCTTTCTAAGTAAAACGTATTTAGGCTAGTTGTTACTTAGATTGATAATATATTAAAGCAGAGATAGGCCTATGGAGTTAAATAGGGTTTTTCATGATTATGTTTTGGTAAGCATAAATTTGACGTAAGTTTATCGCCCTAGTTTTATCTAGTGCTCGTGCCATATGACAATGTTCTCTTGTGTTTTTAATTACTTTGTGTGTGTGAGCAATTTCAGGTGAAAGATAGTTCTCCTTAATACAGTGGAGTGTGTGCATAATGTCCTACAGCATCATGATTCATGAAACGAATTTAGTGGGCTAGAAAAGAACCTGAGACCGAACTCCACTACATTCTCCCAAACACCTTTAACGCATTGAGTCCACATGGATGTCAGATAATTTCTAGTAGATGTCTACAGTAATGGCACCTTATTCTCAAGCAACATGCATGTTAACGTCGTCGAGCCAGCTGAGGGCTCCATCCAAAGTATGGCAACAGTATCTATATAGTGCTAAATGGATGATAGTGTAGGCAAATTGTCATGGTGCTTCACATGAGCCCATCCTTTGCCTTTCCAGATGGAAGCTACTGGCTTTTGTCCTTCATAGGTGCATCTGATATCTTACGTTTCATGTCCCAGTTGGCACAATAATTGAACTGAAGGAGTACACAAGTGTAAAGCAAAGGATTGATTTAGGTGCATGAGTCATGAACTTCTGCAACTCACAGCAGAATTCAGATCTTTTAACTTGCGGCATCATTTTGTTTATGGTGCTTTCATGGTTACATTCAAGCTAGTTTGGCATCTACTAATTAGGTGTCTATCTGCCCATAGTTTATGGACAATGCAGCTAAATCTGAGAAAATGGCCTACCAGTATTAGTGATCAGTGGACCAAATGAAAAAATAGAAAATTCCAACAACTAATAAGAAAAACTGTGGACCAGTTGATTGCTGTTGTCTAAAAATATGGAAGAAAAGGAATTTTCGGATTTTCTTAAAAAAATCAAGTTCTATCTATTGTATCTTGCAGAAAATTTTATGAATCTTCTTCAACTGAAAGCATTTATATTCAGAGAAGCCGCTTGACCCTCTCAAACTTGGAAATAATCTTGGAGCATTGGCATCGCACGTTAAGAGACGATGATCTATCTTTGTAGAAAAAGGCTGACTTACACCGAGATGCAGAGCTTATATAGTTGTATATTGAAGTTACAGATATCCTTCAAAGCACTTATGAGATTATTCAGCTTGTTGAATAGTTTAACAGATCTACTTACAGACTACTACCTTTTGTAAAAAAAATTTATTGCTTTTTTATTTTTTTTCCTTGCAAATACTTTATAAATAGTTTTTGTAAACTTCATTTTTTTTAATAAAGGCCGGGTGGCTTTGCCTCCCTTTTCATATAAAAAAAAGAGATACATTCAAATACGATGTATGCAATTATTTTGGCATTCTTTTTTTCTTTTGGAATCTTATGAGATATCCAAAGCTTTTTTCTGATATTTTAGAATTTTAAATTTGATAACCAAGCCGCGGTCTGCAATTATATTTATGGTGTACATTTGATTCGTTAAGAAGCTGCTTCAACAAATAAAATGTACCAAAACAAAACATTTTTGCATAAATAATACCCAAGATGTCAAATTTGGATGCCATAAACTGATTTTTCTTGGCAGTGACTGCCACTGGCCTGCATTAGATTTTCAACGTAGGTTCACCAAATCTCACTTCTTTATGAATGGCAATAGTCAGCAACTGTGTATAAAAGTTAACATCTAATCGAGTTGGCGCGGGGCCACTGTTCAAAACGTAATCGATCGTTTGCTGCGCATTTGACGCGATCTATATTCCAAGTGGGTGGGTCCCTCCGCCCAACTAACTATTTTAACGTATGAATACAAATGCCACAAAGAAAACCAGTTAATGGCAGAGAAAAAGTCATCTTCGTTTCAGCCTTTCTTCTTCTTTTTTTTTTTGCCAGGCTTCAGTCTTTCTTTCGGTTGCGGCACAACTTGGTGTTTTTCGGTACGCTGAACGAACTCCCATGGCCACGGTGCAAAATCCGTACAGAAAAGCTGTGCGAAAAGGTTATTCTGCACGGATTTCAAAACGGCTACTGCAGACTCTATTGTTGATGTCACTAAACATGGTGACATGCTCAGCTAAAAAATTAAAAATATTTTCTACATAAATAAGATTCTTTTGTTCATGAAAAAAAATATGGAATAAGGTAAAATTTACTCTCTCTTTTTTGTTCGGAGTAAATTTTTGTAAAAATGATCTTAAACTTTTAGATAAAATATGATAAATTTCTTCTCTTTATTAAAGATATAATATATATTTTAGGCAACTTTCCAATATGTACAACCAAATATGAGAACTAGATATAAAAAAACAACTTTATGAGGCATCGTGCATCAGTTTTTTTTAAAAAAAAAAAGTAAATTTTTTTTTTTTGCGAACCAAATGAGCGCTTAAAAAAATTTAAAAAAATTTCAAAGTTGGGCTAGCTATTAAGAACCCAAGAACAAGCAGCTTGGGAAGGAATTTGCTTTGCAAACTTCATCCTTAAGGGTGATTCTATTTATTTGAAGAGCAATTCTATGACAAAATTAGTTGTATAATGAGATAGAAGCATATGTTGATGGACGTCTTTTACTGCAAGATATTTGGAGGAAGGCTGTAGCGCTTTCTATCGTAGTTATGTTTATCATAAATGAATAGAGCAGCAAATTGGGTTACATACTATATAATAGATCATTCTGGTGGAGCCATGTGGAAGATTTTTTAGGTCCGAAACCCAGGAACCTGTTTACCTAGGGGTTCAACTTGAGTAATTTCATCATCTGGAATTATTAGGTTATTCTCTGCTACTTGTAGACGTAGCGTAGAATATGGCTTGGAGCATTCTTTGTTTTTCCTAAGACCAATATTTGACTTGTTGACTTTTCAGTGTTTTTTTGAATAAATAAAAGTTCAGCCTACTTCTCTGATGATCAGCTGTCTTAAAAACTGGAGAAGGAACAATTAATTTACCCCATTGCCTTCATCGTTCCTATAAAAAATGTGGTATCCAAGGAGAGCTGTCAAACTATAAGAAATGTGGTATATTTTCGCAGTAAGACATGGAAAACAGAGAGCTGTCTACCCACAGGAAACAATTTGACTACTTTGATAAATTGTAGACAAGGCAGACCAACTTCCAATCAAATATAAGAAAGGAATCACAATGTCAAAACAAGGGTAAAGAGAAGATAAGGTTAGTGGCATCTATCTATAAATTAAATGCATATGCTATGTTGAATGCTGCATTTTAAATGGGAACAGATAACACTCTGCTTTGAAAGTTGGTCAATGATCTACAGCTACTTCATAAGATGCATTAGCTTTTTGTATCTTTCTTCATGGTATCTAGCAATTCTTCTCTATACTCAAAAGGCTTCAAAGTACCATTCTTTTTCAGAGGAAAGATTGTCAACAACGAAGTTTTGATCAACCAATGTTTAATATAAAGAAGGAATTATTTGTTAGATATCGAATTTTTGCTAGGGTCTTAGTGGTCAAGATGATCCTGCTTTTGATTAATAGGGTAGTTGTTAGCTTCTAGAAGCCCCTGTATTTTCTTTACTTTAGCATGCGTGGAGAAAGATCATGTACTGCTAAGTTACAAGTCAATACTTTCAATTATAATATGGATAGTCCTTGTCTTTCATTTCATTTTTCAATGAAATGGGAGATGGCTTGCCGCTGTTTTGCTCAAAAGAGAGAGGATCATACCCCACAAGATATGATAGCCAGGGCTGTCCATGGACCGGGATGGGCCCTAAGGCCTGATGACCCGGCTCGAGGAAAACCGGGCTCGGACTCAGAATTTTAACCCAAAAGCCCGAAAGTGAAGATGGCCCGATATTATGGACCGGGCCCGGACTAGGTTTTCATGGGCTTCACTTGGCCCCCACCCAATCTCATATATTCCAATGGCAGGCCGGGGCCTAGGATCCTTGGGCTTGAGCTTAAGAGTACGGGTTTACTTCGGGCCTAGGGCCGAGACGACTCATTGAGAAAAGAGAAAAAGGAGATGCATAGTTTTTTTCATCATCTGCTCCTCAACAAATTTAATTATGTTGCTTGAGTCCAATGCAATCAAGACTTGCATCCCTGTCTTGTCAGAAAAATAGGCACGAAGGGTAGGTCATAAATTTTCATAAAATGACCACTCAAAGGTGGAATGAAGGTTTTTGCACTGTAGTGATTGAGAAATTTAAGTTTTCTTTTATATATATATATATATATATATAAAACTTTTCAGTTATTTAACCTCTCTGAATTTTCGGCCTGCAAATTTTTCATCAAAATCCAAAACTTCTCATTTTTACCTGAATTATTCCCCAATGCCAAATTTGTGAGCAATGGCTGCCTTCTGGTCCAACAGTTCTAAAACCGGGGCAGTGTAAGAGCATTCTTATTCTTCCACAAGTCTAGTCAATGCAATTGCTGGTAAGCCAAGCAAATAGCAAATCTAATGGCACGCAAAAAAAACAAAATTCTGACTCAGGTCCGATCCTCATAGTGCAATCAAGATCTGTGAATTTTTTGAACACATCAAGGACCTACAAGTTCAGTTGGCAAAAACTATATATTCCAAGGAAAAATGGGAATCATTTATACATAGTGTCTGGAATACTAGCAAGTAAAAGAGCAAGGTCTGCGTTTGCACAGAGAAAGAGCAACCTGAAGCTGTAGCCATCGCCCTTCTGCAGATGTGTTGCCCCTTTCCTCTTCAAGGATTCCCCAACTGAATAACTCTTGGCTCTGGACATGGGCAATACAAGCAAAAGATCAACGTCTCAGCGATGAGGAAAGAACCTGAATCAACAGCAAATCAACCAGGGAAGAAATAACTAACAAAGATGAGATACAAACCTGGAGATGCTCACTAAGATAACTTCTGGCCCTTCTTCCACAACCCGCTGATTCTCCTTAGCACATTATTGTTCTTCTTCCTTTGAGATTCATCATCCAGATCATCAGAAAATGGTGAGCTCATCAGCTTCTTATCGACGGAATGGTACTCATAATCCAGCGAGCCTGTCCTCTCCACCAGCCTCTCATTGTTGCCGGCTGTAAGCACAGCCATGGCAGCTTCAGCTGCCTTCCGCCACTGGTCGGCTTGCACCCGCAGCCTCCTCAGCTCAGCTTCCATTTCTGATCTCATTGCTTTTGCTGCATCCAACTGCTCGGTCACCCTTGCAGCCCTCCTGCTGCTTTTATCCGCCTCCTCGGTAACAAATCCGAGCCTCGTCATTGCCTCCTTCTCTGCAGCTCTTGCCATCTCAACCTCAGCTACTGCTGCTTGATAAGCTTTATGGCTCTCCATTTCTCTCCTCCTCATCTCAGATTTCAGTTGCTCGTTCTCCTCTGAAATGCTCTGCAGGGTTGTCTCCTTATCCATTAGTTCCGCCTTCAATTCCCTGATGCTGGCAATTGATTGTTTTAGCTCTAGACCCAATTCAGATTCCATTTGGTTTGTTCCTCCCTTTTCTAACTCCTCATGCAGCTTCTTGTTCATAGCTGATAAGCTTCGAAGTTCTGCTTCCTTGTCATATAGACTAGCCTTTAGTACAATAATCTCAGTTTTCGAATTGTTCAATGCTGATTTTAATTCGGTTTCTCTCACTCTAGAGTCAATCTTCATTTGCTCCATCAATTCATAAGCATGTTGTGTTTGCAATATCCTTTGTATCTGTTCTTCTTGGTACTTCATCTCAGCTGCCTCAAGTGCCGATCTCAATTGTTCCATTTCCGACTCCAGGGAGTTGCACCTGATTTTCTGTGAATCATAGCAATCACCATTATGATGCGCCAAAGATTGGTTACCAGCAAGAGACTGACCTTCGTGTAATTTTCTCACAACTTCTTCAAGTGAATTCACTCGAGCCCTGGATTCCTCCAGTTCAGAAGCCACTAAGCTGAAAGAATCCATGAATTTTGATCCATCACTAAGGAGATTCTCTATAGTCGTTCTAGCTATTTCCAATTGCTGTTTTGTCTCAATAACTGTTGCTTTTGCATCAGCTTCTGCCTTTTCACTCTCTCTAAGCTGAACTTTTAGGCTTCCGATGATGGATATGGCCTCTTCCATATCTTTTTTCAAGGCCTGGAGCTCGGAAATTTCCACTTCAGATTGCCTGGCTTGGGCAGCCTCGGATTTGAGAACCATTTCCAGCTGCAGCTTCAACCTCTGTATCTCATTCATGGATGAGGCCAGAGCTGCTGAGTCAACAGAGTGCTGTTTCTGGAGGGATTCAAGCTCGGACTGCCATACACGATCCCTTTCCTGAGAGATTTTGCAGAGTTCTTGGAGCCTAGCCTCTTCTGCTGCAGAGAGCTCTACAAGCTGGTGTTGGGAATCTTCAAGTTTCGCAGATACGACAAAGAGCTGGTTCTTGGCCTCTTCTGATTCCTGCTTTGCTCGCTTCTTTGATGACTCAGATGAGCTCAGCTGTTCCTTTGCCTTCTTTAAATCCTCTTGGAGCTGGACGAGTTGACATTCCAACTCAGACACCCTGCTTGGAAGCTTCTTCTGGGAATTGAGCACAAAAGAGGTCGATGTTGATCGATAATCTCCAATATCCTTTGCAACATAAAGATAACAAGCAAATACCAGACCATGGTATGGTTTATCTAAGCAGGAAGGAACTATAAGTTTCTTTTTTATGACGGCAATTGTTGATAAATGGTAAATATTTGCTTCCCAAAGGTGATTCCAGAATGACCCAGGATTGCTGAAGCAAATCAGTTGTGGAGAACAGTGATATTTAAGCCAGATCCAGTGACCAGGATGACCAAAATCCATGTCTTTAAATATCATATCCTCCATTCCATGATGAAACATATTAACAGCATACAGATATCTGCCACTATTGATGATCTGATGCATTATGACTTATAACAGCGATATATGAAGGCAATAACGGCCCTTACCGATAGCGACTGCTATTTCGTATTATAATTTTGTTCATGTTATCTACTTAACAAACATTTATTTAATACAAAAAAAAAAACATTTACAATCGCAGTATATTTCTATTTCCTTTAAGCTGCTATAAATATCAAATGGCCGGTCTAATGGTCCTTCATGGCTTTTGGTTGCAATCATGGTCCCCGTCCAGCCACTCCATGGCTTCTGGTTGCAACGATGGTCCCCGATCAGCTATCATGTACGTGGTGTGTCTCTGTGTGTGTGTGTGGGTGGGTGCGCGTGCACGTGCGTGTGTCCATTTTACTCCTAATTGTTTTCAGAAGAGTTGAAGCTTAATGTTCATTTGATAACAGGGAAATGAAATTAGATGTTCGCAAAACTCTAAAGATGGTAGATCTATCAGATATCAAGCCCCTAAACTGCTCATACAAGATATAGTATGTACCTCACGTACTGGAGTTCTAGGTGATCGACGTTCGATGACCTTAGGACTTCTATCAGTTAAAGTCTTTGCTAGTCGACATGTTGGAGAAGCAGAGTCGGGCTCGGAACCAGCTGCCTTGGGCAGACGATTCGATCTAGGGGTGGCTGGAGATGTCCTCTGAGGACCTTCTGAAGATGCACTCCTGCTTCAAGATGAGAAAGGAAAATATCAGCAACCAACATTGATCATCTACATGAAGCACAAATGAACTAGAGAGAAGATTCATGCGAAATGCTGAAGAAAATATGCTCAAGTGTAAGAATTCTGACTTCTACAAGACTAACATCTCTTTTCATCAATGTTTAATTGTCAGCAAGAATTAAGCAGAAAGGCATCATAATGATACAATTCAACGTGATCTATGAAAAATTGAGAACCATTAAAGCATACTATAGGTTAGAGGGTCGCCAAAATTAATCAGGTCATAAAGAAATAGCGTGTTTACGGATACCCCATACTCAAAGGCCACTTGTAGACCCATTAGCACAGCAATTGGTGATCACTATGCACATTTTCATGCTCGAAGTAACTAAAAACAATAAAAAGAGGCTAACCTCAATTATAGACCCAAGGTAATAAACTCGATGGATGAGATTTCAAAGATCATTGAATTTACACTGAATTGGGAGGGAACAAAACAAAACATTTTGATGAAAAAGGACCCACAGCTTCAAGGCAAGCAGAAGAACAAAAAGGGATGAGGGAATTCAAAAAAAAAGAAGATTAGAAACGGCAAAATGGCCATGGTTTGAAGCAGACTTTCTCTAGAAAAGGCAAGCATAAAGCAAAGAAGATGTGGTTCCCAATGCATGGGCCATCCCCCCAAGCTCAAAGCCAGACAAACTAAAGAGCCTAACATTGGTCACAATCACATGCTGAGGATTTTAAACTACAGTGTCTAGAGTGTGAAAGAAAATAAATTAGAGAGAACAAAGGGTAACCCTTTGTTCTCATCCATAATAACAAGGCAAAAGGTATTATTTAGATTCCCATTGCCTACCACCTGACATAAATTATTCGAAACAACAAAAATTTAATTTTGAAAAACTGAAAAATTCAAGATAAGATCAGACCTTGTTTTGGTTGTCTGCATTTTTTAACTTTTTTCTATTGTTCCTACGAGCCACCCCTGCAGAGCAAAAGAACAAAGTAGGCCTCAGACCGAGAGGAGAGGAGAGAGAGAAGTATGTCAGAGTGGGTGCGTTGTATCTTAACATAAGCAAATAAATGAACCATAGAAATCCAGCGAAATCCAAATCCATTGTTTTTAGAGTAATATATTTACTCAGTCCTGGCTTTCTTTCACCCTTTCAATTGGTTGAAATACAAGTGAAAAAAATAATAATTACCAATAGAATCAAAAAATCAGTACCTTTTTTCTTTACTTTTAACCCTGGTCATGTACTCATACCCTGATCCTCCAACATATTATATCACTACAGCATAAACTTGGACAAAGGAATCCATGAAGCATTCCTTGTTTTCCCTTTACCTCTTGTCAACTACCTTTAAAAAATTATTATCTATTAGTTCATTAATAAATAAAAAGAAATATATAGTCGAAGAGTAGAAAAGATAACTAACTTAATTTATGAACCGTTTTCTTGGATACCCGGTAAACGGACTAAGATCTTTAATATAAGAAAATCTATATGTATTTGATCAGCAGAAAAAAAAAAACTTATGGAACTAAAAGGACTCAATAAGTGAAAATCACATAAGAATATCTCATATTATTTCTGTTTGGATGGAAGATCCCCAGAGAGCGCCTGCTGAAAACTTTTTATTTTTCTTCAAAAGCAAATCACTTCACACCCAGAAAAAAAAGAAAAACAGGGGAGAAGATAAGCTCTCTACGTTCCGTCCCTCTTTCTTTCTTTTTGCAAAGACTTATCTTCCCTCATTTCCTTCCTTGTTTCTGACACCATTCCACGAGGAAAATGAAGAGAATGGTAAACCCAGGGAACAGAGAAGACATGGTTTTAAAACGGAGCAATGGCGAGGAGAAGTGGAGAAAAAAAGTAACAAAACTCACGCAAATGGATCCTTGGGAGAGTTTCTCCAAAGCTTCTTATCTCTCCCTTTCCCTTTCTTTGGCCCTCTCCTCTCCTTCTTTCTCCTTGGCTCGCAGGTCCCGAGACCTCCTCTCGCCCCTGTCTTCGGAGCAGAGACAGAAAGAGCGGGGTGTGAAAGCCGAGGGATCCTGCATTTCTGCCAGGCATAGGATTTTTCCCAGTATTGAGAAACGAATCTGGGAATCGATGGAGAAACGAATGGAATAGGACAATATCTTTCGGAAACGATACCGGTTTTTTTTTTTTTTTTTTTTTCTGGATGAAAGGAAAAAGGGGGCGACGAAGACCTCACCCGCGTAGCAATCCCCACTGGACCTCCTTCTTGCTGAAGAATGTTCGATATGGATAGATAAGTTTTACTCATATCCTCCCCACTCGCAGAAGAGCAGACCAGATGAGGATTCTACTAGGCAAATCAGGCGAAGGGCACCAGTTCTCCGCATTTAATCGACGCTTGCGTGTTTCAAACTTGAGCCACTCCGATAAAATTTTAGCCTCGTTCCAACCGTGCTACCACCTCGATGGTAAACGATATTGCTTTGCCGTGCGGGGGCGAAATGAGATTTACTTTGGAGAAACAGGCTGTTGGCGGTGGCTACACAAGATTTAGTTGAAAAAATTGCAGCGTTGCTTTCTTCCCTTCCAACGGCTATGCTGCATCAGTATTTGCAGCAAGAGTGCTAGTCCTACATGTAGATGACGTGGCTCCACATCTCCGTTAAACTTCACCAATCACATCCTGCCACGTCGGACAGTAACAGGGAGATGAATGCGGTGGTGCAGCATAGCATTATTTTTTTATTTTTATTTTTTTTCTAAAGCTAGTAATTTATACATTACGTATACAAATGTATCCAATAAAATCAGAAAACTTAATATCACGGAGTTGCCGAGACAACTCTCCATCGCTAGCCCATAGAGGGCATTTGATATGGGATGATCGTTCCAAGATCAAGAATGATGTGGGTGGAGGTGATGAAATCACCGCGTTTGGTTGCACCACGGTGATCTTATGTTGCGGTGATCATAAATCACATTCACTCCTCAAATCACTGCCCAACCCGATGATGGAATACCCGTTCTTGAGGTTGGAAATCCAAGATCACCCGAGAGCAGTGATCCTGCGTTGAAAGTTAAAGATAAAAATACCCCTCAATTTAGCAGAAAAATTGATATATTAATATACCATCAATATATTACATCAATGTTATATATATATAATATTATGTTGATATTATATATTATATTATAATATATTACTAATCATATTATTATTATATTATTATTGAAGGATAATTTTAAATTATAGTAGAAATATATTATTATATTTTATATTTATATAATAAAAATATTTAATATATTACTCCTATTTACCTTATTTTTTCTAATCAAAATAATTATTAGTATTAAAAATTCTATTATAAGTATAAATAAAAATATTAATTCTATAATAAATAAAAAAAATATTTTTATAAGATTAATAATTTCTAGGAGTAATAAATATATTTTTATAGAATATATTAATAATTAATATATTGATAAATATATTAATATTTTTATTATAATATATTTTATATGATTAATAAATATATGATAAGGGCTACTAGAAGTAGAATATGTGACGAAATTATGGAGCTATTATAGGAATTAGCATATTGGCTTATATTTTTTATTCATGAGAATTAAAAATACATAAAAAAATCCATCTAAGATATATTAGGAATATTTGTGGTATTATATAGCCGGTGATCTTGAATCTCCATACCATCCCAAACAAGTTACTTATGGATACTCGGAGATTTTTAATTACTGGACTATGGCCTACCAAATACATTGATTTTAGATCACTGGAATCAAATCACTCCAGTATTCGGATCACCGGAAATCTTATATCACCGTGGTGATCCTGTTGTGGTTACTAAATGCTCCCATAAGGTATTACCAGGATGATTGGCCATATAAGCAGCCACCCAATCTACAGTCTCGTTTGTTTTTTTAAATACATGCATGGTCTAGAAAAAATTTTCTATTTCTCAGCATCATTCAGATATCTTAATGGCTGCAAGAAATATTCTTGTATCGAAATCCCAAAATCGGGGGCATTTTGGGTCAAGAAGGCGCATTTATCCGTGCCCACAGGGCCAGGAGGCGGGCCAGCTGACACGGTCTGAGAGTACGAGCCCAATGTATGCCCGCCCGATGCCCGGGAAAATTGAGACCTGGAGCCCCTTAACACCGTCCCCCAAACAAACAAAAGCCAGCCTATGGGCTTCTCTCTCCAGTCAGGGACAGAATCTGAGAGTCACTGGCTTTTGGCAGGACTCCAGCACTCGATGACCATCATGAGCAGATGAATGCCATCAAATCAGACTGTTTTGTGTATCATACATGATGCATTTTGCTTAAAGATCGTCCATCCCCAGGAGCAAATGGACGGTCATCGAATGCTGCACAGTATTTTAGTACAAACAATGTACCATATATGATCCAGAGTCTTTGACCCTTAGCAATTGTCTCTGCTCATAGTTTTGCAACTCCGAAGCTTGGCAACCACCTTATTTTCTATTATATTCTACGGTGGAAGGTGAAAAAGAAAAGTGCGGCAAGTAATGCTTTCAACCTGAAAAGGCTTGGCAGATATACACTAAAATACATGCCTCCTGTAGATGAAGAGCAATTGAAGGGTGTTCTGCTGTTACTATGACTTTTTGATGTTATTCTGCTCCTCGTTGTCTTGTGTTAGCCAACCTAAAGACTCAAAGAATTAGTTTAGAATTTAAAATATTGTTTTATTGTTTTGATTGTATCCTCTATCTGTTGTGTTCCAGCTGCCTTTCGGTTCTATTGTAATGCTATTTAATGACATCAATACAATAGCGTTTAGTCATTGAAGTCCAGACCTTTAATCCTCATCTTAATTCTTTCATCTTGAAAAAAAAATATTTTTTTTTTATATAACGGTGCTTTATACTGGACGGGCATGAGTATAGCTAACAAAATTAGATGATAGAAGATGGCGAAGAGAGACTTCCCTGTATCATTAGAGAAGGCAGAAAAAAAGAGGAGAGACATGCTTATAGAAAAGCATGCGTCGTCACGGTCCCATAACTTGATTAAATTAATAAATCTAAAGGAGCTACAGCAATGTGTAATGCATCAAGAAGTGGTCAAGAGATGGCATTATTCTTCTTGGGTGGAGGAGGGACCACTATAAGGTGGGGTAACTCACACTATGAAAAGAGGTTCCTTAATTTGCAAGAAGACAGCACTTCATAACTCGGGAAGAATTTGCCTAACAGAAAGGAGCCGCAAGGGAGAAAAAAAAAGGGTCATTGTACTTGACCATAAAAATTTGGTACTAAGAGATGATATGCATGCATGCATGCTTACCAGTCCAAGGACCAAAAGGTATGGAATTTTAGGTGGTGCTTCCAGATGAAGCAAGCAATACTATGCCTTCAAGTATAATCTTCATCATTTTCAATAACTAAACTCAGTGTTGTTAAGTATCTAATTTACAAACATGCAAACAGGTCAAATACACCATGAAATCAAATGAATTTTTTTAAGTTAGATTCTCCATCTATCTAAGATTAGATGATTTGAGCAGTTTCATCCTTCAAATCACATTATAAATGAATCACTGAACAATCATATACGACCTAATCAAAATGAAAAGGCCCAGCAATCTTACAGCTTTCATGCAGGCAATCAACAGGGAGACCATGGCCACCTTTTATGCAGCTTTCCTCCTCCCACCTATTCACCAAAAATTGTACCTCTGGGCTGATCTCAGGAAGTAAACATTGTTCTGTTGTGCTTGTCGAACTGGAAAACTTGGAGAGCATGTCTGCTTTTCAGCCTTTTTTTTTTTTGATGACCAAAGGCAGAATTAGTGCTTTTTTTTTAAGCATATCTACTGATTATTTATTAATTTGCTCCGCAATATTTAGTTGATGGTGAGGAAGAGTACTATATTTCAGGCTATGCATATATATCGTGAGGCTAATGGGACGGCGGATTGGATGGCAGCATATATAGCGAACCACTCAGAAGGCATCTTGTAGGTTGGGAAGGACAAGATACCTGGTGTACTTCGGAACTTTTTATTTGCTGACTTTGGATGTATTGGTATCCGTGATACATGAAATGTCTGTTTTAGCGTTAAAAAAAAAAAAACTACAAAAGCCTTAAATTTTTGAGAACTAGGATGGCAAGTTGCTGCCAATTCCTCCCACCAAAAAACAAACAATAGTGAATACAAAACATATCTAAATCATTAGTTCAGCAAGGTGCCTCCATAAGTTGGGACAGGTCAAGCTAATAGGACTGGTGAACACAAAACGAGCCTGTGTAACGTACAAAACTTGTTGGAAGAGGAAAAAAAATTATATTCAGTTCCTACTATCCCGAGGACCTATAAAATGCCTCCACTAGGCGCATTGCTTGTGATGATGGATGCCGCTTATCCTTGTCTCCGTCAAAATATACATAACTCTTTTATTAAATAAAAAGAAGCAAAAAGAAAGTGTTACAAGAAACCTACCAAAAAATCTTCTCCTCGAAAACTAAAGAAAAAAGCCAAAATAATTTTTTTTAAAAGGAAAGTGTAAAAAATATACTAGATGCCTGAAGGTCAATAGCACTATGAACTCATTTGGTTCACAGAAAAAAAAAATCTCATCAAAATATTTATTTTTTTAAAAAATAATATCTGCGAATATGATGTCTGAAAAAATAATTTTGGCATGTTTGGTTGATTATAGAAAAGTGGCATATTTCATAGTAGCTTATGTTTGGTTGAGCACCTATTTTTCTAAAATTTTTTGTATAAAATACCTATTATACCCATAATAAAGGAAAATACGTTATTCATGGATTTTAATGGCTTAGGAGTACTTTTGGAAAAAAAAAAGACCTTGATTTCTAACTAGTAAGAAGTTTTCTTTTTCATGAAATATGAAAATCTTATTCCCATAAAAATATTACTTTTTATCTCTTTTCTTTAAAAACTCAAACCAAACGAAAAATATTTATTTGTTTTCTTGTTAACGACACGTTTCTCTTTTTTTTTTCTGCGAACCAAACAAGTCCTACGACTTTAGCTATTTAATCAAAGTATAAAAGTTGGAATTGCGCCTAGTGTATATCTAGTTTTGGCCATATGGATTCACAGGATTAAAGATGAACTTGAGATAAGATGGATTTAATTTTCTATTCTCAAATCAGCTCTATTATAAAGTATAGGTTATGCAGCGCAAAAGTGGCCGTAGGTTAAACACTTGTAATTGAGTTCGATTTAAGGCCATCAAAACTAACTCAAAGAGCTGATTCGCCATAGGATGGACCATTAACGCATTATCTTGATTTCTAAAAATCCTTACTCTGACTTTGCATTTGGCACCTAGCTTGAAGTTTCAAATACTCGAGCCAATATCAATTGCAACTTTAGAAAAGTGTAAATTGGTTAGGTTGGGCTTGGAGTTTAGCCAAGATACTGGATGATTGCATGACAACTGTCTTGATAACAAATTGATAGCAATGTATTAGATTGCGGATAAATGAATCATGGGTTAGCATAAAAAATTTAAAAATACTATCTCGTCACTTGTGGTTGTAGTGAAGTTTAAAAACCAGCCTAACTTTGCTACATGCACATCTCGCTAAAGTAGCACCACATAGACTACGATAAAACCAAGGCTTAAAAATGCATGATTTGCAATGCTTGGATCAATAGTTCTTATGTATAGATGATAAATATCGTGCCACATATATCGGTTAATCTTTATAGTTGTGTCATGCCAAGTTTCGACAACACATCCTATGTTTATTGCATGGATTCTTAAATACTCATACCTTGATAAAGAAAGCAAAACTTCACATGCAAGTACATAAAGGGGGTAAGCAATCCAGTTTAAATAAGTTTTGCTTGGATGATTATTTGCTTAATGCAGCCTAGATTGTGTAGAAAAATTCTCTGTTTACCGGGATAGCTTGTATAGAATCCTCCATTTATCATGTGGATGCTAATATTGAATTCAGTATTAATAACAAGAGTTTCTGATTTACATTTTATAACTTAATATGTTATAAAAATTTTGCTAGGTGCCTTCAAGAAAGACCACTAACACATGAAAGATCCAAAAAAAAAAAAAAACCCTCCAATCAAAATAAAACTCTCTCACTATGGGGGAAATCTAGTGACATACTCATGATCTAACTACAAAATCGTTCCTTATTAAAATGGTGGATAAGAGATAAATAAGTTAAAAAAATGTAAACAAAAATAAACAGATATGTGTGCCAAGTGTAGTACGAGCAATTTTACTTCATAGGATCATATAAATCTATCAGATACTCCTTCTTAAATAAAAGCAAGCTAAGTTGCCAGTCGTGGTGATAATTTGAATTCCGGTTAAGTCGAATCCGAGTTGAGTAAAAGAAATTGCTTGCAATCGGATTGAGAAGTATAAATCCATATCCAATTTCTTTATTTTATATAGATCTATACCCAATCCTGTAATATTGTAAATAAAAATATGGTAAGAAATAGGGAATTTTGGGTTATCATCCATATAAAAGGAAACAAACACATGAAAAAAGTTGAAGTAGGAAATAAAACATGATATTCTTTAATTTATTGTTCCCTCTATTTCTTTTAATTCTCTCAAGCATTAATTCTATAACTTGTTTAATAATTTGACCCAATTTATTAGTCTATTATTACTTAACAACAATCCTTTTACAGATTGGAGGTTATCGGGTTATCGGGTTATCGGGTATGAGTTATCGGGTAAGAGAGGCTGTCCTGGTCACCCCGCGCAAGCCCAAGGGCATCCACACGCCCCTCTCGCTGCCTCCTCACACCGGGGCCTCTCGAGGGGTAACTCGGCACTTTCTTGAATTCAATGGCAGTTGCGAATCGAATAACCGGAGGGAGAGTCCGAGTCCCCTCTCCCCAGATCTGAAGCCCCGCCTCGAAAGTTCTCTCCATTTCCGAAAACACGGTCTATCTCCTCTCCTGTTGTCGATCGCTCGATCGCTCGCTCGCCCATCGGTTCTTGGAGAGATGATGAAGTTCTTCGATAACTTGCCGCCCATGGATCACCTGCGATCCGAGAAGATGAGCTTCGTCCAGCTCATAATCCCCGTCGAGTCCGCCCACCGGGCGATCACCTACCTCGGCGAGCTCGGCATGCTTCAATTCAGAGATGTAAGGAACCGTGCCTCGTAGATCTATTCTTGTTTGTTTGGGTTTTCCGCGCTCACCTTCACGTATCCGTATACGTTCCTTCTAAGCTCGTTTGATTCAATTCTTGATCTCTAAAACATAGTATTTGATCCACGCTGTCTTGATTCTTGGTTAGTGATTTTAAGTCTCTTTCAGAAGTGCTATTGTGATATGATGATTGATGGCCTTTGGTTTCCATAAGTAACGAAGAAAGGGACTACTAATTTGTTTTAGGTTTTGTTGATATGGAAGGAAGGGTTGAACTGGTATCTCCAAGCAAAATATAAGGTTGCTGAGAATTTTTCTATGCACCTGGAATCCATTAAAATTCAAACAACAAATATTTTTTTCCCTTTCAGAAATTCAAATATATGGGTTGGGTATAAGTTGTGTAGAGCTACTGTTGAATTGTATTTATGAAGATAAAGGGTTAGGGGCATTGCCTTATATTGTGGATGATCATACTATTGTTTGCTGTAACTGCTTAGGATGCCTATTTGTCTCACTCAGCGTCATTTGACTTTGTGATGACCTACTAATATGCAATATTAATGCAAACCCTCTTATCAATGATTACTTTAGTACAGAATGTATGATGCTCTTCAACATGCATAGCCACAATTTGGTCCATAGGTATTAGCAAGATTCTTCTCATCTTGGCATTTATATCATCCGCACTGTTATTCATGTTAATTTGCCCTTGTATTTTTTGGAAGAGCTAATCATCCCATTGGGTTTCTCTGAGAATGTTTTAGAACTTCCTACTGATTCATATGACCATGGAAAACCCAACTTGAGTTGCAATAATAAGACTGATGATGGAGAGAACTTCATAGAATCTCAATGTGTTTGCAGATCTGGGTAATTGTTTTGCGGTTTAGATGATAACTTATTAGGTGAAATCTTAGTAGCCAGAATCTTCCTGGAATGTTGAACCAACACCCACTTTCCAGTGCTTCCTTACTAGTGTTTCTATAGCATCTGTTTCTAGCACCAACACTTGCTTTTTCACTCGCTCTTGATTCTGGTAACTAAGGCTGAAACTAGGGCTCAGGAAAAAAATTATGAGTTGTTGCCATTTCCTGGCAGCCCCAATTTTGTATTAAAAGTCAAAGTTAAAAGTAGGGTTCTTCCATTTTAGATATGAGGGTAATAAATGTAACTAAAAAATGTAACTAAATTTTTTTAGATATTGTTGGATTGGAGTTTTGAAAGCTTCAAAGAATTTGTTTTTAGATACGAGGAAAGAAAAAATGTAACTAAAATGGAGCCATCACTAGCACTGAAACTTAATTCATCACCCAAGTTTCTCTAGGATGCATCGTCTAGAGGGAAAGCATGAAGATTTCTTCAAGAAAGAGAAGAAACTTTTAAAGTTTTTACTCAAATCTTACTGCCCCTGCACATCCATATAACAGCCTTATTGACCATACTAAATTTGTTTTTTAGCACTAAAACCTACCTAGCCTAACATATTATCAAAGTTTGATCTTGTTAAACACTTTCTACTTGTTAAATGCACAAGATAAAGGACTCACATGACATCTCTTAAGTGCACATGCCTTGTTGAAAGACACTGGAGAACTGTAAAAATCAGATATCTCATAGTTATGCGTCAAGTCACTGAGAAACTTCAATTAGAAAGGCAATAGAAAATTGAAATACAATACTAAAAATAAGAACCTAAAGTATTCATAAGAGATAAGGTTCCTACAAGCAGCTGGGCATCCTTTTCCTCTATAGTCTTGCTATTTTGATATGCATTACAAAGTCTTAGGAAGTGGGATTGGGATACTGTAGTAAAGATATTTGATGAGTTAGTAAGTTTACTAGAAGGGTGAAATCGGAGCTATAATTTTTGGGGTATAGTTGTGCTTCATTTTTTTATTGCAAAATGTCCATTAACTTTTGTGCTTTGCCAACAAAATGGGGAAGTTGCAGTTTATTTTACTCCAGAAAGGGTTTAATGTTGCAGGCAGGGTGGGTAATATTTGGTGAGCCGGGGATAGTGTGTAAAACAAGAAGGTAGGATAATGCAACGTTTGAATTGTCTTACAAATATGAGCTTGACATTGTCAGGCAGGTACATTTGCACTTGAGTTGTAGTGAGGATAAGTCTCTTGAGGAGGATGTTATTTGATCTAGGTTTATGGAAGGGTCTAATTGACTTATTTCATCAATCTTTTACATGGAAAAAAGTGCTTGACAGATGCTACAAAGCGAGACTCTTCTCTCCTGAATGTTTTGGCTCTGATAGATATCTGCTCTGTACTTGAGTGACAAAATGATACAACAACTTGTTGAAACGTGGAAATAAATAAAGTGATTTGATGTCTTCTCTTAGGAGAAAACTTTGGAAGCATTGACTCAAGAATTTCTTCATGGTATTAGCAAGGATGACTGTCCTTCTTGCCAAAAATGGTCTTCTTTTTTTCACTTATTCTGTCTCTTACTTACAACTACTTGACAATATTGGTGGATAGTTACTATTTTTGTAGTGCCTCTTAATCCTGTTCTCATTTATTCAAAATTTTGTACTCAACTGCTTCTGCATTTTATTCAATTCCTATTGATGATTCTACCATCATTCATAAAGTAACAAAAAATCCTGTTTTTGCTCTCCCCTCCTTTTCGGCTTAAATATCAAATCCTCATTTCTTGGCTTAAATTTTGTTGATAATAGTTAAGAGACAATTCTAGAAAGGCTCTGCCACACAATCCTCATCAAAAAGCTAACTGGAACGTGCCATAATAATATGATTTTGCTTTTGTATATTTCGTGTACATATTGAAGCTAAAAAAATATCTCTACCTTTCTCTAGTGTGACTTTGTTTTTTGACAAATTTAAAATGTACTTTTCCTAATGCAAATCAAAGTAATTTATTTGGTCAACTAGAAAAGAAAAGGAGTTCAATAACACAAATGGTAAAGTAGTATAGGAGATATCAGAACAAAATTTATGAATTTCTTGTGTCTGAATTGATATTTGTTGTTCTTGGACAGTTTGAATCTTTGCCATTCTCTTGGAAGTATTGCTTTATATGACTTTGATGTCACTGAAGACTGCCACTTGGATGTATTTTAAATACCCAAACTCACCTATAGGATCAGGGGAAAATGCTGTCTTATGGACAGGTGCAGGTAGAAAACTGCTACTCACTCATCTACCTTTCTCCGTGTCCATAAATGCCGCCTGTTCGTTCAGGGTATTTTTGGTTGCAAGTAAATCTGTGGAAAAGGAAAAGTAGAACCTTTCCATGGAAAGAAAAGTTCTTTGGAAATATAGTAACAAGCTTTCCAAGTTTGTCAGTTTTCTATTAAAACAAACAAATGGAAAACTAGATTTTCCACAAAAAAAGGTTTTCCATGCAATTGTCCTTGCAATCAAACATGTCCTTAGGGTTGTGCAGCAGCAAGACACAAGGAAAAGTGGGTGGGCAGATCGTGACCCCCTGCCTTGTGCACCATATGTAAATAGTTTTTTTTCCCTTTTTTGATCAGCATACCTTGTCTTTGTGATGCATTTATGCAGTTCATCTTTAATCAGATATCTCAGATGCCATTGCCTCTTTTATACCATTTTTTGGCAGTTAAATGATGATAAGAGCCCCTTTCAGCGAACTTTTGTCAATCAGGTACGTACTTTCTTAGATTGCTTTGACTTCTGTTCAATTTAATATGGAGTCTACTTGTGAAAAAGCAATGTGACATGCTTATGGTAACTATTACAACAATGCTATAATCACTGATGTGGTTCCTTTGGTATTAAAGTCACCAGTGCACTTTATTCTGTAAATTTTTGATTTTGCTCCCCCAAGTGTTGAACTCACCTGATTTATAATATTTCTCCCTAGATTTTTTGCTCATGATCTTTTTGACATATATAAAGATGTCTAAGATTATAGAATACCCCTGTAGCTGCAGTTTCCCCACTTCCCCCCCATTTCAATACCAGTGAAAGGATAGGTTATATCAGAGTGAACCAGAGTTATAACAAGTCCTGCTGAAGTGATAGCATGGCAAACAAAAAAATTAAAACCCAGGAGTTGTCCACAATTTAATGAAAGGATGACTTCTTAATCCAACTGCAAGTGTTTTGCTTGAGAACCGAAATAGAGACTCAATTACTAACAATACACCAGTTTCATTTCAAAATGTACTCACGGCTAAATATATTCTTAAATACTTTCCTGACAATTCATCTTCCATACAGGGAGAGTTACCAGTGATTAAGGTTTGTACTTTTCTTATTCTTTTTTTTTAAAATAATCATTTGGTTCAACCAACATGGGATGCTTGAACTAATATGTTCCTTCTCTGGTTCATTTCATTATATGTTGGCAAGGTAAGATTTGTTTCACTTAAATTTTGCATGATATCAATTATATTCTGTTTAAAATGTCTGTTTGGGCATACTCATTCCAAACCTGACCTCAAAATTCACAACTTTGTTTATTAAGTTTAATCATGCTAGTTAGTAGATATTGCTGCAAGATGTATTAGATCAGAGGTAACCAAGGGGTGCTGTAGGAGCTTGGTCCATATTGGGATACATTTTCATAGTTTCTATGTAAAAATAGGTCCTCGCTTCGCTTGCTTAAATGCCAACCCTGCGATTTGGTTGGTTTGGGAAATTTAATTGTTGCTTCATGTGCATGGCAACTGTACCAGCAAATTTATCTGTTCTGTAAGGAATACCCAAAAAGGGCTTTCGGCTTTCCTTTCATTTCCTTCTTCATGTTAAATGTGGATTCAATCTGTTGATCTTTGAGCATCCACTCCTTAGGTTGGATCAAAGCTTGTACTCAACTAGATCAAATTTTAACTTATTCTCTTTAGACATTTTTCCATAATGGAATCGATATTTTAATAGATTTATGAATTTGAGTCTCTTTTTTTTGAAAAAATGGAATAATCTTTAGATTGATACCTTTCTTTTGCTATGGATTTATCATTTTTTCTTTTGACTAATTTTTATATTACCTCCTTTATTCCATGCAATATGCTTGAATGAATTTATATTATTGTGATCTTAACTCATTTTCTTCCTAATGCTTATCTAACAGGTGAAGCGATGTGGGGAGATGTCACGTAAATTGAGATTTTTCAGCGATCAGATTAGCAAGGCCGGCATCACATCTTCTGCTTGTCCTGCTTTGCAACCTATTAGCTTGGAGGAGCTAGAGGTAGATTGTCCATGTTCTCTACCCTAACTCTTTGAATAGGTTCTTTCATTCTTTTCAAGTTAAACTATTAGATGTCAATGTAGATACCATTTTCCTTTTCAGGTGCAATTGGCCGAACATGAGGCTGAACTTCTTGAAATGAATATGAATAATGAGCAATTGCGACAGGCATATAATGAGCTTCTTGAATTTAAGTTAGTTTTGTTAAAGGTACTTTATGGTCATTACTAGTTACTTGCTCTATGCTCCTTAATGTGTTACTCATGCAACTTCATCCATCTCCAGTCATCATTACTTTGTATAGTTAATTTTGCTATTGACATTGGGAAGATAATCGTTATCCTCACACTCTGTTCCCTCTATAACTGGAGCATTATCAAATTCTTAGAAATTTTATGTCTAAACCAATTTCTCCTCATTGCTGCCCTTAAGGTTTCCTTTTGTGATATATGTTGCTTTGCTGTAATTGCTTGCTTACGCAATTCTTTTGATCCTTGGTCAAGTTAGGCTATCCTTCAGCTTTCTGTACAGAGGGGTTTCTGAAATTCTGGAAAAAGACTAAGGCATTTGTTTTATTTTGGGAATTTTCTGCATTGAATATGTAGTAAATGTAGAATAACTGTGCTCTTCCTATTTATTTTCTGGCTTATTGTAGGAGGAGATGTGGAGTGCATCAACCTGAAGGTGACTGTTTCTGTAATCTGTTCTGGAGAGGCTTGTATACTGTATAGGGGGTTTGCGATTTCTACTTTGAGACTGTCACATATGACAGCGTTGGATCTCCTGAAGAGATTAAATTGTAAATAAAGTTTCTGTGAAAATCAAACAGTAAGACAATACAATAATTTCATCCATAGTGCTTGGTATCCTCACTGGACCTTCGCTGTCGTGAATGCATGATCTTGCAGTACTTTTTTTTTTATAGAGCCCTTAGCTCAGAGGAGTAGGGATCAAAAATGTTAAGACAAGTAAGCTCTTATCCAAATTCTGAATACATGGCTGTGACAGCAAACCTGTATCTTGTCTGAAATGTTTGACCTTGGAATGATTTGAAATATCATAACTTGGGGTTTGGATGATAGACAGTGGCTAGTTTAAGAAGGAATAAGCATCTTTCAATAGCTAAGAACAATGTAAGCTGTTTTTATGCTGATGCGCCCTTTTAACTTTGCAGCTCTTTTACAGCTGTTATACTAGTCTCTGCAAATCTACAATATCATCAGGGGTGCTATTTGTATGACCTACCTATCTGTTAACAATACGAGATGTTTTTTTGACCATGACACCAATTTCAATCCAGCTTCAGTTTAGTGGTACTCATAATAAATTGCATGTATTTATATTTTTTCACATATACCTTATATTTCTTTAGATAGAAGTTAATCGGGACTTGTACCTTCTCACATATTTGAATCCAGGCAGGTAGCTTCCTTGGGTCCAGTCAAAATCATGAAATTCCAGCTGAGAGAGAATTAGATGAAAATGTATATTCTAAGGAGAAAGATCAGGAGAGCCTATCCTTATTTGATCAGGTTTTCTACTTTTAGTCTAATATTACTTTGTTGGTAATATTATTCTGGTTCTTTAATCTAAACATATGTCTTTGAAGGAAACACTGTCTGAGATGTCAAACAAGGCTGGTTTGAGATTCATCAGTGGGATTATATGTAAATGGAAAGCGCTAAGATTTGAAAGGTTGCTCTTCCGAACTACAAGGGGAAATATGTTTTTTAATCAAGCACCTGCGGAGGAACATGTCATGGATCCAGTATCAGGAGAAATGGTTTGATAACTCCTGCCTTTTCTTTATCTATGTATTCTGATTTTACTTTCATAAGCTGGAGGCTTTGAACTGTATCCATTGCCACCCCTTTACCACTGCATCCTCATTTTTCTTCACTGCAACGATACTACGCTTTTTATGCACTTGTATAACTTGAATGGTATTTTTGATGCACGAAGGAAATATTTGTTTTAATTTTTCCCTTATTTCTTCATAATTGCTGCTACATTATATGAGTTCCTAGTCCTGACTTCTCCAATTTGGTCTTATGCAGGTAGAAAAAATAGTCTTTGTAGTTTTCTTTTCTGGGGAGCAGGCTAAAACAAAAATAATTAAAATTTGTGAAGCTTTTGGAGCAAATTGCTATCCTGTTCCTGAGGACACTAATAAGCAGAGTCAAATGACTCGTGAGGTATTCTACTTTATGAGGCCGAACCATTTAGACATCATGGACCTTTTGTCAGGGATGTGAAATTTCTACTAATTTCAGCAATTGAAAGATATATGACATGGCTTGCTGTTGGAATCATAAATTGTCATAGACAAAATGTAATGGTTAATTTAGTAAATACTTGTCATCTAATATCATTAAACTGAAACTGCTCTAAGGTAATGGTTTCTACTGACAAGATTCATTGAGATTCTGGGACATAAGGTGTTCTGCTAAATGTTAAGGATAACATAGTTGTCTGCCTCTTTTTTGTTATGTAACTGTGAATTTCTTTATTCGTTTATGAACAATTTTTTAAAAATCAGCCATGTTGACTGCCTAGGCCAGGCTGCCTAGGTGCTGTCTTCAATGTTTGGCTTTGTGTTTGGGTATGGAGAATGTGATTGAGTTATAACTTAGTATGGAAAGTTTTCAAGTTGTTGCTCTTCATATTGACTTAGTACATCTTATTTGGCATGCTATTTTTCATTTTCAGATTACAACTATATTTCTAGATTATTTTCCGTTTGTTAATGAATACCTTATTTTGGGCCGCCTCGAACCCTTTAGAGCCTATCTATGCATCTGCCTATCACCTAAGCTCTTGGCAGTCCTGTGGCCCCAGATGTGCCGCCTTTGATCCTTTAAGACGTTGCTACTAAAAAGAAATCACGAGTAATTGGTTGTTTTCTTGTAATGATTAAGTGAAGATCATTATGTCTCAGACAATATGCTGTCCAAACTCCAAAGTCAGATATTTAGTTGAGTATTGTCCAGGTGCTTATTTGATGATATTGCTCAATTTTTCAGGAGCCTTTTTAGTTGCCTTTTCTTTTCTTGAAAAGCCATATCAAATTTATTTTGTTAAGCTTTTTACGAGGGATGTAATGAGCACTTTTTCTAAGCTTTACATATGTTGTTTGTAGAAGCTCTACCTTTTCCTTTAATCTGACTATTAGAATATGTATCTGAGAAAACAATGTTTAAACAAATTATATCATATTAGTTGTACCCAGTGTGCTTTATTTACCAAGCAGAAGGCTATTATTGCTGCTCAGTGAAGTGTTATAACATTTAGTGCATGATTTTTAATTATTCATGGGGCCTGACTACTGCATAAAATGTAGGGGATAACAATTTTTCATCATTAGTGAAAGTGTGAAACCATGTTGAATACATTTACACTCTGGTGACCCACTGTTCAATTCTATTTAACTTGTATATGATTTGCCCTTATATTGTAGAAGCACGGGGATCCAATCATTACTGGGAACAGTAACAGAATGAACTAGTTAACATTTGTCCCTCATGATGAGTACCTATATATTTTATAGATAATATTTTTTGGTATAGAGAATAATTTGTCTAGCATAACTTTCTATGACTGTCTAGGTGTCATCACGTCTCTCTGAATTAGAAGCCACTCTGGATGCTGGAATCCATCATAGAAATAGTGCTCTAGCTTCGATTGGGTCTCAACTGTGGAGGTGGACTATCATGGTAATGAAATTCCTTTATCCATTTATGTTTACTGCCCTGCATCCTCTTCTTCTGTTAGTTAGCTACATTGTGGTTGCATTTTGTTTGTTTCAGAGTTGTGAGAACTGCCCCACTCCCTCCCCCCACCCCCACAAAACACACACACACACACACACACACACAAATTGTAATTTTCAATTTATCCTTTTCAGGTAAGGAAGGAGAAAGCTGTATATGATACGTTAAATATGCTCAATTTCGATGTGACAAAAAAATGCCTTGTTGGTGAAGGCTGGTGCCCTATATTTGCAAAACCTCAGGTCATACTTCTGTTGCTTTAGTATTTTCACATTTGTTTAGAGATCATATGACAATTATCCCCAATTTGTTTCTGTTGCTACAGATCAAAGATGCCTTGCAGCGTGCAACAATTGACAGCAATTCACAAGCGGGGATAATATTTCATGTGATGCATGCTATTGAATCACCGCCTACATATTTCAGAACTAACCGATTTACTCATGCATTTCAGGAAATTATTGATGCATATGGGTTTGTCTCTGAAACTGTACAAAAAGATGATTTTGTATATGTATTTCTGTTCTGGACATAGTGAATTACAAAAGAATTAATGCTTATTTCAGTGAAGGCTGTGTCAATGCACTGAACATATAAAAATTGCTGGTTCTTGCCTATGTAAACTGCCTCTATAAAGCAGTACTACATTTTGACATAGTGAATTACTTTGTTCTCGTCATTTGATATATAAAGTAAATTTTGCTTCCTGCATTTTATGCTTTCATTCTTTGAAGAAAACTTGTTAGCATACATTTCATGCTATGACAGAATATCTGCTCCAGAATTTTTTTACTCCTGTGAAATTTCTTTCCTTATGCTACCTTGGTTTTGCTGCATTCAACTTCACCTGTCTTGAGACAATAATATACGTTACCTGTCATTGTTATTATTTTTTTGATGTATCCCTTTTACACATGCTTGTATAAATGAAATACAATTTTTTTATCATTTAAGCATCTTCATGTAATTCACTTCCACTCAAATAAATGTAAAGATTCCTGAAGAAGTTCTGGAAAGAGCTTTACAGTGAAAGTTTAAAATCAAAAGGTCCATTGATTTTGATCTACATATCATCAGAATAATAACAATCATTTGCTTTGTGGAGATTTATGTTTTTTCATTTTTTTACTGCGTGGAATTTGCTATTATTTGCAATTGCATGCCGTTAAGGGTTCCAACATCTTTCTTTCCATAAGATAGTGTAATAAATAGAATGTCACATCAACAATTTAATAACTCAAGTAAACTAACAAACAAAAATGCTTCTTGGAATTTCTGCACATATAAACATCAATAAAGGAGAGATGGAAAAACATGGATGGGCAATGTCCAAGCCATGTAACTTGGAGTTGGAAAGCGTACCATCAGACATAACAATAAGTTTTTCAGAATTGTGTGTTCTGAAAGAAGAATATACTACCTGATTCACTAGGTCTATGATCAAGACTGCAGTGTTGATTACGTAAGAAACCAAGTGCAAGTTAAAAGAATCATAACACTGGAAGGGACAAGAGCATATCTTGACATAGATGCAGGAATAATAGTTGCTGATGACTGGCTTTAACGAAGCTTGTTTATCTTGACATACTTCAGTAGTATTGCGTGCTTATTGAAAAGGATTTGGTCTATCAACATCAGTATATGTTCTATCATTGTAATAATACTTGATTAGCTCATGAAAATTTTCAGGAATATGCTAACAAGTAGTAACAGTTTGTGAAACCACAATGAGTAAATATGTGGTTTACATCCTTTAGCTCAGGCTTCCTCAAACATAGCTTGATGACCACCATTGCTATCACCTCTTTTGCTTGATTCTATCATCACAGCCTGGTGAAGTGTCTTGAGTATACTTGTGAGTGAAGTTGTTAATGTCTGGTAGTGGTTCCACAATTTATACCTACTGACTACTGGAAATTAAATAAATTTTGTATATTGCTGGCACATCCTTCCAAGCCAAAACCTGAGCCCAAACTTGACCAAATTCTTTTTTTGCTTTTGCATTTCCAAGTCATTTGTCAAGGTTTGGTTCAATTTGAACTCTCCATAAAGTCTCATAAGGGGCATAAAACACTAGGTGATTCTTATTTTGCGCTAATGTCAATATCTCAAGTAAATAACATTTCCGAGAAATACTATTGTCTGCTTTATACCTATTCTAAAGGACATCAGGAATTCCCTTTGTTACTAGAAACACCAGGCACATGGAATGCCTATACTAAAAAACATTAATTAAATATAAAAGAAAAGGATGAGGGATGGGGATGGAAGGTATTAAAACATAAGCTCCGATCATGATTTATCTTGAAAGGAGCAATATATTAAATCTTGTCCAGTTAATTATTTTGACAGGATAGTAGAAAAGTTCACTCAAAAAGAGGGACTGTAGATAAGAAAAGGGGATAGCAACTTGTTCTTTCTTTACCACGTGGATAGGAAGGATTCATTCATTGGGAAAAAGACACTAGTTGATGCCCACTGAGATACATGAGTGTGAGAAATATTTAATTAAATTTCTTTCTCAATTAAGCTTGTGAAATTATGAATTAATAAGATTTAGTGGGCAGTGTTTTAAAATATGGTGCACGCAGCTTCATATGCATCCACATAAGCGGATGCAGTTCTTTGGCCATACTATATTGCCTATATGTGGTTATTATATACAGTCATACCATATAGGGACCAAAAAAGCAATCTACTGAGCATCATGTGGCTGCATGTGCAGCTTGCTTAGCATTGTCTAGTTGCATATGCAGTTCGCTTAGCAGTGTGGGCCCACACATCCACCCATGCTTATGTGTGCCGGAGTAGATGACATGTGTTCAAGCTGATAACTTGGTTGGATATAGGTTTCGAACGAACCTAATACGAATATCAATAATGTTATTATGTTAATTATGTTATAACTATTCTATTAGGTAAGTGGTAAGCACAAATTGTTTGTTGTATTGTTATTAACATTGCTATATTTATCCAAAAAATATTACTATCTTTATATTTTTTATTTTATTTAATACACTCTACTTAATTTTAAATAGTCAAAAAATACTAACTGTTTATGCATCTGCATATGCTGCCTCCATACCATATATGCGCTATGCGGTCCCTTGACTGCCTACATACCCTAACCAACTTTTAAAAAGCTATTAGTAGGTAATTTATGAGTGAAGTGAATCTTCATCCAAAAAGTTGACAACAGAAAATATAGGATAATATAAAATATTTATTACCAACTCTTTTTAATATAGTATAAAAATTTTGAATCAGCACTGAATGAGCATTATTCCAGGACAATCTCATAATTTTAGGTAAATTCCCACTGCTTCTGCTCTGAAAAGGCTATTTGTCACTTCCCATGCAGGTATCTTTAGGCCACACTTTTTATTAGGTAATGGGTTCCCAAGAACAAGGGGACATGTTGCTATCTTGGATGATTCCCAATATTTTCGAGTCTCAAAATTGTATAATTCCACCTGTTTATATGACTTTATAGTAACATGCACATGTTCCATGAGGACAATATGAATGCAATCCTATAATGAGTAAAACAGCAACTTGTTAGCCTGCTTGCACTTTGACAACACATTACCTTAGTAATCTATGTGATTCGTTTTGTGTCTTATAATGGTACAATTTATAAAATGTAGACACAAGTAAAATATGATAAATATTAAGTTAATACTAAAACTAAACCTACTTATAGATCACTTATTTCTTATGTAGATATATTTTTAGTACTTTTTTGTCCACAAACAGACAAATATGTATACCATATAACTATTTCTTAGAGATATAAGCACGCGATATTTTGTAAATGGACAATTCCCCATGTCCACACTGGCTTTTACTTCCCTCCCCTCCCCCCACACGGTTGCTTCCTTTTTTTTCTTTTTTTTCCATTTCCTGCTTTATGCTTCTCAGGTTGAGGGATCACATAAATTGGGACCGTTACCTGAAAAGAGGGGAATAATGGATTTAATGCTTTGCTTATATAGCTGGCATGGTTATATTTTTGGTAGAGTGCTTCATTGGATGAGGGAAGCTGATAATATGATGTGAACTCAAACTTTGTTATAAAGGGTGATTAACTTTATAGGACAGTGCTTGTTACTTACTCGTGGTTTCTGAACCTAATACTATGATCTTCTAATACCATAAGTTCAACTTATCAACTAGCTAAGATGCATTATTCTAATATTATCTTTTATATATTAAAATGTTATCCTGTTCTATTATAATTCACTTTATTAAACCTAATTTATCCCATGGCTTTCATATTTAGCGTGGCTAAATCGAAGTAATGTTTTATTTGAAATTTCTATTTAATTACTAACATGATCTTTTGCTAGTGCAATCTGGATGCTCTTGAGTGTTGATGTGTTCCGGGATTTTATATATAGCAGCATCTTGAGGAAAGAATACTGCTATTTGGCTATTTATGATGCAGAGTTTGCTTGAAAAAGTTTCTTGGTTTGAATGCCTGATTTAGCTAATGTTAAATTATAGATCGGTCCTGCTTCAAGGCTGAAATCGGTAATCTAGGAAATGATTGAAGTTTTCCTTTATTACTCTGTAAAATTTCAAGTATATTTAACACTTGCCAGCTTCTCTGATAAATTAAAGTGGAAAATTTCTCACACAGTACAGGAAAACTTTTATATGACCAAGTGAAACTATTTTGATCCTGTAAGAATGCTTAGTTATATATAGTATTTCTGAGAACTCTAAACAAAATTTACAATGACATACTCTTGATGAAGCAGTACAATGATGTTAGTAAAATGAATTCTGCTTGCTATGTCTTTTGTCATGGAATCATATTTCTGTTATTAATTCAACTATATTGTTGTGCAGTGTTGCTAGATATCAAGAAGCAAATCCTGCTGTGTACTCTGTCATTACATTTCCTTTTCTTTTTGCTGTGATGTTTGGAGACTGGGGCCATGGTATATGTTTATTGTTGGGATCGTTATTGCTTATTATTCGTGAGAAAAGGCTTGGTTCTCAGGTATGTATACCTTTTACTTCATTGAATTACTCGAAAGAGACATTACATTCTAAATGAGTTCATGCCTGTACTCTTTTTGGAAATATTCTAGAGGTGCAGTGGTTTTACAGAATCTTATATTATGAATTGGAGAAATATATGGCCTTGCATATGATTAAAAAATCTGATTTTCATTTCTATGAAACCTTAATATGGCTTTTAAGGTTTTGCATTTTTATATAAAACTCATTGGCAATTTTAAAACTTTTAATGGTAAAATAAATAAATGGCAACCAACATGAATGCTTTCATTTTGGTTTTCCAATTTTTCATGTCTCAAACTAGTAGATGTTTACAATGTGCATTTGATACTTAAAAGGTGTTTTTCATAATTCATGGTAGAAGTTATTTCTCTGTTCTGTTTCTCTTTTAACTTCATGTTAAAACTATGTGCAATATTTGGCAAGTACTTTTGTCTACTCCTTTAACTGGGTAACTTCTGTATGTGACTTATTTCTCAGAAACTTGGCAGCTTCATGGGGATGGCGTTTGGAGGGCGCTATGTACTCCTTTTGATGGCATTGTTCTCTATCTATTGTGGATTAATATATAATGAATTTTTTTCAGTCCCATTTCACATCTTTGGTGAATCTGCTTATAAATGTCGGGAGATCAGTTGCAGGTACTATAAAATCTGTTGTATGCTTGACCATCTTTATATGGTATTGTTCAGTATTTAAAACTAAACTTTGTTTGAAAGCTGAGTATTTATTGGAGACATCTTCTTTGCCTTATGAGTTTAATACCAAGCCTATAGCTTCTATTTCTTTCAGAAAATTTCTTGGTGTTTTCACATGGTCATTTTGTATAATATGCACTTGAAGTTCCATAAATGCATCCTGTGCCATTATGTTGCTCTGACCTACTGTTTAATTGGCAACATAGAGCAGAGATATTCTAGTATTGGTCATTGCCATAACGCAACAATGGGCTGCATAATCCTGGCTCCCAGTAGAATTAAGTCAATGCTTTTTCACCGCTACATGGCATTTGCATACTTTCAACTAAAAACGTTTGGTAATACAGACAATTTACCTTTTTCTAAAACTAACATAATTAATATTGGAATATGTGTCAATCTGCTGCATTGATGTCACACAAGAATTGGTAGTTTGTTCTTGCCTGCATATTTAAAACATTTTCACCACCAGATACTAGGATTTCTATGTGCACAAATTTGTTCAGCATAATGAAGGCTTAGGATTGAGGTGTTTGCAATCTGCCACAATATACCCCAAAATGGCACTTGAAGGACAGACAATTGGCTACGAGGTTCCAATTATATTATTTGGTATCTAGGACTTGTAGTACCTGCAAGTAGGGAAACAATTGATATATTCACAATAAGATTAAGGCAGCATGGTTTAAGTGGAGAAGCATCTTTGTAATAATAAGATTGTTGCCCGTTAATCTGACTTGAGGTAATTAGACTTGATGAATGTTTTATAGGACAATTTAATTCCAGCTATTGTATTACTAACCAAGGTTCGCCGTACCGGTACCTGACTCCGTATCGGTATCGGACCCTGTATCAGTGCCACACTATCATAGTGTCGGTATGGTACGGTACGTGGCACATCTAGTGTACCGAGTGTCGGTATGCCACCGGTACGGTACGGTACGTTCGGTACCATCTGGTATGGTACGGCATACCATGTCACTAACTAAAAGGAGAGCTTCCTTTTTTGTTGGACATTGTGGTTAGAAAGTTGGGAAATTGATGTGCATAAAATAGCATGACTATGTTGAGAATAATAATGGAGTTAGGCTTCATCAGGGTATGAAAGTTTTGAAAATTACACAACTTGTAGGATTGTACCAACGTTGGTGGAACCAGTACTGGGCACCGTACCGGTTCTTCGGCAGGACGAGTCGGTACGGGCCTGCATCGTGCCGGGCGCGTACCGACACAGTTGAACAAATGGGAGAGAGGGAGAATGAGAGAGAGGGATAGAGGTCGGCGGAGGCCAGCGCGGGGCCCTTTCGCGATTTACGTAGTCATTCCCCTGTTTCGTTCGAAACAGGGGTCGGCCGTGTAAATCACGAAAGGGCCGGGCGCCAGCCTCCGTCGGTCTCCGCCGGGCCTCCGCCACCCAACAATTTCTATTTTCAAAAAAATTGTTACAATAGTGGCTTAGTAGGTTTAAACCACCAATGTTAATAGTGGCTTAGTAAGTTCAACCACCAATATTAATGGGCAACATGACACCTTTGATCATGTCAATTTTGCGCTGTATCAAGTTTTGGTAGAGCTCATGCTTTGTCTTGTACATGTTTGGCAAGAAGATATGGGTCCTCAAAAGCATCTGAATTTTTCAAAAGTTCAAAAATAAGTTCCGAGGCTAATGTGGGCAAAATAGAAGTTTGGCTCCATAAAACAACCACCCCACCCTCGCAAACCAAATCTTAGATTTAGCTTCGAGCTTTTCAAGGCAACGTTGTGGGTGTTGTATAGCATTATTCATATGAGTTATGTCTTTTAGTTGTTCATCATGTAAGCAAGGTTCGTTGTCTTGGTACCAGATCCATACCAATACTATTCTATTACAATATGGGTACGGTCGATATGGTACCAGTTTGGTATACCGAGACTTAGTATACCCTCCATACCATTTACCGGTTCGGTACCAATACAGTATGGTTGGTTCCATCGTACCAAACCGGACAATACCAAGCATACCATACCGGTTCGATACTAGTACCGGTGGCGTATTGAGTATTGGTACGCCAGATGTACCGCATACCGTACCGTACTGACACTATACTAGTGTGGCACTGGTACGGAGTCCGGTACCAGTATAATGAACCTTGGTTGGTTCACATAAATACCGGTACGGTACGGTCGGTACACTGGTACCTACTGGCATGATAAACCTTGATGTAAAGCATCCATATAGGCCAAAAGAGAAAACTTTTTTTATTTTAATTATGACATTAACTCTGTGACATACAAATTATAGTGGTCTAGATTCTAACCTCTTGAAGTTTACATGAAATGGTTTTCCACTCTTCTTTTAGTTCTTTTAATCATTTCCATCTATCGTCAGGACATGTATACATTTTAGATTCAGCCTGGAGTCTTTAATTTGTTAGTGAGCTCAGCACTTGAGCCAAACACCCAGGGCATCCATTGACCTCATTATCTTAAATGGCATGCCAACATTTGATTGGAGGTCAACAGGTCAGTGAGGAATTAAACATTGTAAGTTTTTTTAAAATGCTAAAAGGTCACCCTTCCTATCATTGCTCAGTTCATCAATCCTATATTGCAGTAACTGATTTGCAGAATGGTAACCCAGGCCCCAACTGATGCTATCTCACCCTGTGTAGTCCGCCAATTCATAACTTCCACATTTGATGGTCATCTAAGTTGTGATTGGATATGTGATCTGTAGCAGTAGTGCAAGTTTTTTCACGGCAACATATAAATCCTAACATAAGTAATTTACAATCCTAACTTAAGTATTTCTAACATTAACAATGAGACTCAACTGAAAGAAAATCTTGACCACTGATTTGGTGAGGGAAAAAAATGGAATAGACACGTTGATGATTGAGGTGGAGGTATTTTAGAAATTATGATGGAGCAAATTAGTATAAAATGCACCATCATTGATTAATGGGAGCAATCACCTTAACAAATGCCCCTAGAGCATCCATTAACGTATTCCTTTATTTAAATACAACATATTATAAACATTATTTGCAGCCTTTTTGCAATAATTCCTGAACATTTATTAGCAACTCTTTTTACCAATGGCATAACTTGAACTGAGACAACAGAATAAGAATATTTCCCTGACATTTGCATTAGGCCACTGCGGGGGGACAATGGGATATGAGGTGTCTGAATTTTTGAAATAGAGCAGGTGCTGTTCTAGAAGGTCTCAATAAACTATTGTGGAAGAAAAATTCATCTGCTCTTCATTGATATGTGAATCAAGATCAGTAGATGTCACAGCATTTTTTAAGTGCAGATTAGTATAACATGAATTGTCTAGGATTTTTCTTGCTCTCTGCTACTCTCATCTCTTCTACTTTATTGTTGGGTTGCTACTGTTTTCTTTTAGGCAATTTTTTATCCTTCTATTTTTCTTAACCAAGTTCTAATATCATATGTTTAATTTTTCTCTCATCTACATGTCACCTGACTTCTTTTTTTTCCTGGACACCATTTTACATCTTGTTAATGATTTCGTCTTATATTTTTGCCATGTTGTTACATTTCGTTCTCGATTTCTTTCAAAGATTTAAGTCTACTTGCCTTCAAGAAGAACTGATTTTTGGCAAGTAATTAAATAGTCTAAACTTCGCTCCTGTATGCTCTTAGATGTTTGAAATTTAGGTTTCTTGCTAAGAATCTATATTTGAATATGTAAAACTGATTCAGTTTGCCTCAGTGATGCACGCACTACTGGTCTTGTAAAGTACCATGATCCATACCCATTTGGGGTGGATCCAAGATGGCGTGGGAGTCTTTCTGAGCTACCGTTTCTGAACTCCCTCAAAATGAAGATGTCTATATTGTTTGGTGTGTCTCAGATGAATTTAGGTATCATACTAGGTTACTTTAATGCAAAGTTCCGTGGAAGCTCCCTTGATATTAGGTATGTTGTGATTATGCTCGTATATTCTCTCTATGATGTTGCCTACTTATGAAAGACTGAGGACAACATATTCCATATTCCTTTTTTTAGGTATCAGTTTATGCCGCAGATGATCTTTCTCAACAGTCTTTTTGGTTATCTTTCACTCCTCATTCTCATCAAGTGGTGCACAGGCTCTCAAGCTGATTTATATCATGTGATGATTTATATGTTCCTGGACCCAACCAGTGACCTTGGTGAAAATCAGTTGTTTTGGGGTCAGAAACCACTGCAGGTTCACATGTTACACCTATCTCTTTTACATGAAGATATTGCTCTGCCTTTTTCCATTAAAGTTTGCCAGATTCTTCTTGCAGATTTTGTTATTGCTTCTGGCTATTGTGGCAGTTCCTTGGATGCTCTTTCCAAAGCCTTTCATCCTAAGAAAGCTCAATATGGAGGTACCTTGTTCACATTGAAATCTTGGTTGCTGCTTGATAGTTATTACATTTGAATTCTCTAAAAAAAACTTGCAACTAAGTGTTACATTGAGAAACAAGTTAGAAATCTGGAATTTTCACTGAAGTTTGCACTTCAAATGGAATGATTGATATGTAGATACAAATAGCTGGGATAAGGCTTGATGGTTGTGGCTTTTGAGCAACTACCATGCGAAACTAACTGCAGCTAAATACTCTTTGATTAATGTGTATGGTGGGATGTCCTTGTTTTGTTTACATATCCTTATACAAGGCCTTGATTCTGTCTAACATGTTACAATTGCATTTACTCTTGTGTTCTTGCCTGCAATCAGGCACATCACTTATAGTAGGTTTTGAGTGCGATGTATTTCTTTTTTTCCATGTTTAGTGTTAAATTTTATTAGTCCTTGATCTAGTGGGCATGCTCGTGTGGTAACAGAAGACTTGGGAACAACTATAGTCAATGAAAATTGTGGGAAAAAAGGAAAACCAAGGACATGTATGTTTGGAGACTGTACGAGCACATATTTATTGCTTTTTATAAAATGTTATGCAGAGATTTCAAGGTCGTACCTATGGCATCCTTGGGACATCTGAAATGGATTTTGATCTTGAACCTGATTCTGGAAGACAACACCTTGATGATTTTAATTTCGGTGAGGTATTTGTGCATCAGATGATACATTCCATTGAGTTCGTTCTTGGTGCAGTCTCAAACACTGCATCATATCTTCGTCTTTGGGCTTTGAGGTATGTTATATTAGTCTTTCAGACACTGCATCATATAATGCTTACATATAACATAGTATACCTTAGTTACCAGTTTTGGTGGTGTTTTTATGTATTCAGCTTGGCGCATTCAGAGCTGTCAACCGTTTTCTATGAGAAAATACTACTCCTAGCCTGGGGGTGAGTTTTAACTTCAAAATTTCCTCATCTTAATTATTTGGTACTGTTTCTAGTTTTATAAGATGTACAATTTCTTTATGTTATTATTTTTTCTTCCCTTGTGAAAGACATTTTTTTAGCAGGATCTTTAGTTGTCATTTGAGTTTTCCGCACAACATATAGGTCGTTCTACAAGACTTTCTGTCCTGTCCATCTCTTAAACTTCTGATCAGCATTTATGTCTAATGCACTTTGAAAAGGCCACACTAACATACATTTTAGACAGCCAGATTAAACCCTCTAATGTTCTAATGTTTAACATGTAATTCAATTTAATAAGAGTATCATGTCTACAGGTATGACAACCCTATCATTCGGATAGCTGGGCTTGCAGTTTTTGCCTTTGCAACAGCATTCATATTGCTGATGATGGAGACGTTAAGTGCCTTTCTTCATGCTCTGCGTCTCCATTGGGTTGAATTTATGAACAAGTTCTACCATGGTGATGGTTATAAGTTCAGACCCTTTTCATTTGCCTCCCTAGCAGATGAGGAAGACTGATCGGTGGCATTCCTTCAGAAACTTTGATTCTTATTGATGGGAAGTATGCGAAAGATAAAAGAATAAACAGGTGAAAGATAGAAATCATTACTTTGCTGCACCATGATCAGATGAGAGCTATATATGTAGTCGTGGATCCAAGTGCAGCATTTGCACTTTAATTAACAGTGCAAAAACTCTTCTTCATTCGCCTCCTAGCTGTCAGTGCGGAGAAAACAAGCAACTGAGAGATATTTTGTAAAGTTACAGTAAGATAATTACTTCTTAGAACAGACTGGTGCTTGGCAATACAGTTGAACTTCTGAAAGTCATATGTCATCTAGGGGAAGCAGATTCTAATTTTTTAACTCCAATATAAATGTAGATTTTTTCCATAAAACAGATCCTTCCCCTTCATGCTTTTTGTATGTCAACTTACTTTTTAATTCTCCATTTGAAGGAAAAGCTTTCTTTTGATAAGGCACTGTTGACCGTTTAGAGTTGGCTTTCATCCAGCCTTGTATCACTATGTTGCTTTTGAAATCCGTGTAATCTGTATGGATGCGAACTTTTGAAATTGCTGTAGAGAATGCTTTTCCCCCTCTTCTAGAAGATGTATTCAGGGTATCATGGTGGACTTTGATGAAATGAAACTTGCTTGCTGCTATTTGGGTATGTAGCCTGTATTGGCAGAATGGTGATGAATGAAACCTCAATAGGAAGCCCAAAATGTGGGTGTGTGTTTTTTTCCTCTTCATTTTTCCTTTTTTCACTTTAATATATTCACTATGCAGAATGAGCTAGATCTGCATTTTGTTGTCTGGATCTTTACCAGACCAAACATACAGTGGAACAGGAAAGAACTTGATAAATTGGCTCTAAACAACAGATGATTATCATGATTATCCTTTTTCTTTCTTTATTAACAGACAAAAATTCCTCAAAGTGTTGAAAAGGAAAATGTAATAGTTTTCTTCATTGACAATTACTTGTTCCTGGATGATTGGATTAACGCTAGTTACTCAATATTTGCAATTATTTTTTGTCATCTTATTCAGAACTAATATGGTAATATCAAGTTTATCATACAAAGCATGGAGGCAGTGTAGGAGCAGAACTGATTCATGCAACATACCAAGTTTCATGAAATAAGTGCAGCTACCTAATGCACAATTGGTGTTTTATGTCATCCTGTGCTTGCTTTTGAAATGGAGCATTCTAAGGTATGTTTGTTGCTGGTTGTATATTGGTTAAGGGCAGAGTATCAATTTAACTAGTCAAACAGTTCAAAAAAAAGTTATTGGTTCAATGTCTCCAAAAATCACTTAATCTAGTTAATTTTAATTCATGGGAAGGGTGAATAAAGTTAACCACTAGAGCTTTCTCCTCTTTCTTTTTTTTTAATTGTTTTCAACAACTTTCTTGCTAACTATGGAAATGCTCACCAAACAGAGAACAGCTTTGACTGATTAAATCTATCTGTCCTCTGGATGTGGAAATGGCCCCCCGGAAATCACTCCGAGAGCGGAAGCCACAAATTGTGTATTATATCTGTATTGGTGGTGGTATGTGTTAACAAATTGTGTATTATCTTGTTTGTATATCAGGTGGTAGGTTGCACTACATTGATAAAAAAATTGATTGCTGGTAGTTGGTTGCATATCAGCATGTTTGTATGTTGATTAATGCCGAGAAGTTGACTGATGGTTCTTTGTCAAATTTTTTTCTGCTGATCGCAACTCAGGTTATTTGAATGTTGGTTGATGTTGAGAATTTAATTGATGGTTCTATGGCCCTGTTTGGGGGAGCTGTTGGCAGTAGAGCTGTTGGAAGTGGAGCTGTTGGAAGTAGAGCTGTCTGAAGTAGAGCTGTTATAAAAAGCTGTTTGCTGTTTGGTAACTACATTCATAAAGTGTTGTGGTACTTTGTTTTGTGTTTGGTAAACAAACGGGGAAAGTACTTTTGTATGACAAAATTACCATAAAAGACATTGCATAGTATTATACAACAGAATATAATAAAACATAACATATATTAATACATAAATATACGATATAGTATAATATTTTTGTAATATAAAATAATATTATTATAATATAGCATAATAGTAATATAATTATTAGAGTAAATTAATATTTGGTAATATAACATAATATTAAATTATTTAACATAACATATTAATGTATTATGATATAATATAATATATATTATATTTATAGTATAATACAATAATAAAGACATAAAATATTATAATTATTAGTATAAATTAATTTCTCATAATATAATATAATATTAAATTATTTAAAATAACATATTAATGTATTATAATGTAATGTAATATAATATAATATTTATAGTATAATACAATAATAAAGGTATAAAATATTATAATTATTAGTGTAAATAATTAATAATGTTGAAATATATTTATTTATTATCTTATTTATTCATTCATTCATTTATATAAATATTTATTTATTTATTTATTTTATTTTTTAAATTTTCTTTTCTTTTCTTTTCTTTTTCCTTTTCTTTTTCTTTTCTTTATTTTTCTTCTCTTCTTCTCCTTCCTTCCTCTCCCCCGTTCTCCTTTCTTCTCCTCCCGCGCGGCCGGCGGCGCCGGAAGGGGGCCAGGCCGCCGCGGCCGCGGGAGGGGGCCGGCGGCCGGCGGCGGCCGCGGGAGGGGGCCGGGTCGTGGCCGGTGGCGGCCACGGCGGGCCCCCTGGGAAGTGCTCTCCCGCGAGGCCGACAGCGCCGGGCCGGGCCGTGGCGGACGCGAGAGGGGGGCGGGTCGTGACCGCCGGCGGCCGCAGGAAGGGGGAGAGGGAGGGGGTGCGACGGCGGGGCCTCGCAGACGCGGGAGGGGGGCCGTGGGACCTCCTTCTTCTTCGGCACCGTCCCTTTCCGTGACGGGGACATCATCGCCGGCGGCGGCCGCAGGAAGGGGAAGACCACCTGTCTTCCTCTTCTTCGGCACCTCCCCACCATGGGGGCGGGGGAGAGGGAGGGGGTGCGACGGCGGGGCCTCGCAGACGCGGGAGGGGGGCCGTGGGACCTCCTTCTTCTTCGGCACCGTCCCTTTCCGTGATGGGGATATCATCGCCGGCGGCAGCCGCGGGAAGGGGAAGATCACCTGTCTTCCTCTTCTTCGGCACCTCCCCACCATGGGGGCGGGGGAGAGGGAGGGGGTGCGACGGCGGGGCAGAGGGAGAGGGTGCGGCGGCGGGGGAGAGGGAACGGGGTTGGGTGGGAGAGGAAGAGACCGTGAGAATATGAGAGAGAGGTTTTTGGGAGGAAATTTTTTTTTTTAAATGGAGGTATTTTGGTCAAAAATACAGCTTTCCGAAAAAGCTGAAAACAGCATTTTCGGAAAGCTCCAAATTGGAGCTTCCCCCCAAAAGCTGTTTTCAGCTTCCAGCAAAAGCTGAAACAGCTTTTCAGAAAATTTACCAAACACCATTTTTTAGCTAAAAGTACTTTTGGAGAGCCAGAAAGTGCTTTTTGGCCCTCCAAAAGCTCCCCCAAACAGGGCCTATATCATTTGTCATCTGCTAGCAGGTTGCAAGTTGTTGATTATTGCTGGTTGTCGTTGGTTAATTTTTCCTTTTGCTTGCTGCTTGTTCCGTACTTGTTCACAAGTTTATACACAAACTATTACGCAAATAAAATAACTATATTGATAACAAATTAATATTATTTTATTTAGGAATACATGATTATTTTTGTAATTTTATAATAAATATCAATTGATATAATTAGACATTAAGGAAGTAATTAATCCTTTGGTACCATTTTATTCAACTAGAGCATGGTCAATTCCCATTATATATGATAATTAATATTGTATAAATATTGTTAGAATAAAAAATAATATAATAATAATTAATTTGTTCAATATATAATGGCATACAATATTATTTAAATATTAAGAATATAGTTGGTAATATAATAATATTTTAATCTATGGATAATATATATATATATATTATTTATATTTTTAATAAAAAAGAGATTATGCACTAATTGGGGGCAACCTCATCACCTATTTTAGTGGTGACTATATCTCTGTACCTCCGGATCAATCAAATATCCAAAATTATTAGAAATGATGTGTTGTGCCGTGCAATTTTTACTTTCTCAATTAAACAAACAGAAGCAACATATTTAGAAGTTACAGAGATAACAATTAATATCTAAGATTCTGGAGGTGCAGATTTACAATTTTTATTTTTTTTAATTAGTCAAATAGAAGCAACATATTTAGAGGTCATTCCCTTACACAATCAAGAAAGCCCTAAATAGTAGTAAAAAGTAAAAATCCATCTTGCTGAATGGTAACGGGTAGAATACCAATAAAATTTATCTTACTTATCTCTAAAGCTGTTTAAAATTCTACTATCCATGTGTTCGGTCGAGTATCTGAATCTGTCTAATTATTTTTTATTCGAATCAAGTTGTCCGACTGGATTGGAGATCTCACTCAAAATTATATATAAAAAAATAATATCAACTAAAAATAGATATAAATAATCTAATCATAAATGATTTTTTAATTTTAGTAGTAAAAGTAGAGATTAAATGTCTTTAAAAGTTAGAATTTAAGTCTCCTCATAATATATATATATATATATATATATATATATATATATATATATATATATATATATATTATAATCGAATTTGGATACAGGTACCTAAGGGATAAATTCTAAATCCATCCTAATTTGTTGTGGATTTTAATTGTAAATTTTAAATCTGTTGCAAATCTAAACGGATTTTATTGGGATTTGGGGCGGATCGGATATATATATAAATATATAAATAATATGTCGGACTGCCGTCTCTCTTCGCTGGTTGTAGTTCGCGGAGGACATAAACATACCTCTAGGTGGTCGGATCCCGAAGTCTATGGACTGCAGCTGTGTAAGTAAGGGAGATGCGAGGTGGCACCTGGAAACGTCTCCCTCCCTCCCTCCATCCCTCCCCTTAAAAGAAACCTCTCCCTCTCTCTCCGGTGCCCACTCACCAAAACCCGGCTTCTCTTCTCCCCCGATTTGATTCCAGTTCGAGTCGGCCGGCGAAGCGACGGGCACAATTCAGGTACGCCTGCGAGAGAACCCTCTTCTTCTGTTCTTCTGGTCGCCAAAATTCCCCACTTCTTGAGCTCCATTCTAGTGTAGGGTTTGGTTTCTTCTTTTCTTGTTGTATAGTTGGTTTCGAGGACTTAGGGTTTCTCGTCTTTCGTACCACAGACGCCATACAATTGTAGGAAAAAAAGAAGTCTTTTCAGGGTTTCATTCTCGCTCCATGTCTGCGAGCCCTTCTGTAGATGACATCGCGGCCCTAGACTTGAACACTGGAGGCGGCCAAGAACGAGGCAGTACGGCTGTGGAAGCCGAGCCCGCGTCAGATCCTGGAGGATGTGGGAAAGGGGGAGGAGAATTCATGGTAAAAACCCTAGAGGAAAGCCGAGAAGGATTTCTTGATACCGGTGACGGTGATTCAGCTCGGAAGCCGGATATGGATGTCGGAGAGGAAGGAGATGTGGCGGGGTCTGAGGAAGTTTCGGACGCAGTTGTTCCTGAAGGGGCTGAGGTTGGGGAGAGTAGCAGCGGGACCGGGATTGAGCTTTTGGAGGAAGAAGTTGCAGCTTTTGTCAAAAAAGAGCAGGGTGATATGGCTAACGAAGTGACGGAGCGTGATCTGGTTGACGGGTGCTTTCAAGCTACGGAGGTTGGCAATCTTGGCTCCAGAAGGCAGGAGACGGGAGATGGACGCAGTGGTGATCAAGAGTTGAGAGCAGATGCGCTGGAGACTGGGAACATGACGGGAATTGCTGTTGAAGAGGCCAAAGAAGAACGCTTGGGGAGTATGGCAGATCTGGGAGGAAACCAGGAGGTGGTTGTGGAGATTAGAAATGGAACCGAACCCATGAAGGAAGATGAAGCCTTTCCAGAGAAGAAAGCTAGTGCAATGAGTGATCAGAGGAGCAGTTATTTGGTTGATGGGCAGGCTCAAGTTATTGAATGCAATGTTGGTCCAAGTGAGTTGGTGGCAAGAGATGAATTGGGTGGTGATCAGAAGCTGGAATTAAATGTCAAAGAGGCAGGAAGTATGATGGGGGCCACAGAAGCAGCAACTAGAGGTACAGTTGGAGCAGTCGAAGTTGATGGCTTGGAGGGTGAAGAAGCTAATGATGGAGGGACAGTTGATGTCATGGAGACGGGGAATAAAACTGAACCCCTGGTAGAAGATGAACCGTACCTAGAGAAAGAGCAGAGCACAGCAAACAATGTAATGGGTCATGATATGGTGGATGAGCAACTTCAAGCTAAAGAGGGTGTCCTAGATCCTAAGGGTTTGGAAATGAAAGATGGATTGGGTAGTGGACAGAAATCTGAAATTAATGTGGTGGATGGAGCATGTGTGGAGGAGTGTGGGAAAGGAAATGAACTCGTAAAGGAACAAATCACTAACCAGAACTTGGATTGTGAAGTGAGGGACCAAGATTTGGTTGAAGAACACCTGCAAGCTCCTGAGGAAGATGTGGGTTCCATAGCATTGGAAGCAGATAATGAATTGGGTGGTCATGAGATGCTGGAAGCAAATGTTGGCGGTGCAGGATTTGGAGTGGGGACTGTTAAAACCCAGGTCCCTGTTGCTCTTGTAAGGGTGGAAGCTGATAGCTCGGAGGGTATAGCTGATCTGGGACTAATGCATGTTGGGGTTGCAGAGGTTAGCAATGGAACTGAACTCACTGAGGAAGGTGTATGCTGTCCACAGAAGGATATGAGTGTGGTTGATGAGGTAGTGGAACGTGAGGCTGCACAAGGCGCTCTCGGTCCCACCGTGTTGGAGATGGAAAATTTTTTGGATGGCGATCAGAACCTGGAAGCTGATGTACTGGAGTTAGGATGTCTGTTGGGGGCAGCAAAAACTCAGGCGGCTGTTGATCTTGGAGGGGAGGAAGCTGATAGATTGAAGAGTATATCAGATTTGGGACAAGTGCAGCACAAGGTTCCGGAGACTAGTGGAACTGAGCTCACCAGGCAAGATGTGTCTTGTCTGCAGAAGAACCAGAGCTTGGTGACTGAGAAGGGAGGTCATGGTTTGGCTGATGCGAATCTTCAAGTTTCAGAGGGAGACAGCAGTCAGAACCAGTTTGTAGTTGTGGAGAGTACTGCTGGAACAAAAGACATGGATGAGGGGGTTGATGGGTCTTTGATGAGCAGTGATCAAGACAGAATTCATGAAGCTTCTGTTTCGCAAGCATCTTATGTGGATACAAATCAGAATGACCAGGAAATAGGCAACGCTATCCATGTGGAAGAAACAAAGGAGGTGGATTCCATGCCTGTTGATGATCCTATAATCGAGCAAGCAGATTATGCTATAAAAGATCCAGACATGGCCGATCCAGGTGTAAAGGTAAACAATCCAGATTCTAATCATGCTCGTGATGACACAGTGGACAGCGGACATATTTTGACAGCAGAATCAAAAGCAGGCTTGGTTAACAGTGTTGTCCATGCAGAAGCACTGAATGCAGATAAGCATCCTACTGATGAGGATGCAAAGGACAAAAATATTATTACAGCCGATGGTGGTTCAGTTTTGGATGTCACATTTATGGAATCAGAAAACAGAGGAACCCAGCTTGTTGATGAGAATACCGGTGATAAAGAAGATATTACTACGGCTAATTCATGCTCAGATTTAGAATCACAGTTTGCAGAGACCTCAGAGTCCTGTCCACTTGGTTCACAGACTTCAGAGACCTGTCCACTTGGTGAAATGTTAATGTACAGAAAAGATTCTGCTCTGAAAGATTCAAAATCGGCTGTCACTACTGGTTTACCAATGGCTTCCAAGCTATCTGAAATTCAGACTATTGTATCTCAACAAAAGAAAATTGTTGAATGTATTCCTGGCAGGAATCAAGAGATAGAACCTCAGTCCATTGGTTTGTTGGTTGGCAGGAGTGATGATGCAATTGTTCATGAAGCAGAATCTTCACCAGGTATATGTCAAAATATGGACATGGAATCCAGTATTCTCAAAGATGAAACTTCTCTGCCTGAGGCGTGCCATGAAAAAGGAGACTTGACTCAAGACTCTGAAGCTGATAAGAAGACCTCTGTGCTGGTGGATAGTGTGGCAAATATTGGTACTGGTCCAGATGGTATTGCTGAGCAAAATGTGCAAGTTGATGGACAAGAACATCCGAAAATAGCTCACAAGCAAATTGTGAAATGTGTTGGAATAAGGCCCGGGATTTGCAGTATTGAAAATGATCAGCATGCTAGCTACTTCCTTCCTCTTCAAGACAAGGATACTTTTTCCATGTCTGATTTGGTCTGGGGTAAAGTAAAGAGCCATCCTTGGTGGCCTGGCCAAATTTTTGATCCTTCAGATGCATCAGACTTGGCAATGAAATATCAGAAGAAGGACAACTTCCTCGTAGCATATTTTGGAGACAAAACTTTTGCCTGGTGCGAAGAACCTCAGCTGAAGCCTTTCGAGACGTATTTCTCACAGATGGAAAAACAAAGCAGTTCAGATACATTTGTAAATGCTGTCAATGATGCACTGGGTGAAGTCTCTAGGCGGACAGAATTGGGAATGACCTGTTTTTGTCTGCCTGAAGGAGCTTATGCTGACATTAAGTATCAGATGGTTGAGAATGCTGGTATACGAGACGGGGTTAGTAGCTCTGCTTTTGACAGGTCTCTGGTTGTCGATTATTTTCAGCCTGACAGACTTCTTGAGTATATTGAAGCCTTGGCTCAATTACCAAGCGGAGGTGCGAACAGACTTGAGCTTGTGATAGCTCAGGCTCAGCTGAAAGCCTTTTATCGATCAAAGGGGTATCCTGAACTTCCTGTATTCCAAATTGGTGGAGGATTGATGGAGAATGATGCTGAGGTCTCACCCTCTGATAGTAAATTAGTTGGGGAAGATACCATTGAGCACTCAACTCCTACTCCCATGGAACTAAATCTTGGGAAGCGCAAGAGAGGCAGAGGGAGGCCCTCCAATAGAGAAAAACATATGATGGAGGATGCTAAAAAACAGAAAAATTTATCTGAGCTGATGGAAGAAAGTGTTGTCTCTCCTTTTGCAAATGATGGCAAAATTGAATTTGCGGTAAAAGTTGACGGTGATTCGATTTTACCATCTTCTGGAAAGAAACACAAGGTCATTGATTTTGATTCTGATTACTCAGAGAAAAGTAAGAAAAAACGGCTTGATTCCTTAGGAGATTTGTCTACCAAGTCACCATCTCCAACTCCTAGTAGTTCTTTCAAGATTGGAGAATGTATCCGTCGAGTTGCAAGCCAGCTGACTGGGTCTCGACCTATCCTTAAGTGCCATGGTGAAACATTTCAGAATAATGTTTCCAAGGCTGAGCATAGAAGATTTGATGTTGATACTGAGGCGTCTGCTCACACTGCTGTGGAGAACCCAAGAATAAAGGTAGGCATATCAGAGGACTGTTCCTCCCCAGATGAAATGCTGCCACAGCTGTGCTTAGCTGCAAGGGATCCTATGAAGGGATACAGTTTTCTGTCAATGATAGTCAGTTTCTTCACTGATTTCAGAAATTTTTGTGTTTCAAGTTCTATGGAAAAGAAGCATGTTCAGAAAAGTGGAGGTAAAAGGGGTAGGAAAAGAAAAGTCAGCTCTCACTCACCTTCTTCTGATATGTCGACACCTGATCATATGCAGGACTCTTATTGGTCTGACATGATATACCATAACAGCTCCACAAATGATCTTAAAAGGAAAGGAGATGCTCACATGCGGAGCCAAAGGAAAAGGAGGAAATCTGGAGGGGAAACATCAATCTCTTTGTCATTAGACTGTGTGTTGGGTACTGCACAACATTTGCAGGTTGGAACGATCAGTCCTAAAATGAAACAAGCATCGACAACAGAAAGATCGGTAATCAGTTTGGAAGAAAAAATTGTGGACGAGCGTACACCAACTGCATTGATTTTGAGCTTTAATGGATCAAGTTCTTTACCTTCTGAAATGGATCTCATTAGGATTTTCAGTTGCTATGGGCCCCTGAAGGAAGCAGAAACAGAAGTTCAAAGGAAGACAAATCATGTCAAAGTAGTCTTCAAGAAACGTGCTGATGCTGAAATAGCTTTCCGTAGTGCAGGAAAATATAGCATTTTTGGGCCAGCCCTTGTTAGCTATCGTCTTAGATACTTGCCATCAACACCTAGTGCTTCTCCAAACACCACATCACAAGGCAAAAATGATGCAGGAGCAATTGAATGTGGCAAATTAGTGGTTCCAGGTGATGCTTCTCCAAATACTATATCTGGCAAACATGATGCAGTACCCCTTGAAGGCGGCAACTCAGAGGTTCCAGGTGATGCTTCTCCAAATACCACACCACAAGGCGAAAATGATGCAGTATCCATTGAAGGTGGCAACTCAGAGATTCCAGGTGATGCTTCACCAAATACCACACCACAAATCAAAAACGATGCAGTACTCATTGAAGGTGGCAACTTAGAGGTTCCAGGTGATGTTTCCCCAAATACCACACCACAAGACAAAAATGATGCAGTGCCCACTGAAGGTGGCAATTTAGAGTTTCCAGATAGTTCTCCAAATATCATACTGCATAATGAAAATGATGCAGTACGCATTGAAGGTGGCAACATAGACGTTCCAGGTAGAACTTCTGCAGATCCTACACAACAAGATAAAAATGATGCAGTACCCGCTGAAGGTGGCAACTTAGAGGTCCCAGATGATATTTATCCAAATACCACACAAGAAAAAAATAATTCAGCACCAATCGAAGATGGCAGCTTAGAGGTTCCAGGCATTACTTCTCCAAATAATTCCACACAAGATAAAAATGATGCAGCACCAATTGAATATGGCAGCTTAGAGGTCCCATCTAATACTTCTCCAAGTACTGCCACACGAGGCAAAAATGATGCAGCACCTACTGAAGATGGCAGCTTAGAGATTCCAGGCAACAGTTATCCTAATACTGCCACACAAGACAAAAATGATGCAGTACCCACTGAAGGTGTCAACTTAGAGGTCCCAGGTATTCTTTTATCATCTAATTCCTTGTTTTTAGTTGGTAAAGTTATTCAGCTTTTGAATTATTCTTTCTCATCAAACCATTGTTTTTTCCCTAGATAAAGCAGAAAATGGAGTTGCGCCAGATACTATGCAAGATGAAGTTGGGGACAAAGGATCAGTTGTTAGGGCTGTTCAGGTGGATAATCAATCTGGTTAGATTATCTTCAATGTATTATCTTTGTTTTTCATGCATAGCAATTCCACTTTGCCCATTTTCTGTGCTGAAAACATATTTTAGGGCAATGCAAATGCATGTTGTATATTTGTAAGCTGACCTAATCAAGAAGAGAAATGTCCTTGTTGAAATGGTAATCTATTTTAGAGCTTTTAGACCAACTTCAGTTTTGTGATTCTACTGATGCTGCAGAAGTTTACTTGAGAACATCTGACATTATGATGGTCTAAGATGTCAGAATTATAGCCAGTTGGTCTGTTTTTCCTCATTGGAAATTAGGTGCGAATTGACATTTAATTCTAAATTTTATAGGCTGACATTGGTTTTATGCTTTGTATATTATAGAGAGCTGGTCTGTTCAGAAGCTGAATTTTCTTAACTGAGATTTAGGTTCAAATTGGCGTTTACTTCTAAATTTTACAGGCTGACATTGGTTTTATGCTTTGTATATTATATCATCGCATTAATGACTACTTGTAAAAATACCAAGTAATTTCTTGCTCTTTTACATTTTAGACTAGTACATGCCATATAGTTTGTCCGGGATACAAATTCAACTGGTTGTGAGTTGAGGATGTAGTATGAATTGAGGGGTGAGAGATCCCCAATGGTTGTAATATTCACGGCCATTCTTCTGCACAGATTTTAAGTGCGGTGTTACCAATAATATAAAAAAGTTGTGTATCAAGGGCCTGCTTCTGCCGGTTGGAATGTACCATATGCGAGTATGAGCACCTACCATGAGTCAGCATGACAGCTATTATTTTTGTAACATTTTTGATTAAAAAAGTGACTTCTAAATGTGCCGGCATGGCCTGTGCCACCAGCACCTGGACCCTTGTTATTCTGCACACAGTCCATATTTGGATAACATTGGTCAGTATCTGGTTGTGCTGGATGAACTTATTTAATGGTAATGGGTTGGCATGATCTGCGCAGTCATTTTCTTCTTTATAGAAAAGTGTAGGTATATAACTGCCTGTTCATGTATTATATCTTTATTTCCTTCTTCAGAGACTCCTTTGTGAATTCAATTCTTTTTGATAGGATTAAGAAATTGCTATATGACCATCATCATTGAATTTGAAAGACTTGTGTTTTGTGATTTAGGCTTTGATTCGATAGTGGAATTGCAGGCGGGAGTATGTGATAATTCATCACACTGATATTTTTGTACTATGTTGAATCATATGGTTCAATTCTCATTGATTTGAAGATTTATAGGTTGGAAAGGTAGAGTTGCCGAGTATTGCTCGATCCTTGTGTAACCTTCTTTTTGTTGCTTTGATTCTTTTGGAGCTCCACTTGTTGACTGCGAAGGTCTGGTTGCCGTAATTGCTAATGTGAATGTATATGCTCAGTCTTCTCTTAATTTGTGGCTTGTAAACTTGGTCGTTGTTATAACCATCTTCTTTTCCTGCGTTCCTTGATCTGTTTCCCTCTTTCAAATGTGCAAAAGTCGACTGTTGAGGTCAACTTGCAGTAAACTAGGAAAGAACAGAGTGAGATATATTCATTTGGTAATTGTTGAATATAGCAGTGATAGCGAATTTAAGTGATGTTTTAAGCTATCTGCAAGTAGATTCTGGATTACTGTGAAGGGATGCCAGAATGTTGATGGAAATGTTGAGAAAGATGACAGATAAATCAAGATTTGGGTGAAAACTGTAGGAAATGTGAAATAGAACTTTCGTATTATTTTAGCACTCTAATAGTGCGTACAACATGTGCAAGCATTCTTGATGAAGGATGCCTGGTTAAGGTTGCTTTATTGAGCCCTTGCCTCGCTTTTGCTTAACTAACTCGGTAGAAGAGTTTGATAGACTGGTCACCATTTGCTTGCCCTTTGATATATTGTTAAGGAAAGAGGGAGAACCAGTGAAGGAGCCTCCTTGACCACTCCATACTAACGGCATCCTTGAACTGAGTTTCGTGGTCCTCTTACCATATTGCCTGCATCACGCCTTCAGTCGTGGGAGGGAGGGAAGGAAGGTCGGCCGGCGGCACACTTTCTGATCGCCAAGGGAGTTGAAGAGCGGCCGGTGGTGCCGGTGGTGGCTTCGGTCTCCGGGGTGGGGGGGGGGGGGGGGGTGTAAGGGCGAAGCTAGTATGGTGGCGACGGCTGGAGAGAAGATTAGGGATGGTGGCGGCATCTGTGTTCGAGCCTTGTAGAGGGAAGGAGGAGGTGATGGTAACGGCATCGGTAGCGGCGGCTAAAGAGGGAGGGAGAAGCTAGTATGGCCATCGGCGGCGGTGGCCGAGAGAAAGTTGAGGACGAGTGCTCTCGGTTTTTAGGGGAGGGACATGGAGGAGGAGGGAAGTGTTGGAGTTTTAATTTTTTAAAAAATAATAAATCTATTTTTAATTAAAACTTCAACAATCTCATAAAAATTTAAGTTTTTAAAAATTATAAAAAAATCTAAACTTTAGATGTTTTAAATGCTTTAAATATTTTTTATTTTTTTGAGATGAGAAGAGTCATTGCTCTTCAAAAGAGAACGTTGGTTTCGAAAAGATACGGTATTTTTTGAAATATTATGTATCTTCAAAATTATCACGTCTCTTCTGTTTTATGGATAGAGTCTATAATTCAAAAATAATTCGATTTCTCTTATAAGAGTTTTTTGGAGAGATCTTTCACCATTCAACCTTCTGCTTTCTATCTTTTTTTATATTTTGGGCATCTGAATAAGCTGGTTGGATTAAACCTCCATATCGATCGTGCTCATTAGAAAATGATCGAGTTAAGCCGTATTATTGTACTTTGAGACTAGATCACCGCAAACCTGTATGTAGAAGGCGTTTTTAGGACAATATATATTACACACGTCAAACCTAATAAGTTGTTTTCAATCTTCCAATTTTATTCTAATAAATTATTTATTTATAATATTTTTATAAAAATAAAAATATAATAATTTATAAGCAGTATATTTCTAACAGGAAGCACAGAATCCAGCTCATCTACCATGTTTAAAGTGGGTTTGGCTAACCGTGCTGCTCCTATTAGAGGGCACCAAGGTCGGCGAAGGAGGGCCCTTGGCAAACCGGGACGGACCGAACCCGAACGGACGGTTCAGATAACCAAACCTCTCTCTCCTCTTTTCATCCCAGTCGTCTCCTCCTTCCACTCTTCTCCAGCGTCCGATCCCTCTTTCTCCTCTTCCCATCCCTCCCCCAGATCCCATCCCATCTCTCTCTTTCTCTCTCTTTTCCCCCGCTGCGCGCGCACCAAATACAAATCGCCCCCGACCAATCCGAACGCTCGAATCTCAGGTAACGAAAGGACGCTTCCCGCCTATTTCGCTAGGGTTTCTCCTGCCGCTAGGGTTGACGCTGATCTCCGGCGATGTTGACCGTGGATCCAGGGTTTTCCGGTCGATGGCGGAGGCGCCGGCGAGCCCCGGTGGCGGCGGAGGCAGCCACGAGAGCGGCGGCGAGCAGAGCCCCCGATCCAACGTCCGCGAGCAGGATCGCTTCCTCCCCATCGCCAACATCAGCCGCATCATGAAGAAGGCCCTCCCCGCCAACGGCAAGATCGCCAAGGACGCCAAGGAGACCGTCCAGGAGTGCGTCTCCGAGTTCATCAGCTTCATCACCAGCGAGTTCAGATCTTTCGCTTCTCTTTCTCTCCCTATAGATGTATAGGTATATACAATAAATTAATTTTGTTTTGTCGTTGAAATGATTCGGTGGTGCAGGGCGAGCGATAAATGCCAGAGGGAGAAGAGGAAGACGATCAATGGTGATGATTTGCTCTGGGCGATGGCGACGTTGGGTTTCGAGGATTACATCGAGCCGCTGAAATTGTACCTGCAGAAATATAGAGAGGTATTTCTTTGAGTATGATATTTTTCTCATATTTTGGCTGATAAAATTTGGTTTCAGAATTTTATAGTTTAGTTACGAGCTGAGATTTGTGAGATCTCATCGGGTTTCTAGTGATTTCTTTTGTCTTCATTGGGCTGATAAGACTTTTGTTTGTTATTCGTTTCTTTTGCATGGGTTTCGGGGCGGATGTCATGTTCCAGATGGAGGTAATAACTTTTCCTTTTTCTGATTTCTTTGCTATGTGTATGTTTACTTTTATGCATGCTTTTGACGTCTTTAATGCTCTACTCTGTGATGCATCATTACATATCAGGAATGATACCATTAATAGCTATAACCTGCTGAGTGGTTGGTAAACAAATGTTGGTAAACAAAACAATATTTGCATTTTGTTTTAACGTCCATATTTATGTTTAGTTGATTACATGTACAAGTAACATCTCCAAATTGAATTTCAATGAGAAATTGATCATATAAATGTTATTTCATTAGAATGTGGTTAAGGGTGTAAAATGAAATCTAAATTCACATATATACTGGTAATCTACATTTCTATTTATCTGTTCTGATGCCAAGGGCTAAAAATTCCTTATTCCTATTAAATACAGCCTCAAGCAGATATTTTTAATCATCCAGATTGGCATCAACAAACTGATGAGCCACGAGTTTCTTTTTTTCATCTTTTTTTTCCTCTTCTACAAGCTCGTATTTGATTCTTGTGCATATATGTTCACATCAAATGGGAGGCCCTCACCCAGGGGCGGCTCAATACAATTGGGGGCCTAAGGCGAACTCATTAAAAAAGGCCTTTTTTTAAAAAAAAATATTTTTTTAATAAATGCAAAATATTTTAAAAATTCATTTAAAAATAATAGCTATTAGATGTTCCGAAATCAGTGCTTACAAGTAGTGAAAAGCTATGAGAATAGGGTCCATTTATGCTTAGCTATTAGTGTTTAGAAATCTAAATCTTTCAGCACCCTTTAACAACCTAGCTATGTGCATTCATCTACACCACAAATGCTTTCCAATGTATGTGAAGAGGCCCTGCCCCAAAGAATTTACAATATACCAGATCATATTAGAAGATAGCCCAAGCCAAGGCCTTGTTGAAGAGAACACTTCCTTTTATCATGGTCACCACAGACCTCACCTCCTGGCCCCTGGATTAGACTATAACCTGCAGCCATCCCATTAGCCATCACCAGAAACCTGCAACCCAAGATGTCTCCTAGAAATTATAAACCCATTACAGACTAACACCATTTTATTTTAAAAAAAAGTAATAAAGCTCCACTTTGGAGAAGAGAAGAGTATCCCACCGAAAACTCTGGCATTAACCAAATTGAAAACTCTAACAGAAACAAATTGATGGGTAACAATAGAAGGATTCCACGGGCTTACACCAAAGCCTTCATGTCTGTAAACTTAGCTTTTTTTTTCCAAGGAGCAAAACCTTCCTGACTTGGGTGTCAGAGCCCACCAGAGCAGCAGGAAAAGAAAAAAAATGGAAGAACAAACATGAAAAGAAAAAAAAAGAAGAACAAACATAAATCTGGGCATTATAACAAACATATGGCAGACAACTCAATCATGGTACCGGACCCAATTCGTTTAGAAAAGTGTTATTTCTCACATAGATTACATCATCCTGGAAGCCTAAAGAAGGTGAAACATGATCCAAATCCCCTTCCTCCTCCAAAAATTATACAACAAAAAAAAAAAAATCCTTCTCGGCAGCAAAAAAAAAAAAGAAAACCGGAAGGCTCCTGTCTTCCTGACCCAAAAATCCTTCTCGCTGGATCCCGGAGTCCCCAGCCCCTTGCCCCTTGGTTGGCTCCAAAAGTCAATCGGAACTCGGAAGACGGAAGACAGAACACCAAAGTCTCAAAATAAAAAAAAAAATCGGATCCGGAAGTTGGAAGCTCACCTGGAGAGGGCGGAGGGCCGGGAAGGAGAAGAGACGCCATCACGCCGGCGACGCCACCTCCCTGATCCCTCTTCGGCCGAGTGCGGACTGCGGAGTGTCGGCTCGACGGGGAGATCCGAGGACGGCGAACGGAGGAGGACCGAGGACAGTGGACTTTAGAGCAGAGCCGACTAGCCGAGGAGGCCGGAGGCCGGAGCCCGGAGGTAGGAGGCTTGGAGCCTCGGAGAAGTCGAGGACAGTGAGGAGAGATAGAGCGGTGCTGCGGTGGAGCCTGGAGAGGACTACCGAGAACCGGAGAAGGTTCAGCAATAAAAAAGAAAGCCCCAGCAAAGAACTGAGAAGGGAGGAGAGAAGGGGGGAGGAAATGCCATTGCTTGTCATTTGTCAATTGCCGTAGCCGTTGCCCAGGGCCTAGCCAGTCTGTCGTCGGGGAGAAGCCGAAGGGGATGGACTGTAGCGGCGTAGCCCGGTAGCCGTCGCCCACTGCCCAACTATGACTCTATAAGGTAGCTTTCGGATGGGAAAGGCTGAAAACTATGCATTAATTAAACAAAAAAAAAAACTGTGCGATGGGGAGGGGGCCTTTCCTAGGCCGGGGGCCTTAGGCGACCGCCTCAGTCGCCTAAGGCCCGAGCCGGCCCTGCCCTCACCCTATCAATGAGATGTTTTCCATGCGTGCGGGAGGGCAAGAGTTGCTAAGTAGAGAGGGGTTGAAGAAGACCAGTACTTCCCCAACCTGACTTTTTTGGGATTGAGGGTTTCATATGTAAAGGTGCTGATCAAGGTTTGTCATCTTCGTATTGGACCCATACCAGTACCATCTTATTACAATGTCGGTACATTGGTATGGTACAAGACGGCGAGATGTACCGAGTGTTGATACAGTATGAGACTGCGTACCAGTATGATACGGTACCAACCGATATGGCAACCCTTGAGACTGATGATATCATGAAAATTGAAAATGCAGAATCCCTGCATCTACTTGGCCTTCCACTTCATCTCGCCACACATTCTCACTTGTGTGGATGACACCACATGGGTGACCTAGTTGGTCATTCAAACATGTCATTGATATTGCTAAAGATCAACTAACATTCGTACCTCTTTATACCAGAAATGGATATCAATTTCAATGATCAATCAGTATTGGAATTTGCCTTCATGTATGGAATGGGTTCAAGACTATCATATGTATCCTAGGGAGTCTGTGTTTGAATTATGGAATTTTGAGTAATTTGGCAGGGTGATAGTAAGGTATCTGCAAAAGGTGGAGACAACTCTGCTAGGAGAGATGCAGTAGGTCCTCAAGGTGGAGCTCAACCTGGTCCAAGTACCCAAGGGGTATCACTTGTTCTCTGAATTATTTTCTTTCTGGAAGATTTCATTATCCTCATGGATATTCCCAAATTTGATTTGTATATGAAATCAGCAGATTGGTCAGCAAGGATCTTCTCAGGTCATGAACTATATGCAACCTCAGGTATCCTGTTTTAATTCCTTATCTTTATTAAATCTATGAATGAAGCCCGAGATAATTTTGCATTTTACAAATCATAAATACATGTAGGCAACTTTCATTTGCCGATGCTTATGTTTACCAAAAAAATATGTTAATGTTGCGTAGCTATACTAAGGATAAGGTGTTAACCTTGTGCTTCCATTATTAGATAGATAATGTATTGATAATTAAGTCTCCTGGATAATGCCCCGTTTCTTGAGTACTTTCACATGTTCAAAAATCATCTCTTGATAGAGTATCTCACACAAGTAGGAAAGTGGATATAGATATAGTCATGAAGTTAATCAGCACGGGAAATATTGATGTAAATGTGACAGGTGTATCAAATGCTTAAATCCTATGATCAAGGAATTTAGAGTAGTCTAATAAATTTTGTATAGTCTAATAACTTTTGTCGGTTCTGGCATTTCTTTTAAGAAATGGCATGCCAAAAGGTAATTGAAGATAAAGTGTTAGGGGAGCATTGTAGCTATCAAACCCATGCATACAAGTATGAACATTGTAGTCCCTATATAACTAGTGGTAGCATCATGAGGTATTATTTCTATTGTAATTGCAACTTTACTCCTGATGAAGTAAATATAATAGCTCATAAGCTTATGTCTAAAGCTTGATTAGTCATACTCGTATTAATCTGATTTAAGTAGGAGGCATGTCTCTGAATTGGTATACTTGGTGGTAATAGAAGTAGCTAGTTCTGTTTCTGTACCTTGATCATCCCAGTTAGTTTTTCCTCCCCAAACTTTGTCACTGTGTTCAACACATCACACATCACTCCCTCGTGTTTGCTGTTTTTGTAAACTGCATGTTCATTAGAGAAATAGCCATCATACCTGAGCTTCTCCAAGCTAGTGTTCCTCATGGTATTTTGTGTGGTAGCATTGGGGTTCTGTTCTTCTTTAGGTTGATTGATTTAGCATGAGCTGTTTATTTTCCCTTGTCAAACAAATTTTGTCATCTATAAGATTTTTTATATCTTAGTCTTGAATTGCTATTAGGTCGTGCAGATGTATTTCTTGCATAAACTGCAGTATCCGCTAAATCTATCTTGGACTTCATATGCCTTGGGAAATTGTAATATAAAGTTGACCTCTAAAGTTTAAAAAAGCGATCTTTTCTGGTGTCGCATTGAGTTTTAGCATGTTTTCTCTTAATCATTCTCCAATGAGGTTGGTCTTGTATATTATAATGAACCTCTGTATCAATATAAATCAGCATTCCATATTGAAAATTTTAGAACTGCCTAGCTGCTTTTGTTTAACCACCAGATATATGTGAGCTCCTTGTTTATTCTTAGTAAACTATATATGAATGGTCACCAAAATCATATTCTCCCAATAAATAATTATGTTATTTTAGAGATCATTATTCTGCTGGTGATATCAATTTTCTCTTCATCATTCCAATACCCTTGATTCATCTGGTTTCATATAAATTTCTGGCTCTATTTATATTAGCATGAATCTTCTTTGCCAGTTCCATAATGGGGATATCTCGAGTTGAATGATTATGGGCCTATTCCTGCTAGTTTTTCTTCATTTCAGGTAAAAGCTCTTCCTGACTGGTCTTCTGCTATGTAGAATTACTTTGAATATCTTTTCTCATTCAGGTATTAATGTGTTAATTATTCCTGGTCAGACCTTGCGTTATGCAATTATATAAAAGCAATTCTTATCCAATCCTTAGAATGATGCTGCAACAAGTCCATTCTAGATCCTCTAAGAAAGTGTACCACAGAAATAGAACAAATATGTAATCATGTCTACAGCCTCTTCTATATTCAATGACTTATGCAAACAAATTAAAAGAATTGCTTTGCTTTGGGTTTGGATAGCTCAATAAAACCAAATAACTATGGTAGTAAGTTGTAACCAAAGAAGCTTCCTTACTTATTTGTAGAAAAATGGAAGAAAATAAACTTTCCAGTAGTTTACTCAAAACTAACTCCAGACAGGCAAGATGAGATCTTTTATTCTGGATATAATTCTTTTATAGTCTTAATATATCATTTACTTGTGGAAAAATGGCTGGATGGGTCAAATGAACTCTAGTTTTGCAGGGACCATTACTCTGGCAAAAGCTTCCAAACCCTGATAAGAGGAACGCCCAATTTTAAAAGAATAGAAAGAAACCAACAGGTATCAGTATTGCTCAGAATGATCAGGCAGTGGAATTACAGTAAGAAATAAAATTCAATTGCTTAGATTTATGCCTGATAAAGAAACTACAGCAGTGGTGTAAGTTCTGAATATTGGTAAAGTACACAACCTAACTCAGTCTCGAACCAATCTGAACTTGGTTTGGAATAACCAATTTAGTTAGCATCCAGCATTCTAATTGAATTTAGTTACAGCATTGGCTTGTTTTTGGTTGTTTGGTTGTAAATATTCATAATGGACAGAGGCAATTTTTGTAGGGTTTTGTTGGGTTCATGTCTTGCCAAAGTGAAAGATCCTATTTGTCCTCCACACCATGTCACTTCACCCGTTCCCCTGCACAAAAAAGAGCTTCTTATAAAAATAAACTGTGGGTTCACCAACTCATAATTTCATTATTGACCAATTTTACTGTTTATTCTCTCAAAGCCACCTTTACTCGGCCGATTATTACTGACCACCATAATTGCTTTTGCCCTTGGACAAGCAATGCAAACTTTCACCATCCACAAATCTGTTTGCTTAGGAGGGCTTAACATGAAAGCCAACCTGACCTTACCAATTACCTTTGGAAATTTGATGCGAAAATACTAGACAATTTGGATAATTCAGCTAAAAGCTTGCATGGTTGCTGCCTTTGCAAGACGAAGAATCATTCTCAAATGTTTGAATAGAGTTCATACAGCATTCAGACTGGAGAGTTTTTTAACGGGCCCACCCAAAATATACTCAGCACAAAATCTAAGTTATGAAGATGCACAAAAGGGAGGTAAATTTGCCACCAATGCTGAGTTTGGTATGCAAAAGCTTAGAGAACTGATAACAAAGCTCGTCTCCATCACCTTCAAAAGATTTGTTGTTCAAGAATAGAGTAGTATCTTGTTATTTCAAAACCATGTACGTTTGCAGGGCAACTTCTAATGACCTCTTCTGAAATTATGTGATCTCATGAGTATTTTCCTTACGATGCTCTGTTGTTTTGCTAAATTTGCATGTCAGTAAATATATTTGTCATTTTCTGCCTTCGTTGTCATTTTCCTAGATTTATTCATTGTCATATATATATAATTTAGTAAGTTGATATATTCATAGATGGTGCAGATAAGTTTCCTTCGTAGGAAAAGATGAAATATTCTGATAATGGCTCTTGATATGGTGCAGTAACTGGTATGGAACCATGGTCTTTGTGGAAGGAATTGACCTGCTGGGTCTCAGGCTATTTTGCAACTAAAACTGATGACGGATCGTCTTAGCATGCTAGTATCATCATCTTTTGGTTTGTAAATTAATTTGGATGAAATAGTCTGGACTTGGGGTAGTGTTCAGAAACATGATCCATGTTTGTCTTCTTTGTTTGTGCATATATGGATGTCATATTTATTGCTCATTACTTTCCTTTAGCTAAGTTAAATATTTGATGACCATGTAGTTTCAGTTAATATCAATGTGTCTGTTCAGAAGTTGAGAGGTGTTGCTTCTATTATTCTTCCTAAAGTGATTTAGGGGTTATTTGGTTGCTTGCATCTGGCCTTAGATGCTGCATCTTAGTTGCCGAGGTAAAATGCTGGTATTTGATTACTTGTAATTGGACGAGATGCTGGCAAATGGGTTGCACCCTAAGACCTTTTTGCTGCGTATAGAAATGCAGCCAAAAGTGACTATATTCCAACATGCAAGCTATGGTTGCAGCCTTGAATGGCTGCCATCACCTTCTTTTCTCTCTTCCATAATTATACAATAATAATATTTATATAATTTTAATAATACAAATTATCATGATATTATTGAAATTCTTATTGTAACAACCCAGAACCTCATCCAAAATGGCTAGCCGAAAGGTATTATTTGAGTTCCTTGATCCTGTATAAGTACTCAAGATCTATCCAGCGAATAACCGATGTGGGACTAAACACACGCCCGCACGGGCCCTCACATACTCCCTTCGTTCAAGTTTTGATGTCCTCGTCAGGCTAAGGGTTCATATCTATTCAAATCAAATCACAAACACTACGATTGGCCCGTGGTCAGTCCTAATGGATCCGTGCTGCAGTGTTCCCTAGTCCACATAGGTTATGGGCCGGGTCCGCTCTGATACCATTTACAACAACCCAAGATCTCATCCAAAATGGCTAGTCGGAAAGTATTATTTGGGTTCCTTGATCCTGTATAAGTACCCAAGATCTACCCAGCGAATAACCGATATGGGACTAAACACATGCCCGCACGGATCCTCACATACTCCCCCTATTCAAGCCCTGACGTTCTCGTCAGACTAAGGGTTCAAATCTATTCGAATCTAATCATAAACACCACGATCAACCTGTGGTCAGCCCCAATGGATCGGTGCTGTAGTGTCCCCTAGTCCACATAGGTTATGTGCCGGGTCCGCTCTAATACCATTTGCAACAATCCAAGACCTCACCCAAAATGGCTAGTCGGAAAGTATTATTTGGATTTCTTGATCCTGTATAAGTACCCAAGATCTACCTAGCGAATAACAGATTTGGGACTAAACACACGCCCGCACGGGTCCTCATATACTCCCCCCGTTCAAGCCCTGACATCCTCGTCAGGCTAAGGGTTCAAATCTATTCGAATCTAATCACAAACACCACGATCAGCCCGTGGTTAGCCCCAATGGATCTGTGCTGCAGTGTTCCCTAGTCTACATAAGTTATGGGTCAGGTCCGCTCTGATACCATTTGTAACAACCCAGGACCTCACCCAAAATGACTAGTCGGAAGATATTATTTGGGTTCCTTGATCTTGTATAAGTACCCAAGATATATCCAGTGAATAACCGATGTGGGACTAAACACCCGCCCGCACGGATTCTCACACTTATTATAATAAATAATTAATATTATGATATCATATAGTAGTTTAATAATATTATCAATAATCAGTTAAGGGTGGCAATTTATTTTGCTCCATGGGATACTCAACCTAACCTAGCCTTAAGAGGGTGGATTTTACTTAATTCACAGCAGATTTGGGGCGGGTGTAGGTAACGATGAACCCTACTCTAAATCTAATCCGAACATATATAACTCTTCATAGATTTTTTTTTTTCCATTTTTTGCTCTAGTTGCTCTGCTCATAAGATAAATGAAAAATTTGAAAGGTTACATATGATGATGCATAGTTTATTTTTTCATTTAATTGCTTTTCTTAGTTTAAGAACAATAATTTTATTTATTATGTTTCTATTATTGCTAAAAAATTAGTTTGTTATGTTCTTTGTCCTCCACTCTTATTTGGTGTAATGTTATATGAAGTGCTAAAGTTAAATTTTTTATTTTTTATTTGTTTGTAAAAATAATAATTTTTGCAGCTTTATTCGTTTCGAGCCGTCCTACCTGTCCTGTCTCACTCTATCTGCTCCATCTCACTCTAACTTTTGTCATAGCTGTTCCACTTGTGAAAAAAAATTAAACATGTGAAAGGTTTCATGTCATAATGCTCAGTTCATTTTTTTAGTTGATTGCTTTTCTTAGTTTTAAAAATATTTGATTTTTTAAAAAATAATTGTTTTGTTAGTTATGTTTCTATTATTGTTGAAAATTTGATTTGTTATGTTCTATGATTTCAATTTTTATTTAGTTTAACGTTGAATGATGAGCTAAGAATTATTTTTATATTCTTTTTTATTTATTTGATATATGTGCAAAAAAATAATTTTTGCAACTCTACTCAATACGATCCGTCCAACCCATCTCGTCTAACTCTATCCATCTTATCCTGTCCTAAGGTGAGTACAGGGAGAATACGAATAATTATCTCCCCAATCCATATTGGACTCGTTACCATCCCTATAATTAGTATAAAGTGATATAATTATAATACAAAGATAAACAAATATAATGAACATTATTGGAATGATATGAGAATGACTATTATAATTTATTATATTATTAATATTAATTAACTAGTCAAACAAAGTGATAGGATAACTAATTAAAAAATCTATCACATTATATATAGATATATTGTATAATGCAATATATTATGTTACATTTTATTATATTTTACTATTAAATTATACTATATATTAAATTATAATGTTGTATTATAGTAGTTTGTATTATGTTACAAGATTATAATATAGCATATTTTATTGCATTATTTTATAAACTTATATTGTATATTCTTATATTATATAATATTATAATATATCATGTTATATTATCTTGTATTGTGTTGTACTGTGTTATGTTATATATTGTGGTATATTGTTAAATTGTAATATAAAATTTTATTATATTATATTTTATTATGTAATATAATGTACTATATTATATTACATTATATCATATATCTTAGAGTAGAATATTGTATATTATATTTTTATTCTAGATAACAAAACATGATATAATGATTATATAATATGTTAATATGATGTAATGATATTGGGGGAGAGAATTTTATCAATTACAGGGTCATCATACCCTCTCCACATTTAATAATAAATTACAGGAACTATATTTGCAGTTTTCAGATGCATGCCAAGTAAATACTTACAACTAAAAATTGAGTCTTTCAAGTTGCAACTGTATCTAGAAATGCAGGCAACAAACAGTCCCTCAAGTAGTCACAAGCCTGCAAAAGAAATTCTGCCCAATCACAACAATGGTAAAATGGCTCGAGATGATACCCTTGAGCGAGACGGGGGCTTCTGGTCTCATACTTCCATATCAGTACGGTTAGGTTAATCATCTTCTTTTTCTTTTTCTTTTTCTTTTTCTTTTTCTTTTTCTTTTTCTTTTTCTTTTTTGATAAAAGAATAGGGGGAGAGGGACGAACCCATCCGCGTAGCAGCCCCCACTGGGCCCTTCCACTAAAAAATGTTCGATGTAGGTCGCAAGTTTCCTCGTGTCCTCCCTGACCCGTAGATTACCCCATGTGTAAGTACGTCACCCCAGCACTATCTTGATACCGATGGACCAGATGGTGACTCCATTGGACAAACCAGACAAGGGGCATCCGGTCCGACGCCCGCGCGTTTCGAACCTAAGTTACTTTCGTGAAATTTTATTTCCGTTCCAACCGTGCTACCATCTTGGTGGCTGGCTAATCATCTTTTAGTAATGGTGTTCTGCTTCATGATGTTACCTTTCTTTTGCATTTAAGAACGTCAAGGGCGAGGCTGGCTGATCGACAGTTGGGTGCCTTGGTGATCTGCCCTGATGAGACGGTGTTTTCGAGCCCAAATAATGTAGCGAAAGAGGTCCTTGCTGGCATAAGTTTAGGGTTTAGGTCACCATGTATGGCGAATAAAACACAAAAATCAAATGGCAGTTGAAGAGTGTGGCTAATAAGATTGACTCCCATGTATTGTGCTTGTTTCCAGATTCACATGGGGAATTGTGCGATAGGGCTACTCTTTTCGAGCAATTTCTCCTTCACGGTTGAGAATAAGTTGGATGGAGTTACAGAGAAGGGCTATCTGTTTTCTTTCTTTTTTTTTTTAAGAAGGAAAAACAAAAGAAAACAAGGAATTGCATAGGATATGGATTCGATTTAAGGCCTGACCGGAGTCCTTTCACCTTCCTCTTCATTCGTCTTCTCCCGCTTTTCTCTTCATCTGCCTCATAAGGTTTTGTCTGGATCATGGCTGAATCACAAAATCTTAGAGCTGCTAATTTTTAAATATATCACTTCAAATATAAACTGGGCAAAACAGTACTGCCATATTCTGGCTTTGTGCCGCTCTCATGTCTCTGCGAATGAGAAACCAATTAGAGGATATATGCAAGGTTAGAGCAACGTTGGCATTCTGTTCTATGTGGTTAGAGCAAGGTTGTAAATTAGGAGAAACCCTGGCAGCAAACAAAATGAGTGACCAAATCGCATGAAGATAAACTGTTCAATGCTCCAAATAAGTGCCATTAGCCAGCTTCTCAGGGGTTTGCGGTACAAGTTATACAAGCCTTTATCCCATAATAAAAGTTCAGTCATCAGCCAAGCCAGCAAGTGAGACTCGACAAATTAGACCCATCCAATATTATGCCATACAACCAGCCATATGAAGCTTAATTTTAAACAGAATATTTGAACAGCAGAGTTTCATTTTCATATGTTTGTAATCAGCAGCAGGACTAATCTACCCACATCAGTGCAAGCTGCTATGATATTTCCTGTTGGTGGGGTGATAGTTTAACTTTAGTCTTCACGCTAAGCAGCTCAAGATTTTAACCACCACACGGCGATGATGGGTGTACACTTTTCCCAGCTGCTGCAGGCTTAAATTAGCAATGCAGTATGAGTGCCTACACAATAATAAGGATTTTTCATAATTTATGAAACACGCTCGCACACAAGCATAGTCAAGAAAGAAGATTAAAGAGCAAATGAAAGCACAACGAAAGTAGATAAGAGTTTCTGCCAACTGCATCGAATATCTTTCTATACATGATAAATCAATCAGCTCCCTACCGACTACCACTCTGTGCACTGGTAAAGATGGGCTTCCTTTTGTTTCTCCACAATCAGCTCCACCATGTACCATTATTGAACTCAATCCCCGCTATTTACACCACCATCCTCTTGAACTTGATAACTAAACATGTTTGTATGAATGATAGCAAGGAGTCAATCCTACAGTCTTTTAAGAGAGATGGAAGGACCCCTGTCCTTCTGTTATTGCATATAACAGCCTCTGCCTCATTCTCTCCTGCAACCCAAATTATAAAATGATCAGTACAAGCAAATACATTTATAGAAATGCTATTACATAAACTAGTATACTCTTCAACTTAAAATGGATAGAATCCAAGTTTTTATAATAATGAAAACGAAGTGTTTAGTTCTATTGGACGATGTGGCTCACATCAAAGGTTGATGGTTTGTAGAAAAGGAAAAGGCAACAGGTAATAGAAAGAGATTGATAACCTTGGAAGAGTATGGAGGGAGCTTTAGATAATTAGCGCAGGTCATCACACTTGGCAAGTCCATATCCGCATCATTGCTACAATGCTGCCCAACAAAAACATAAGGCAGAAGGTTGTGAACCGAAATGTAAATTCAAATGATGGCTGCCTTATAAGTTGTAAACAAAGACAAACCTTACGAACAACTGTCAATTTTGGGTTGAGTGCAGCTAAGCCTCCTGGAGGCAGTCGAGGAGCTCCTGTCACAAATTGCAAGAAAGCTCTGCGCCGATAGCACTCAAATTCTTGTATGATTTCTAATAACTATAAAAAAAACATGAAATGCACGGCAATTGAACATTAGTACAGTGAAAAGAAGAAGAAGAAGAAGAAGAAGAAGAAGAAGAGGCATTCGAATTGAAGGTGCTTCCTAGGAGATCTTCGTAATGAATACTGACATTAACAACAGGAGGACTGCTAGCTGTGTAGCCATGATCAAACTTGATGTGATCCACAAGCTCAATAAACTGTTTGGAAACAAAACTCATTAAATTGATAATCATTCAGAATCCAGCATCATTCGAGTCCAAGTAAAAGAGAAAACATACATCCCAAGTATCCCGTTCTCCACAAATTAATAGCTCAAGCTCATCTTCAGTAAAGATTTGAAGAGTTTTCAGCCGAAACACCTAAAACATAGACAATGACAATGTGGGATAAAATAACATGGACAGCAGAAACATACTTTCAAATTGCCAATACTTGCAACAAGAATCACTACCAATGTGAACTGATTGAAATGCACAATAAATATTGGAATCTTGCAAATGAAATATAGTAATAGAGAAAAATAGGCCCAAAATAGATGGAACATCGTGGTAATTAAAATGAAGATGGGAAAATAATATTCTTCGTAATTCTAAAAATTACTCCAAGGCCCACGGCCCTATTGTATTGCACAATCAGGATCAAGGATCTAATACAGCATAAATATTAAGAAAAGCTTATCATATTAATCATTGGAACTATGATAATGCAAACATACTGGCAGCAAGCAAAGTTGTTGAGCACAAATAACCAATCAGTAGCTAGAATATGAATTCTTGGTTATCTCTGGGTTGCTGCAGTGACTTTTCTTTTTTGGGACAAGCAATTCTGTGATGACAATGAGAAGGCACTAATGAGTATTATGGAGTATTTTCAGAAGAAACTTATAGCATATGCTTTGAAAGTTCTTGATTCGAACTGGATATAGAAGTGAGAAGATTCCAGCACGAATGTTTAAAGCTTTGTGAAAACAAATCATGGATTCTACACCAAGCAAATGACACAGACACGAGAAATCCGCAAATTCTAGGTGCTGCATGATTATACCAAGTACCATAGAATTTACAGACTGGATTCCATTCTCCATGATTGCCACCACAATGAAATTTATAGGTTCATTCATAAAGAAGTAGAAAAGAGAACCAGTAGAACCACCCTTCACTTTAAAGCAACAATAAATCAGCTCCGGGGATCATGGTGCCTATACCAGAGAATTTTGTGTGTGTGTATAACCTTCTTCTTTTTTACTGATATATTATTTTAAAATGGTTGTCAGTCATGATGCAATTATAACTTTGTGTAATATTCAGCACAAGTTGAAGGACATTGCTTGCTCAAAATTCTGCTTTGAAATTTCCTTGTAACTCGTAAGTTCTGGGAGGGTGACAGGCAGCTGACTGGCAGCCTGTTATAGTGGGGTTACAGGTCTAGATCATTTCTGAGTATTGTTCCTCCAAAACTTTCAGCAACGTCGGCAGAAAAACACACCACCCTTTGTACAGAAACAATGTTGACAGTGGTATCCATGGTCCTTTCTTGCCTATCAAAAAATTAATAAAAAGCATGCTTGACAGTCTTTATTTGGTTCTCATGTATCACAAGTTTTTAATTGTGTGTTTGTCAAATATGACAAGTCAGCTGAGCCATTATTGTCTGAATCATACAGCTCCTACTTCATACACATGCACAAAGATGGAATATTTTCTTTAGATATGCACAGAGATGGAAGATGAGCCCAAATTTTGTTAGAATACTTGTTGCCAATATAAAGGTCACTTTCATACCATTTGCGATTTTTGAGTCATTTTAGTCTGAAAAATTCAACCAAAGGACCGACGTATTTGATGCAATAACTCCAGATGTTCATATTTAAAAATCACATCATGTCCTTTTCCAAGATATACACAACTGCCTGATGGTTGTAACACTTGATTACTACCAATAGTGACTTTCACATTTCACAAAGTTTTGAACAAGCATGAACTATGTTTTCTCTATGGGGTCCCTATAGTTTATGTTTATATTCTTCAGTTCAGTAATATACATGTAAAATTAAATCAAAACTGTCTACAGTATATCAGATGATTTCTTCCTGAACAATACAGGGAAAAAAACTAACTTCTCAAAAAGTAGACTACAGTGTCACGATATAACAAACCTCATTAAATCCAGATTTAAAAGCTTCCACTTGTCGAGAAATTCCACATTTAGTAGTTGCATCGACAACTAGTGCAATATACTCTTCCAAGTTAGCAATATTTACCTACAAAAGAAATCAAAAGAATAACTTATTAAGCTACTTCAAGAGTTCAAGGCAGAAGAATTTCACAAAGAAGGATATTGTGTTACCATTTTCGAGTTACTTTCCAGAGTAAGCTCATAATTGGAGTAGCCTGGAAGAGTGAAATCAAGACAAAGATCCTCTATTCTGGTATTGCGGTAATACATATCAGATGCACACCCATAATTTTCCCTGGAAATGGACTCTAAAACCTTTTTCCTATTGACGAGAGCTTGAAACTCCAGGAGAGTCCTCCCAAGTTTGGGATCAAATGATTGAATATCATATATGCCAAGCTCCTAAGAAAATATGGATGCAATATGTTACTATCAGGCTCTATGTTTAAAAAATAAATAAAAAAATTACTCAAACTTGAATAGTAAAATATTTAGATATAGTTTTAGTGGAAAACCTGCTCAAGGATAACTTTATAAAATGCTTGAGAAAATGGTAAATCCAGGATCCTCCCATCTTTAATTGCCCTTGCTACAAGCTGCCCAAGAAGGAAGAACTTTTTAATTACTTCTGGAAATTGGATCCCATTTGAGACACCATTTTCTGCTGACCAAGGTCGAGGAAACAATCCAAAAGGAGCTACCAGTAATTCAAATTCACCAACTACTTTACTTGATCCACCATGAAGACCCAGATCCTCTCTCCACATCCCCATCCCAACTTTTTGAAACTCTTGACTTACCAATGTGTAGAACTCCATTGTTGGGCCTAAGCCAGTACCAACTTCCTCATTGTATTCGACTTCAAGAACACCCTTACTATGAGCATATAACTCCATCATTTTCGCAGCAGAACCCAGAATATTGTTGCGATCAACTTTGAATTTCTTACGGGAAAATGAACCTGATTGTAACCATCTTTCAATAAAAGAGTTGGTGTCACTACTATTCAGACGTTGATTTGGATTAAGCTGAGATCTTGAAGAACCAAATGCAGTCAAACGGAAATACTTCCGCCTTGCATCAAAAGAAAATAAGAAAGGGCAAGCAGCCATTAACTGATTACACCACAGAGGCATGCTGCCAGAGCTTAATGCCAGTGAATCTCGCATCTGCTGCTCCAATTTATCAGTCAGCTTACTGCTTATGAACTCAACCTGTGGAACGGGAGACACCATCACTTTCAGATCATCAAAATTTTCTATTCTACCTTCAGCAAATGCGTGGTTCCTTTCATCAGACAACAGATGAAATGATATCCTGTTCAAGCCTTCCAAAATTTTCAGCATGAACAATATATCATATATCGGATTGGACTTATCAAGTGTACAAGGAAGCTCGGCAAGTAACATACTAGAGAAAAATGATAGTTTCTGCCATGAGAAAACAATTTTATTGCAAAGAGATGCATCATAAGGCATTTGAGCATCACTGGATTTTGGTTCCGCTCTTTTATATGTTACTTTGTAAACTTTATTCCAGAATTTCGGGCCAACAATTGCATCAGGTTCCGCACTTAAAAGCTCCTCTAGAATTGCTTGATAAAGAGTAATAGACTGATCAAGTTGCTTCCCTTCTAAACAAAAGTTCAACTTTCGCTCTGTACACCCATTGCTTGGAGATGCAGAACTTTTTTGGCCTTCAACTCGTCTCTCGCCAAGAGATGAAAGATTGGAGGTAATCACTGTAAGTGAAGAAATTTAACAAGTCAATAGCCTTAATATAAAAAGCAGATAATCCATAAGCCTTCACACTTGCTAGATACAAAACAATGATCTCTATCTTTATTGTCAGAGTGAACCTACCAGCTATTAGATCTCTCTGTCTAGGGCTAAGATCCACTGATAAAGATTGTCCTTCTTGGCATGCAAGGCCCTGAAAAACAGGATAATCAGGAATTACAGCAGAAAAAGAAACTCATCTACCTTCCATATTAACAGATGTCAATACTTTAGTTTCTTAGCAGAGAGAATATACATATGTGAATGGACTTGTTATAAGGAAACAGCAATCTCTAAAATGTCAAAGTAAATTCATTTCATCTTTATCCAAAAAGATATAATTTTTCTCCCTTCATTATCCTTCCCCCTTAAACTCCTTAAACATATTAGTGATTTATAAATGATCCCAGCCTTGAAGATCCTTAATCTTTCAATCCAAAGATAAAATAAAAAATAAAAAAATAAAAAGGGTTCAGTTAACTTCCAAATGCATGCTTAATTTTACAAGAAGCTATTCTAAAGGATAAGAACATAAAGCGCCTAAAACCACAACAAGAAGCAGCAAGCCTTACCACATCGTCTTAAGGCTGGCTTTTCTAGTTCTTACTATAACACACCCCTTTTCTTTTTTTTGTGTGTGTGTGTGTGTTGGGTTTCTTTTTTTCTTTTTTTTTTGGGGGGGGGGTGTGGGGGGGTGGGGGGGTGGGGAGGGTGGTCCAAATAATAAACCTACTTTGTAAATTTGAAATGGTAAACAGAAATTGCACCTCTGGTGAGCTAGAAAAAGATGGTTCCTGCCAGATCTTTGCAACTAGATCTTGAGGATTCTTCTCTTCAGCATGCATACTTCCTGCTGCAATATCACTTGTGCTGATCATTCCCTTTCTTGCAGATTCTGCCTCATCTTCCTTATTCTTTGTGCTAACTTTGGGCCATAGATATCCTTCAATATCTTCCAATGATGAAGAGAGCTCAACATTTAACACATTGTCATGGTCATGCAAGGTTGTTTCACCTTCTTCCCTCACAAAGCGTACTTTTAAGCAAGGGAGCATAGTGCAGCGCCTGAATGGGATATCAGCATAAGTATTTCTAGGCTTGGGAACATGGCTCAATATAACAGGAAAACTATCAAGCGAAGACAATGCGTTCTGCAATTTCCGTACTAATAAAGTGATAAGCATATTCTCCCATCCCTGATTCATTTTTGACAGAGAAATACAGGCAAATGTCCGGAATCTTCTCAGTACAGCAAGAAAGTGATTTGATAAGTCACAACCACATGAAGTTCCTTGGAGGTACTTGCCATTGGATAAATAATGTGCCAAGGATCTTACAATTCCACTCTCAATGAACTCAAATGTGGAGATAGTTTCTTTTCCATAAAGCTCCCTTATAACTTGATCTAATATATGAGATAAATACTCTTCATTTAGTTCACAATCATCATTCGCTGCAGCCCTGTCCACATTATCATTTAGAACAGCACAAAAAGTTTTAAGCTTGTGCAGAACTTCAGTCAAACCCATCTCAGAATTCACTGCTTCACTAGTAAAGTAGGTAGTCTTTAAATGTTTTGCCAAAGTGAGAACAGTATCTTTTCCAACTCTACATGTTTTCATCTCACAGGATGATGCCCTGGATGAATCAAATTCATAGCATAAGCATCTGGGCATGTCTCTTGTAGCCATCTGATTATCTGAGTGTTGCATGTGACCAAACCGTTGAGTAGATTGTGAACAGTTTTTTTGCATTAAAAGTGAGTCAATTGCATAAATAACACCCTCCTTAACAAAAGAGCTTAAAAAAACACCAGGAAGCTTTTGCATGAGAATCTCGACAGTCTTCAGAGTTGAAATCAATACATGGCGATCTTTCCGGGCCAGCAAACCAGCTAAAAAGCTGTAACAAAAACCATTAAAAAAATAATATAAATAGGTTCCATGATTCAAGCATTCAATTGTCAGTCTTCTTTACCTTGAAATGTTTGTAACCTTGAGCAAGTCCATAAGCATTTCTGGAGTACTGAAATAAACAATTTTGTTTATGATTGAAACACAGCCATAAGAAATATATACATTTGCACCAGGGTTGACGACCTGTACCAAGTATTGGAGAGGGTTTAGACTTTAGATTATCATGTGCAGGTTACAGTGTAAACTTTCTGCATCAACACACCTGAATAGACAAAGGAAGAATATCCATTGAGAACTGATGCAGAAAACTAGGTTCATCCACTAAAATCTTTTCCTTGGCTAGTGCTAGTTGAACATCTTCAACATCTCTTGCCACAGGAGGGATCAACTGGTTCAGTAACTTCAAAACTTCATGCATCTGTGATAAAAATATATGGAATAACTTGAATATGCCTTTTTTCCACTTGTAAGAAAATAATCTGTATTCAAATAGCTTTTAAATATTTTTCTTGAGAGTTAATGAGGGATTAAAGATAGCAGGATGAGAGAAACAATTGCAAAGTTAATTCCAGCTTAAGAAGATGTCACAATAAAGCATCTGATTATTACTTTCTTGATTATATGAAAAGCATGCACAACAGCTGTTCTGGTCCTTAGCTTACCTGCTAAAATGCTCTTGAAATTTCAATATATATTTTTCATATGATACTACCATTGAAATCTTAAAAATTTCAAAGTTGGACTCTCTTTACCCATAGAAGACAAATTTCACATATTAAAGAATCCTCTTATCTTTTGACTAAGTAGTAGGTCCATAGAACAAGTTCATTATTAAATAAAAAAGGTCAAAAATTGTTTGTGTTCCTAAAGTAAATACCAAAAGAGTATGAAAGCAACTTATTGACATGGAAAGACTGACATGCACAAACAAAAGAGGAGGTGAAAATCATGAACATTTTTTTTTTTACATAGTTTGACACCACAGTAATAATAATACAGTGGATTTATGGTGTGCCATACCATATCATAGTCAAGAAGGCTTTATCCCAACTATTTTTGGTATATGATATATAAATGTTTTATCTTTTTTATTATTAGGATTAAATCCTCTATTAGATCAAGCCATCAAATCCCAAGACAAATATTTCATTAAAATTTTCGTACATGTCACCCTTCTCTTTTTAGACCCACTCATATGACCCTCTCAATCTGGGCTTCCTTCAGTCTTTATTGTACATCACTATGGCATATCAATCAATTATCATTCATCACTCTATTCTCTCTCAAAAGAAACTATGATTTTCCTCATTTGTAGGCATCTCTATACCTCAAGACTATCTTAAAATCTATCCTTAGAACACTGCCATTTGCAGTGTTAACCAGAAACCAGGCGGGAATACTAAGTGATCAAAAATTTCTAGGGTGTTCCACATGACAACCTCCAAATGCCAACCATCAGGATGAATCTACACATACATACATATATGCTTAATGCTTTCTTCGTCTACTTTATCAAAAGAAGAGCACTCCCATTAATGTCTTTGGCCACACTTATCACATCCATGTCCATGTAAGTTGTGTGTGCAACATTCTAACCTCCCTTACTGGTCCCTGTCTTCACAATGATGCTTATAAAGTAAACTTGATTGCAGAAATTGAATTCTTCACAGCATGGTCTCCCTTGAACATCATGATTATCACCCCAATTTTTTTATATCATATACCCTCATCACCACCATATCTATCTGTGAATAACACATGTGCATGTGCATGTGCACACACAGTTCACCTGCAACATTTGAGGACCATCCCCCTTAGGAATGTGCATAGAACTACAAGAAAGCTTTCATTACCTTTTGCACAACAACCATCAATACCTCAACATCCAACCAAAAAGGAGAGAGAGCAGTGAGAGAATTTATTACCCTAAATTGCAAATAACTTATATGCAATAGGTTATCAACCAGGTACCCAAGCTTCATGTCTAGCCAACAAAACTTAAACTTGACAGCTTCACTAGGCAGAAAAAAACAATAACTCAAACTCATTCATCAAGGTTCTTAGCCAGATAGCCTGCTTATAGTGACTGCTTAGTCTTTGATTGGATTAAGTGACCCTAGAATGTTCAAGCAAGCTTATTTGGTGACCCACTGCATGAGCAAGTCAAGACTAAGCAGTGGCTTGAGTTAGCAAGATTAAAAAGAAATGGGATGGCCAAGAGTATGAGGCTATAATAAATACCTGAATATTTATCAAGTATAAAGCATCTAATACAGAGTATACTCATTGGTAACTGCATGTGCATACATGTATGCAAGCAAGCATGCACCTGTGAACATAAATCATGTTTATATAAGGAAGTATATGTTGAACAAATTTTACTATAGTTTTTAGTAGGTCATGTATTGCTAGTTGGGATATTTCAGTTTCCATATTTATGTGACAAAAGAAGGTACTACATTCTTGTATCGAGCATACTCTAATTTTACTCTCTATGTGCATATTTTAACTTCCAGGTGTTTTGTGTCGAATTGAATCAGATATATAAAATTGCTGAGACATTAAGCAGGAAATTTGAATTGGTCTTAGGTCTTGTCAATGTGCGGTCATTTGGATTTTAGAAATTGCATTAGGTGATCACAGTTTCTGGATAACAGTTTTGAGCAATTTTGTTTCTAATAATCAAATTATGATTCTTGATGAAGTAGTAAAGCATAAAAACCTGATTGGATTGCACATCTTCAAAAGGTGAGCAAGGAGTGCCATGTGAAAGGTCAGAAGCCATTAGAATATTCCTCAATATGCTGCTTATATTCAGTTCAAAGAGGGTCCTCACTGCTACAAGGGAACTAGTGGCTAGCTTGGTGAGAAGACTGATCAAGCCCTGCAGGTTCAGAACAATAAATCAGCACATCTTCTGGAAGGAAGCACCAAGACAGCAGAACAGTAACAACCATAACAGGTGACGGCACCATAAGAATTTTTGTCAACACATACAGTATAAGTTGCTTGGCTCAGTGATATCCGACCATCGATAGCTATCAAATGTAAAGTCTTATGAACCACCTCATGCTTGCACAGTACATCCAGCAACTCTGGAGAATGGGTGAAACATTCAGTTATCCTTATCAAGCAGGTAGCAACAGTTTCCACGAGCTGCAAATATATTTGATTCAGACAGATGTCAGATAGAGAGTAAATAATTGAGCGGTCAACAAATGCAAATGATCAATGCCAAAGTTTTTAATATATCTGAATAAAAAAGAAAAAGATGTGGACATAAGCAAGAGATACCTTTCTGTCCTCATATTGAAGGAGTTTGCACAAAATAGGAACGGACTCCATGACAAGAGAAGAACAATCTAAAGGAAGTTTCTTGCAGACGTTTGCTACAGTGGAGAGTGCAACTCTCTGTTATGCAAAACAAAGGCAATTATCCATTACAAAGACACGTATCAGTCCCATAAATTGCTCAGACTGCAGAGCAAAGAACCAATTTTTGATTCATTTGACCCACTTTAATCCACGCCTCCTTGATTGGGAGGATTCTTACCTGCATGCTTGTTGAGAAGAAATCAATGAAACCCAGTGCCGCCATAATTGTCCCTGCTTGCAAACAATGAACAGGTTCTGATCGAGATATCTTCTCCAATGCTTCCAAAGACTATATAGATTAGGAGGCAAATAAATAAGAATTGGGATTGCAAAAGCCATATATTATAATCTAAAGAAACAACAATGCGAAAATCTATGATTGACGCAAACCTGCTCGGCCACATCCAAGTACTCGATCGCCAATAACTTTCCGCAGAGGACAGGAAGCGCTCCATGCCTAACGAGGGCATCAGCCATCCTCGGCATCCCATCGCAGATGTACGTGAGCGCCCGGACAGCAAGGAGCATGACATCGGGGCTGGTCTCGGGGCCCGCCAGCCTCACGAGCACCGGGACCGACGTCTCCATTGGGAAATAACCAAGGGAATCCTCCATGCAGAAGGACAGGACCTCGCAGAGCTCGGCGAGCGCGGCAAGCTGCACACCCGGCCCAGCATCGTCCTCGAGGCTCGCAAAGATCTTTTGGAACTTCCCCTTGCTTGCCCCGCACAGTGAAGGGTCGTCGAACACCCAGCGGCCGTAGCCGCGCTCGTCGTCGGAGTCGCAGGAGCCGTACTCCGAGTCCCCAGCCCTGTCGGACCTCCCGGAGGAGGAGGACTCCATGTCGCAGTCCACCGGCTCGGAGGAGGACGAGGCCACGGCCGCCGCCGCCGCCGGCTCCGGCGTCGGCGGGAGAGAGGAGGAACCCGACCAGAACTCCGATAAACTGCACGCCCGCTTGTCGGCCGGCAGCTTGTCGCTGGCCTCCGCCCGCTTCCGTCCCCGATCCATAGACCCTTCCAATGATAGAAGAAAAGGAAAAAATCTCCCAGACAAAGCGATCAAAATCTCTATAAAACAGAAGTTTCGATCGAATACCAAAACTGGAAGAAATAATCGAGGGGAGATTGCTGATTTTAGGACGATCGTATCATCGGAGATCGGGTTTCCTTGGGGATCAAGGAAGAATTGTTCGTCGATTTATAACCCTAACGAGATCAACTATGTTTCCTTCTTTATCGCTTCGACTTCAATTTTATTTTTCGGCAAGAGTTCAATTTTTCTGTTTCGCCGTAATTGGAGTGGAGGGATTTTGCCGTAGGAAGGCGAGGAGAAGAGTTTTGAGTACGGGAGGGTCGGTTGGACGCCGCACCGCCTCAATCTAGAGGACCACTTCATGTCAGACCGGTTGCATATTTATAAAGTGGGTTCACATCAAGAGCCAGGCCACTGCTTCCTACGTCATATATCATATTTCGCCTTTGAGTTTGAAAACATGGATCAAAATCCTCTCACCACAACTTTGAGAGCAAAGCCCACTGATCGAGACAACCGGAGAAAACTGGAGCTCTAGTGTTGCATCGTTTGCATCCTCTTGGATGATGTACTTCGACTTATGGAGCTCCCACCTCCTGATTTCCTCAATTAATTTCATCAATGATAACTTGGATGGTGGAGCATGGTTTGTAAATCGTAATTAGAAATCACGATCGTTGATAGCTGGAGGGTGTCGTATTTATGATGTTGTATTACTCATGGTGGAGCTGAGAGGAGCCTGGGAGGGCCTAGTCTTTATTGTCATTGTGCTTAGAACCCTCGATATAGCGTTGGAATTAAAGACGATGATCAGCTAGTTGCTATTTAGGATGATTGGCATCTGATTTTGACATATTTGAGAAGACTGGTATCCATATTTCGATCCTTCAAGAAAGTTCATGTTCGTAAGGAGCAAGGCTGCAAATGAGTTGGGATGACTCATGATCGAACCCAGCCCGTCTTGTTTAGATTCGATCCGGCACGATTTAAAGGACCCGTGGGGCCAAGGCAAATTCTAAAATTGGACCCATTCCATTTTCTGGGTTGAGTCTGAGTTTACTAAATTCTGACCCGACCCAACCCATTGGATATTTGGGACAATTTTGAGTTTCCTATATTATGACCCGACCTAACCCAACTTGAACCCAATATTCTATTAGGGTCTGCAGGGGTGCTTAAGGGTCTCCAACTCTATATTTCTTTAATCTTTTCTTGCATTTGATGATGAGACAAATGGAAGAGAATATTTTTGTGTACTGTCGAATAGCATGAATTTATATTAAAATTTAGATTGGTTACATTAATCGGGAATAATGTTCACTTAAGAAGAAGATTCAAACTAATGAAGGCAAAGTAGAGTATAACTTTGCTATGCAGAAGAAAATGGATTTATGATGAGTCTTTTGTAGCTATTGAAGTTACCATATATTATTATCAAAACTATATTCCTTATTTTGGCTCATGTATGCTTTTCTAGTAGTATGTTTAGAAAAAATAGTAGTAGATGTATTTTAACAAATTCGGAGGATATTACTGCTAAGCAAAAGGGATTAGCATAGATGCAATCCTTTTCTACTAAAAAAAAGTATTATATATATGGACAGAAAATTTTTCTTATAGCTAACAAGGTTGAATCTGTTATTATTAGGTTAGTTTGTAATGTCATCGATCTTTGATGCTCATGCACTTTCATTTATATAGTTCTGCATAACCTACTTTCCATAGTTTTCATTAATTGCCAAAGAAATCAAGCATAGAGAATGACAAGTATAGAGATCCGGCCTAGATTCGATCCAGAACCGATCTGAATTTTTTGGCTTGGGACCGAGTTATATATGGACCCAACCTGATCCAAATGACCCATTAGGTTAAAAATTACCTAACTCGATCTTTCATTGGGTTAGGTTTGAGTCCAACATTGGAACTCAAATAAGGAACCGTAATGGGTTGGAGTTATTTATGATCATACATTTGCATCTCTTATGATCCGATTCAATCCGACGCATTTGCATCTCTAATAGAGAGGCTGTTAGTGACGTAGGCTAGGTTGCTACATCTACAGCTAATCGCATGGGTCAGTTTTTTGGGACTCTATCATGTTGGTCTCGTCACGGCTGCCGGGATTTACTATATTCTGATGCATCAGGCTGTATTTATAGAAGGGCAATATAATTTAGCTATCTCAGCAAAAACGGAAGTCGGCTCAGATTAGGCATGGAATCATCCGAGATCTTGTGTAGGGATTTAATAGATACGATTTTGATTTATTTGTTAGTTGTTCTTGAAGGAGCCGCACCTGATCCTGCTGAATCCACGGGCTGCGCAATGAATAAATTATTAGTCCATATCCCTTTTGATATATTGATCTTATAGCAGATTTTGTAAAAGACTAGAAAATTCACATGCTAGTATATATTATTTAATTCACTAAACATCTAATATATATATATATATATAGAGAGAGAGAGAGAGAGACTAAAATAGAGGTTTTGCTTATGAGAGCTTTCTATTCATCGTATGAATACCTATATTAACAGCATTATTAATAAACTATTTTATTTTGCATAATGAGCAAGATTTTTATTTAATCAGTTTTTATCAAAATATAAAAAATTAAAATAAATTTATTAAATAATCTAATAAAAAATTTAGTGCTAATAAATTAATACATACATTAATAACATTATTAACAACTAGATTTGCTTAATATATATTTATATTAACAAATAATACTTTTCTTAGTATTGCATCTTGCTCGTATTCTATGCAGGCTATTAGATCAAAGTACAACCATTAATGACCCCACCATATTGCATCTAAATCTTCTAAATGTAATATTGTTCTAGTTACTAACAATAGATTGTATCACGATCTCTTTGTTTTACGATAATATATTATTTCACTATATTAATAGATATACATATATCATTAGAGTTTTATATAATAATAATATATCATAGTATTAATATCAAAAATTTATTTTGTAAAATAATTAGACTCCTATAGTTATTATATTCTATTCTATTTCTGTTATATATTCTATTAAATCTATTCTACATAGCATTTCAAAAACAGTTGAAAAAAATGAGAGAAAAATTGCAATTTGCATATCTTGCAGGTTATATATGTTAGTATTATAATATTTTAAAATTATGAATAATCAAACAATCTAAATCATTCATCAAGGATAGGGATAGATGGTCTGGATAAAAGTCTATCATGAATCTAATCTTGTTCAAATGTCCTTATTTTTACACCGAGATTGAGCTTCCTCTTCCTGTCTTTATTTGACGCGACCACCAAATTACCCCCCTCCTTCAACATATGCCATCAATAGACCTGTAGCAGGGCTGACTTATATATCAATCTCCAACAAAACTATGCCTTATTCACCATACAATTCTCTCCCCAAACATCAGATGAAATAGAGAAAAATGACCTTTCTTGAAGCTTATAATCCGAAAGAGGAATAAATTACAGGGAAGAGGAAAAATCCATCTTTATTTTAGTGAAGTAGATGCTAAAATGTTGGATTACGGGAAGACCTGAGAAGTGAATATGTTTCTAAAGAAGATAGGTGCCCAGAACATTATTCTAATATGAGAGCCACTATGTTATTCTTTGTTTATTACTCTCCTTCATTAGTAATTTTCTTCTCTCTTTTTTTTTCCACTCAGTAAATTTCTTCTTTCTGCTCAACTCATAATTTCCTTATTAGGGTTTAAATTTAATTCTCACGGACCTTGCTTCTGATATAAAATATAAGTTATATTTATTTCTTATAAAATTATAAATTATATTTTCAGTTTGTGATATCCCTGAATGATCTCAAAGGTATGAAGAGAGTCTTAGCTTTCCAAATAATGGTGGATGCTTGAGAATTGAACTTATTCCAATTTATACATGATCCAATCCAGAGTCGGCATGGTCTTTGCCTAATCCTAATTTAATCGTAAATTATTGCCTATACTGCATACGCTATATGGCTCTGTGTGTACCCAATAACAATTGCTGGTTTCTGCAAACTCATTAATCCAATATATATCTCGATGCATCACTATGGGAATCAGCGGCTATGTGGCCATGCATGTAGCCAACTATGATAGCCTGTTATCTCATTCATTAAGTATATATCTTGGTGCACTATCCGGTGATCGGCTGCACGCACTGTAGGTAATTATTTCTCCACTTTAGCACTATCTAACCGTGGGCAGTGCATGGATTCAAATATAGGGGATCTGAACTTAACAATGGGTGGGTCCAGGTTAGACAATAGCCAAACCCGATGACACAGGCTCCGTTGGCCCCTGGGTAGGACACTAGGACGGGCGTGGAAAATGAGTTCAAATGGGCTGAGCGTCGGCCCAGAGTGTTTGAGGGTAGGAGGGCCCTCCTGAGGACCGTTGTTGAAGGACTCTTCATCATCAGGCTGTGGAGGTTATTGAGTCGACTGTGCTGGATTCACCGGTGATGGTTAGAAACATCTGGGATCCCCCTTGCTTCTATAGCACCCAGATTTGTTCTCATCTCTTGGGAGCTCCCACTCTCTGGCTATCTCAAGGTAAATTTTGATGGAAGCTTGCTCGTCAGTGGAGATTGGATAGGTGTGCCATTTGTCATCAGAGACTATAGTGTCAGGCTGATTGTTGTGAGAGGACGTCGTTCTACCGAGACCTCAGCATTTGGGGCGGAGCTTAGGGCTGCCTGGAAGGGGCTATCTCATGCGCGACATGTGATGGAGGTTGACAGGATCATTCTGGAGGACGATTTCTGTTGTTTTGATTGATCGCCTTTAATCGGAGAGACGGAAGGAGGTGGAGCATCTGTTGCTGTATGATATGCGCCGGATGATACGGGAGTGTTGGGCCATCTAGGTCAGGCATGTTCTTCGGGAGGCAAACCAAGCTGCTGATTGGGTTGCCTCCTTCGTTGCTCAGCATTCCGAAAAGTTCCTATGGACCCAGCAGTTCTTAATTCCTTTTGCCTTTTATAGCCACCTAATTAGTGATGTAGCTGGCTGTGCTCATGTGAGAGCTGTTTGAGTAGCTGTTCCACAAAAAAAAAAAAAAAAAAAAAAAAGAAAAAAAAAAGAAAAAGAAAAAGTTCGGTCGGTCGGTCAAACAAACCGGCCAACGGGCAACCCTCTTCCAGTATTTTTTACGGCGCACTGTGGTTCGGGCGTTCCCGGGCGACGGCTCTCTCTTCAAAAGTCCCTCGAATTCTTTCCCCCGTTCCCGCTCTCGAGATCTGGGCGAGCGTCGACGCCGACGGCTCTCGCCGAAGCGTCCGATCGCAATGTATGTCGAGGTTGGTTATAGTGTCGGCGTTCGGGGGCTATCCATGGATCCGGGCGGTATCGCTAGGATCTGGTCCAAATATTTCCCTGAGGTGGAGTTCTCCATGGACGATCGGAAGTTTAAGCTCATAGCCGAGCTCGGGGAGTTCTTCTCAAGCCCGCAAACCGATCGTTTCCTCTCCCAGGCACGGTGATCCCATCTTTATTTCTCCCTTCCTGCATTTCTCCATGCCGGGAATATATATATTTTTTCTTTTTGTTTCTTTGTTTCCGTCCTAGGGTTTCTGTTCTTCTTTCTTCTTCTTTTTGCAAAGAATTCTTAGAGTTAAATTTAATTGATGATCAAATGCGATGAGTAGATGGGCTTAAGTGACTTCAATAAGCATTTCTTGAAAAAAAATTCCCGTATTCCCTCTCAAGAAAAGAAGGAAAAGAAGGATTTCTTGAAAGTTGAAGATCTTGATGACGGTTCTTGAAATTGAAGATCTTGCTTTTTGATGCAAGAACACATTCAAACTTCAGGCGGAAAATTTGTACGCAATCTTTTATTTTAGTTTTTTGCCTCTCCTCTTTATCCATTTTGAACTTCAGTCTCGATCCTATGATTGGTGTATTAATCATGGAAAGAATCGGATGCAAAGAGAAAAATTGAGGAAATAAAGGCGAAATCACAGGACAAAGGGGCCACTCCTAAATCCCAGACCAGCTGCTGTTTTATTGTTCGACATTAAAAAGGATGTCTTTTTTTCTTTATCTATCTTGTCAGGATTAATTAAATAGGAGTAATGCTGCATAAGCTAATTCTATGATTTTGTTGCAAGAAAGGAGAAAATATCTTAAAAGTAGAGATATGGCCTTGGCGGGGGAGGTGGAGTGAATGAATGTGGTCTTGTGAATATTTCCACCAGACTTGGAGGAGACCAAGCTCCAGGTTATGGATGATTAAAGGGACGATCTGCCAAAGGAAGTCAGGCTAGGGCTGGAAGTCGCCATTGGATATGGAAACACAGTAACTATCCTTGATGTGGCTATTTTTCATGTCCTCTTTGAGTGCCACAGCCTTGTACCAGTTCATGCTGTCCCCGATCTCATGGCTAATGTAAGTAAAAACAAAAAAAGTAGTGGTGAGAAAAGTTGAGCCAGTTACTGAATTATCTCCGAGACAAATAGTGGAGCAAGATGGGATTAGAGGTTCAGAAAACATGAGGAAAGCTGAGAAAACTGAAAAGGAAACAAAAAGGATGCTGTCTTAGTAAACTGTTTTTATGCACATTGATGATTTGGCTTGATTTTATCTAGGTGATTCTGCATTAGCCATTATTTTTGCAGAACTTGATTTGTGCATTAAATACGTTTGAATTCAGATGAAGACTTCCACACGACTTTCTTTCTTAATATCTTTTTCCCCTTTACATGTCATTATTGTGTTCCATCATTAACTCAGGGGGATCAAACTAAACCCATTCCTATGCATTGACTACAATATTTCTTTCCTGTCTCTGTTTTTACACTTATTGGCTGCATTCCAGTGGTTTTTGATGCTTCATCTGCACCTCTTGCCTGTAACTTTTTGCTTATCATTGTTGACTCTGAAAGAAAGTGGTCAGATGGACTTCAAAATCTTGGTTTATGAAGATTTAGAATTGTCTGTAACTTTTTGCTTCATCTGCACCTCTTGCCTGTAACTTTTTGCTTATCATTGTTGACTCTGAAAGAAAGTGGTCAGATGGACTTCAAAATCTCGGTTTATGAAGATGGACTTCAAAATAAAGGGGAGCTGATGGATTTTGTATTGCTTTTCTAGATCTACATAGTTCTTATAAATTGAACTGATGTGTATATGTAATATGTTACATCAATCTCCTAGTTTTAGATCTTATTGATTGCATCCTATGATACTGAACCCTTTAGTAGTTCTTAATTGCTATTTTTCTAGTCATTGTTATTGAGTCACCGACTGCTATCTTTTGTAAATTAGGTGCAAAATGACAATGGCATCTTCTTTCTCCCTATTGACTTCCAGCAATTTCGGAAAGTATGTGGAGTCGAAGAGCTTTATGCCACTCTGGAGGAAGCACCTAAGGAAGCTCTCTTATGCATGGGTTCTGCAGTGCACATGGTCCTTCTCATCTTATATTTCGTGAATACTTTCTCCTGTACCTTTTTTTGATAATTGATCCTTAAATTTGTAAGCAGGCTCTTTCTCTAAAGGAAAAGAACTGCCAGTTGATGGACATAGAGAAGATAAACATTCGGCTTCATAACCACTCTGATTCATCAATCACTTTGAAGAATTTGAAAGCTGCATACATCAGTTGCTCTTTGGCTTATTTACTTTTTTAAAAATAAATCAATCTAATAGAGAAAGAAAATCATGACTTCCAAATTATGACATCGCAGAGAAGCTTGTTTCAGTGCATGGCTCGGTTGTCAAAGTCAGCACCGTTAGGCCTCTGGTGATGCAGATGAACTTTGCCTGCCAGAAGTGTGAAACTGTTATCACACGCATATTTCCTAATGGGAAGTTTTCACCCCCGGTAGCTTGCAGTCTTCATGGATGCAGAAGCAGAACTTTTATACCAATCAGATCTACTGCCAAAGCAATAGATTTTCAAAAAATTAGGCATGTGATTCTGAAGTTGATTTTGAGTCCATTGAATTCCTTAGGCAGCTGCCACTTGGGATTGTAATATTGTTTTTTTTTTCCAGGGTCCAGGAGCTACTTAAATCTGGAAATCATGAAGAAGGTCGGGTGCCTCGAACTGTAGAGTGTGAACTAACTGAAGATCTTGTTGATTCTTGCATCCCTGGTGATGTTGTGACAGTTACTGGAATTATAAATGTTATTAACAATTACATGGATGTTGGTGGAGGTATGGCAATAATTTTTTCCTACAATATTATTATAAAACTTGGCTAGCCATCATCCTTCCCTTTTAAATTTCTCCTGGCCATTATATCCCGTTACATGCTACTGGATTGAGATCAGCTAGCACCAAACAGTTTCAAATGAAGATGATCCGTTTGCATTCAATTGCACAGAGAACTAGTTAGCCTTAGCACCTCCTGAAACCATAAGGTTATCTGCCAAAGAGCTTTTACCATGTTACATAAGTGACTTCTATGAATTGATCCATTCAAATGATTCATATTTTAAGTTTGGGGAATTCAGTGGGAGATTTCAAGAACCAAAAATAAAAATTTTCAAATAATCAACTGTGGATGATGCAAATGGTAAAGCATGGCATATGCAATTGCGTGGTTCGGTCTTCATTCCATAAACACTTCTCTTTAATAAGCATCCGTCTCTTAAAACTTATAAAATAAAAATAATTTTAAAAGAAAGAACAAAACTTAGAATAAATATATCAGCTGACATAAACAATTCTCATGTCCGTCGATCTCATTCTTCTGTCTTTTGAAAGTGCATCACAGGTTCCAATTACTTGTACTTTATAATGATTTAATGAGATTCCTGATAAAATGGGAAGAAATCATGTCTTCCACCATTTTCATTTTACTAACTTGTAATATGACTATCGTGCTTTGGTGTGGCCGTTGGGCCTGATCTTTATCTCGTAAATAAATGCAAATTTTGCATATTAGATATTGCCTGTCTTTCCTCATTTTCTAGCTAGACTTATTTCAAGCCTATGAAACCTTAGATAGTTGCTCCTTGGTTGCATGACCGTGCATAACCAAGAAGATATGTCTTTCTTCTTGTGAGTCTTCTTGGTTTAATCGCCTGGCTGCAGGTTCGTCTTCTCCTGTATAAATTTAGTAGGGAATCAAACGTAACTAAGAGAGTTGCTATTAAGTTAAGATCCAGCTTTTAAATGTCCTTTTAAATCAATTTCATATAGATTAGATAAGGCTTGATAGTTAGTTCACTTGCAAATTTCTTCTAAGTACAAAAGAATAGTTCATATTGATGATCTATGTGAGAGAGTATAAAGGAAAAACATTTGAAAATAACAACAGAATAAATTTATATTGCTATGACTTTCCTAAGCTCCAAGCCTCCATAGTGATGGATGACTCTTTGGTGTACAAAGATAATGTTTCAGTATTTAATTTTACACAATGCACAATTGCATACCAAACAAAAGTGTCCTCTCTCTCCATTGAATGGGCATCTGCAAATTATTTATTTTTATATCTGCAATGATTTATAAACTAATGCCGCTTCAGTAAGTTGGAAAAATGAAAGTGTATGAAGTTTTTTTTTTTTTGTGATATTGTAAACTGTGGCTGACCTTTCCACATTATGAGTAATTTATTTGCTTTTGCATGTAGACAGATCTATCACATGCTGTTATTTGTCAAGAATACACTATGATATTCTTTTCACCCTATGCCTTAAGAAGTGTCAGTGTGTCATATATAGTTATCATTATCATCAGCTGTTCAAATGACATAACCATCATAATCTTGTTGTCAGTGACAACTGTGACTTTTGGGATTTTAAACTGAGATCTAATTAAGGAATTTAGGCCCTGTTTGGGAGAGCTGTTGGCAGTAGAGCTGGTGGAAGTAGAGCTGTTGGAAGTAGAGCTGTCTGAAGTAGAGCTGTTATAAAAAGCTGTTTGCTGTTTGGTAACTACATTCGTAAAGTGCTGTGGTACTTTGTTTTGTGTTTGGTAAACAAACTGAGAAAGTACTTTTATATGACAAAATTACCATAAAGGACATTGCATAGTATTATACAACAGAACATAATAAAACATAACATAAATTAATACATAAATATACGATATAGTATAATATTATTGTAATATAAAATAATATTATGTTAATATAGCATAATAGTAATATAATTATTAGAGTAAATTAATATTTGGTAATATAACATAATATTAAATTATTTAACATAACATATTAATGTATTATGATATAATGTAATATATATTATATTTATAGTATAATACAATAATAAAAGTATAAAATATTATAATTATTAGTATAAATTAATTTCTCATAATATAACATAATATTAAATTATTTAAAATAACATATTAATGTATTATAATGTAATGTAATATAATATAATATTTATAGTATAATACAATAATAAAGGTATAAAATATTATAATTATTAGTATAAATTAATTTTTCATAATATAACATAATATTAAATTATTTAACATAACATATTAATGTATTATGATATAATATAATATGATATTATATTTATAGTATAATACAAAAATAAAGGTATAAAATATTATAATTATTAGTATAAATTAATTTTCCATAATATAAAATAATATTAAATTATTTAACATAACATATTAATGTATTATGATATAATATAATATGATATTATATTTATAGTATAATACAAAAATAAAGGTATAAAATATTATAATTATTAGTATAAAATAATTTTCCATAATAATTTTTCATAATTTTTCATAAAATAATTTTCCGCGGTCCAGGGGCTCTTCTTCGTGGTCCACGCTCGAGGAGGACCTCAGCGTGGGCCGCGAGGTTGATGATAAAAAAAAAAACAATAGATTGATTTTGGAAGGTATGAAAAAGGATTAAATTTTTTTTTCTAAAATGTGGTTCAAAAGATGCATACAAAAATTGAAAAGAAAAATATCTTTTCTTACGGAAGGGAGTCTGATGGCTTGGGTTCTTGGCTCCAGCAGATTTTTAGGTTTATACAGGGATAAACTATGTAATTATGTTATTTTAATATGGGCATTTTTGTCAAAAATACAGCTTTCCGAAAAAGCTGAAACAGCTTCCTTCCAAAAGCTCCAAATTGGAGCTTTCTTCCAAAAGCTGTTTTCAGCTTCCCGCAAAAGCTGAAACAGCTTTTTGAAAAATTTACCAAACACAGTTTTTCATCTAAAAGTACTTTTGGAGGGCCAGAAAGTGCTTTCTGGCCCTCCAAAAGCTCCCCCAAACAGGGCCTTAGTTTAGAGTCCTCAGCCTCCATCCTTCAGCTTCATCTTAACTAGCGCTTGACGTGCTTTCTAACCAAGATGTCTAGGTTACATGACATGCCTATCATGTGTCCATGATATTTGATATTAAACAGTTGTGACTGTTATTTGCCTTGTATTTTTAGTATTTCTAGGGCACATCATATTTTGAAGTACCCAATCGCCACGACTATCACACCATCAATATCAGCAGCATAACATCATTTCCTCCTTTTCATCTAAATACTTTTGCAATTGGAATTTATTCTTGATTCCCGAGAAGCAATACTCTATTCCTTTTCTCGATAATGGTAGACCAAGCGAACATCTGAATTTTCCAGGAAAATCCAAAAGCAAGAACCAAGGGTTGTACTATCTATATCTCGAGGCAGTTTCAGTCAGTAACTCCAAGTCCCAATCTGAAGATTTTCAAGTGACTAATTCTGAAACTAGAGCTAATGTGCTGTCAGATTTTCATGCATTTTCACCAAGAGATTTGGAATTTATCGTTAAGTTCTCAGAGGAGCATGGATCTGATGTATTCCGTCAAATACTTCAGTCCTTCTGTCCCTCCATCTATGGGCATGAACTTGTGAAAGGTAATATTTTATGTTACTTTTTTAAAAGAACAATAATGTGCTGTCAAGATGCAATTTTGTAAATGCAAACTTTTTGTTAATGATGGTGCTTAAACAGTCTCCGCTGTCTTGTGTTTCATTTTGAACTTCATGGTCGTTTGAACCTACCAAGAACTAGTGTATTTACTTCTGATTTTCTTATACTTCTGTCCACAGCTGGCATTACACTTGCACTATTTGGAGGTGTGCAGAAGTATTTGATGGATCAAAACAAGGTTCCAGTTCGTGGGGACATCCATGTAGTTATTGTTGGTAATTAAGATTTGTACTCCTTTCCTTTGCTGAAGCCACTGATTTTAAGTTTAAAGGTTCTATGATCTATTTATTATTTGCACCTGCAATTTCTTTGTAATAATTGTCATTTGATAGAGCTATAGTGCAGGATTATGCATAATTTTAGCATGTTTTTTATAGGTGATCCTGGATTAGGAAAGAGCCAGCTTCTGCAAGCAGCAGCAGCAGTTTCTCCACGAGGCATCTATGTGTGTGGCAATGCAACAACAAATGCTGGCCTAACTGTTGCTGTAGTTAAAGATCCTATGACCAGTGATTATGCATTTGAGGCTGGTAATTCTTTGTATTAGACTTTTTAGAGGCATTTCCCCCCTTAAATAGCAGACCCCAAATAGTTGGGATAAGCCTTGATAGTCAGGATTATGGTATGGTCATTTTCACATTACCTACCTTTTCCCATAACACCCAAAATTGAACAATTTAAAAGTAATTGTAAATAAAATGGGCACCATGAAAGTACTATTACTTTTCTCTTCGTGCACAGAGGTGTATTATGTATACACGCATTTTGTCACTTGTAACTATGTTTGCACATGTATGCATTTGTTTGAATATTTTATTTTCCCAGTCACATGTGTGACCCCTCCAAATTCGGTGGGTTGCCCTTTCTTTCCCTAAAAGAGGGGGGGGGGGGGGGGGGGGTTGGGAAGGAAAAAAAAAGAAGGTACGACCCCTCTAGTCTAGAACCTGTTTGAGCTTTTCTCATGTTGGGACTAACTCATTATCTATCGAACCATTATTACACATGAACAACACTACATTCAATGGTCACGAAGATCAATTTAATTGTTGTTGCACTATTTGCAGTTGAGCTCGTTGGCCTCAATAGAAATTCATTAGTTGCTTTTTTTTACAAGTAATCATTCCTCTGTTTACCATAGGTGCAATGGTCCTTGCTGATCGTGGGTTATGCTGCATCGATGAGTTCGATAAAATGTCAGCAGAACATCAGGTATAGTGGTAGTTTATTGGTTATTTGTAAGAGTTCCATCCTAAGTTGTATGAACATGAGCATACGAACTGAATTTCAGTTTCTTAGGCTCTGCTGGAAGCCATGGAACAACAATGTGTTTCTGTTGCAAAGGCTGGATTAGTGGCAAGTTTATCAGCTCGAACTTCTGTGTTAGCAGCAGCAAATCCTGTTGGCGGTCACTATAAGTAAGTTTGTCCCTGTTATGTCTTCCTACTTGGTATTTTTCTTTATAGTCAAAATCTTCTATATGTGGAAGAGTTGCTACCAAATTTAAGCATAAGTGGAAAATCATATTCGAAAATCTATTTCATTTGCAACAGCAATAGGGCTCAGCTTTCTAATATTGTTTATGACAGGGTTATATTCCTCAAATGTGAAACAGGCTCTTTTTCTCGATGTTTCTCTTCATGTTATAGTTAAACAATTTTTAGACATGGCAAAGTAACATATATATATATATATATATATATATATATATATATATATATATATATATATATATTCTGGAGTACTTCACTTCATTTTCTCTGCAGTCTTAGGCTTTGGCAGTATTTATTACTTGGGCATACTGGAAAGTTGGTACACCTCTCTTGGAAATCAATGATGGGCCATCCATATTCATGATCCAAACCATTGAACATAATCTACACCACAAAATAGGATTAGAAACTGAAATCCATGTGTTTTGATGGTCTCTAATATAGTCACAAGTAGGTGTTATTTAATAGTATGATACCATGTTTTACCATGATTTAATTATCAAAACCTGGTAAATTTAAATCTATTGATGTTTTAAGATCTATAGATCATGATTCATAAAATAATTTTAATTTATGTACCCTACATGTATTTTACTACACTAGTACAATTGATACCATCTACTTTGACACCTACTTGATGATTATCAAAGCACATGAATTTTGGTTTCTAGGCCTTATGTTGAGCAGTTTGGATCTTAAATTTGGATGGCCAACCAGTGATTTTCAGTGGGGTTACAGATTTTGGGTACAAGAAGCACACAACAGCACACACACCACATACACACAGAGATCTATATGCACACACACACGTGCATGCACACACACACATTACATATATATGTGTGTATGTGTGTGTGTGTGTGTGTATATATATATTATTGTGACATGCTTAGCTAAGTACATGCTAGATTAAAAGAAAAAGGCTTCCGTTTTTCAGTGACCATGATCTACATTTGCTGATACTTGAACTTTATGATAGATTTCACATAGATGTCTAGATTTAATTTCCTATTTTTTCAGTAATGCCTTTTCATACTAAAGGGTTGAATTCAGGTCCTTAAAAATGGCATATATTCAGTAATCACTTGTTTATTGTATGTACATATTCTCTGTCTTTTTATCTTTTAAGGCTTCTTTTCCTTTCTTTCAAATTAGATTCCTGTTTTGGAGCTGTTTGTCTTGTAGCATAAAGAATTAGAGTAATTTTGTTTTTTGCAATTTTAATTTCCATTTGCGCTTATAAATTTGCTGCAGCCGGGCAAAAACTGTGAATGAAAACCTGAAAATGAGTGCTGCTCTTCTCTCGCGATTTGATTTGGTTTTTATATTACTAGATAAACCAGATGAAGTACTGGATAAGCGAGTATCTGACCATATCATGGCAGTAAGTTACCTTGCCTGCTTACCATTTATGCGGGCCACTATACATGTTATATGCTGTGTTTATTTCTAAATGTTGCATTAAACTAGCATTGGAATATATAGCTGTTTTTATTGTTTGATCTTATATCAGTTATTTATTGTTTGAACTAGCATTAAACCATCACTTAAATATGATGATGGATACAAACTAATTTTAATTTTGCAGCTTCATGCAGGAAATGGAGAACAGTTGTTGCCCTCAAAGAAGTTACGAAGTGGTGTGATTTGATACCCTTTGGTATATATCGATAAATTTTAAAAAAATTTCTTTTGTGATACATGAATCTATTTTCACAAATATGCAGCATCGCAGTACAGTAGAGGCATGGAGCTTGGCGTTAGAAATGGTTCATTGGCTTCCAGGTTGAGACTTGACCCTGAGAAAGACAAGGACTTTGTACCATTACCAGGTTCTCTTCTTCGCAAGTACATTGCATATGCAAGAAATTTCATCTTCCCCAGGTGATTACATTTTTATTTTGCAGAGTTTTTGCTTTTGTTAGTGATGTAAGATGCTATCTAAATTTTTTTTGCTGTATTAGGATGACTAGACCAGCAGCTGAGATTTTGCAGACATTTTATTTGCGGTTAAGGGACCATAATACTTCAGCTGATGGTACTCCTATCACCGCAAGACAGTTGGAAAGTCTCGTGAGGTTGGCAGAAGCGCGTGCTCGTTTGGAGTTAAGAGAAGAAATAACTGCCCAAGATGCTATGGTGAGTAAAGTTTCTTAATTCTCAGTTAACATGTAATATATTGCTGTACGATGGTCATTGAGCTTTTTGAGATCATTGTAGTGTTCATAAATCCTTACAAGCATGTCTTGCTTATATTAACTGATTTGCATTTTACTCTTTAATCCTGACTTTGCATAACACTAAGAAATGCTTCTTGAAGCTGAAAATCAATTTGATTTGACAACGATCTTGAAAACTTGTAACAAATTAACCTGTAGGAAATATTGAAATACTCGGTTTCTTCAGTGTGGAGTCATTTTATATGCATCATTGGATTGGATATGCCCTCGAAAATGCAGCAGCTTCACTGCATTACCTCTTTGTATATGTTGATTGTCTTATCTGAGATTTCCAGGCCATGATATTGGCTCTCTTCCATTGACAGTCTTTTGAGTTGGAAAATCAGGGTAAGACCAAAAAAGCCATTACAGATGAAGATAATTTAGAAAATCACTGGATTTTAGGAAGGGCACATACTGATGTTGTGGAGGATGTCCTTATTCAACCTCTCTAGGTAATCTAAACATTTTTGACGATCAGATTTGAACTGTGGATAACATCATCACAAGATCTCTTGATCATGGCCATTTTCAGTTGACATGCTTCAAACTGGTTACTCCTATGGCTTCAATATTGGTTAGAAGACTGTATTTGAAGTTTTAGAGTCTATCTACTACTTGGAATGTCCTGCTTCATTGAGGCAAAAAAGGAACCAGCAACATCTCTCTGGATCACTCAACTTATGTCAGTCTCTTACTCCTGAGCTTTTTGTTTTTTTCTCCTCTCGACTGTGAGGAAGTCAAGTTCTGGCTTCTTTTTGTATCTCCTTTTCCTTTTGTTTTCTGAATGAAAGTGATTAGGCTGTTGCCTAATCTTTGCTCCAACAAAAAAAGATCTTCAATCTAGGCATAGGAGATGCAGTAGATCTGCCTTGAGATTGACTGTTGAAGTGATATATTTATATCTCTGCACTGTGATGTTTGGTTCTAGAGGTTGAATTTGTAGCTTTCTGCCAACTTTGTGCTGCAATTGAGATTTGAGACTAAATCTCAAGCCACTGAAATTGTAATCTTATGGTTGAAGATAGTTTAAGAGAGAGGTTTCTCAGTAAGGTACAAACTTGATGAGGAATGCTCCCATACAATCCTAGCCAACAGTTGACTAACAAGTTTGAAGAAGTAATGGCTGCTCACTTTACCAAGTCTCTTTACATGTTCCAACCAGGCTCTTTGGTTTGAGGGTGGTAAAGTGGTTTAAAGCCCTAGGGTGCATCAGTTTGGTGCATTGCTAGGATTATGGGATTTTATATTCTGTAAGGTGGACATCTTTTCTATACGAAGTAATAAGTCAAATAGTAACTTTCGTTCTCAGATGCAGTGTGCGTGACGAAGACACTGTAGTTTCAGGTATTTATTTGGCTGCATTTGCCTTTTTGCTGATGCAACTCTGTGCTTCTCAGGATGTGGTCGAGATAATGAAAGAATCCTTGTATGACAAATATGTAGACGAGCATGGGGTTGTAGACTTTGCTCGGAGTGGCGGGATGAGTCAACAGAAGGAGGTGAAGAGATTTTTAAGTGCCCTCCACAAACAGTCTGAGTTGCAGCAAAAGGATTGCTTTTCAATTTCTGTAAGAAGCATCTCTGTTTTCTTATTTCGAAAACAGTTCACTTACTTTGAGGCACCAAGTTGCATGAGTGATCTTGTCATCAAAACATTAGTATTTCTCTACTCTGATTTCACAAGATGGGAGAGATATTTTCTTTTCTCAATTCAGGTCACGAACATTATCATATCATTTCTTTTTTCTCAGGAGATATACAGCTTGGCAGATAGAATCAGCTTGAGAGTTCCAGACATTGATGCTTTTGTGGATAACTTGAACAGTGTTGGTTATCTGCTCAAGAAAGGACCAAAGATGTATCAGGTATAATCATATAAAGTGTATTATTGTTTCTGCACTAATAGTAGACAAACACTGATATCTTGTTGAATGTATATGAAGTCGAACTGTTATTCTCCTAATGGCAATTACAGAAAGAATTATTCTGGAAAATAGCAGGAATCAGGGTTCTTGGAGAGAATGTTTATAATGCATTTCATATGAAACGAAATGATACTCTTTTCTCATACACGAGATGCAGAATCTTTTGAAGTTCAGAAGTTCACTGAAAGAAGGAAACTTATTAGAATGATGAGGCAATCGAATCTCTTCGCCTTAGGCTTCGTCGTAGTTCTATTTCGCTTGGGCTGCGGCTGCTCCTTAGTCGTTGGCCTCCTTTGGTTCTTGGCCGTAGCACTTCTCTTGCGTGCGCAGGTTCCCCTAGCTCTGTTCATGGATCCATTCTAAGACTAACAATTTCACTTTAAAGTGATAGCTCTTACTCCTTAAGATTAAGACAAATTATGGCTCTGACTCCTTCTTTTCGTTATAGCTCTGAAAGTTTTTTATTGTCTCCAGAAAGCGATTGACTTTTATGCCAAGATTTATAAATAGCACGGGGCTAGCCCTTTTGGCTATGCCTTGTCTTTGAAGAAAGATTCCATACATTCTTTTCTTCTTTCCGTTACTCTCCATTACAAAAGGCGAACAGCTATTACTTTAGAGGCTCATCCGTTTAATTACCCCTCTGGGGGCACGGGGAAGGGAATAGGACTTTCATATGGGTATAGTGTAATCAAGGGAGGAAAGCAAAAAGAGTGATTGATCAGGTATTAATCATATCCATGCTCTAAAATATTAATTTCTTTCATATCCATGCTTTCCTATTCATTACATGCGACTCGTCAAAGATTTGCCATTCATGCATTAACTGCCTTGGTGACAAGTCTAATATTTTAAACCAATCACATTATCAGCCATGGATCACTGACCACTTTTCTATGCTATCACAAATAGACTTCATATTTATTGCAGTTTACCCTGTCTTTGGCAATTGAAATAAGTTGAGTATGGGTTCTGGGAAAAAAATACTTAAATGCTCAAGTTAACCTATTTAATTTTGTCTATGTATAATTTTAACTCATTGAACTTCTTTATTTACAATTAAAATCCATCTCCTGTAGGTCTTGTCTTCATCTTACTGACATAGTCAAGCAACAAGGTCAAGACGCTAATGATTGCACGAGCTTTTGGTAAGTCTTACAAAACTAAATGTTATCCATCCTCAAAGTTCGGTTCTTAATGTAGTGGTAGTCTACTAATTTGCTCTCCTTTTTTTTTGTGTGCGATCCATCAATAAGACTACTGGCCACAGTCGAGGAATTTCAGTTAAGGATAAAAGGAATATGCCAACTACCTTTTTTCTGCTGGTTTGGTAAGGCAACTGCTTCATTTTTGTCAACCTTAGATACAGACATAGATGTATGTTATCAAAGGAGAAAGATCTGCAAATACTGCTGCATGTTGAGGTATGTATGGCCACATTTCCTAATAGTGTTTCTTGTGATTGGTTCATATTGCCCTATCTTTTGAAACAGAAAATGACATTTTTGAACCCTGAAATGTTGCTTGATTGCAGCGACTTAAACCGTATAATGATTATGACAGATCTTACTGCCATTTGAGCTTCATTATAGTATCCTTTGTTTTCCATACTATGTTCAGGAGAATGAAACCAATTTGTATAGGGTTAATGACAATTAGAGTGTTGTCATTTTAAATTTTGATGGATTATGCTTTGATCTATGTACAACCAGGTTGGGAACTTGTCAAACAAATATTACAGAACTTTGATGGGTTATGTCTTGATGCATATACCCATGTTACATTAGAAAGGATGATGTTTGTCTGTCAAGGTATTGGCATATTGGTGTGCTTTTTGATTGATTGGGTTGCTAGATTGTGGAAAAAAGGTCAATAGTCAAAATGATATAGACATTTTGATGATGGGATTATATATATATATATATATATATATATATATATATATATATATATATATATATATATATATATATATATAGCATTCACAAAAGAGCATTAACATTCAACTTTTTATCATCTTAGCACTCACCCTTTTATTATACCTGTTCCCATGGGTGACTGGTACACTCCTTGGTTTCTTTTGAGGCCACACATTTTATGAGACTAATTATATGAGAACTACATTATGAGACTTAGCCACACATATTTTTGTTGATTTTTTGCGCATTTTATATTTTGATTCACATGGATGTATCTATTCTCTTATGGTATAATATTTCCGATTCACCAAATAAAAAGGGCCTTGGCATGCTTTTTGGCTCAGATTCCTATGACCAATGGATAGCAACTTGTAAAGAGCTTGATTGGAGCTTATATAAATGTTTTAAACCTTTAATATTATTAGTTTTCTACGAGAGGACAAATGAGATGTTCCTTTTGAATAAAATCCATTATAGAGTTACTAAAACCGTCTTGATGTTTTTTTTAATATATATATATATATATATATATATATATATATATATATATATATATATATATATATATATATATATATATATTCTGACTCTAGATTAGTTTGTGACTGCTAAATTAACAAATCACATCCGACTATTGAAAGATGATAGAAGTCACACCCTTCTTTTCTTTCTTGAAGGAGGTTCTAGGTTTGTATTTCGGATGATGCATTCTTAAGATGTGTTGTGCATACCACCTAGGGCGTAGGATTTGCAAGTGTTGTGCTTCTTGTTGCATGCGCACAGTGCGTAAAATTATGCCCAATTGAGTGTTCAAAGCTCCAATCAGGAAGTGCCACGAATGTGTTCAATTACGTGGGATGGACTTCTCCAAGTAAAATGGCGATCCAGCTTCTTCAATCCTTTCTAGTTAGACTTCGTAACGTAACTCTGCATGTGATCACCGAAGCACGTCTAGATCGAACAACTGAAGCCCTTAAAAAAGAGAAATTATTTTCATTTGAACCAGCCCTACTCCAAAATCCGAAAATCAACCAAGAAGGCTCTGCCCCAGCCAACACTCGTGGCAAGAAAGGAATTGTGGAGACAGCCCATCCACCCTACAACTCAGCGGTCGACAGCTTTCTACCATTTATTCATCGTTTCTTCTAAAAAAGAAACGCCGGAACCCAAGACTTGGCATAGACGAGCTTGGACCCGCAGAATGAAGAATAAGAAGAATGCTAACCAGGATCAACGCCACTCAGAATTGAACCCCCAACCTCTCATCTAAGAGGTGAAAGGTAAGACCATCCGAGCTAACTCGGTAGTAATAACCTATTTAAAATGGATTCTATGCCAGGACCAACAAGGATAACAAGGAAGATGATGCTTTTTGAACAAAGGAATAGCATAAAAAGAGACTTCAGCAAAATATCATGATAGGGATTCAAAATCTCTGATTTTGATTAAAAAAAACACGAAAGGCTCAAAATTCTCCTTAATGATGCAACCATCAAAAATGAAATGGCATTGTTGTCTTAACTACGAAGAATACAGACTTAACAACCCTCCAAAATCATCCAGCATCCCTCGATGCCTGGCCGGTAATCAAGATCATGTGGCCTAAGATCTCGGTTTCTCCTCCTCCTTGAAGAGAGCCAATAGAGTCACACCTGAGACCTTGACCTTAAACCTGACTCCAGGAATATCACCAACTGCATGCCCTTTACGTCCAAATCCTGCAATCGGCACTTCATCCTGCAGATAAAATCATTACATTTCTCAATAGTCGATGAACAAATAATACAGCACTTTTTCCTGCAGATAAAATCAACACATTTCTCAATGGTCAATGAACACATAAGACAGCTCATTGTTCATACCACTTCTGGGGGAAGATAGAAGCAAACTTCCAATTTCCTCGATGAAATTTAAGCAACCATCATTGGGAACAGATGCAGCAATCTTCTTCCCATTTTTGATCGGCCGAACTCAGGCGCACTTTTGGATGACAGAATTTGGCTGCTTTGCCTCGATGCCACTGCAGATAAAGCCGTTTTGTTATGTTTTAAACCATGATTCCTTTAGGAAGGAGGAATGTGAAGGGCATGTGACTTTTGGTCACATTTGCTCAAAAACAATCCCTTTTGCATGAGAAGAGCCAGCCAAAGGGTTCTTCCATTCATTGCCAAGGTGACCTTTCTTATATGCTTTGTCAGCCCACTTCTGGGTCCTTCTGTGGGTCCTCAGCTTACGCCCAGCTCCCAAACCACGAGTCTTCCTGCCCTAAAGTTCTAAAGATTGTTAAAATACTATGCACAGGGCACTTTACTGGCATAATACAAGGCCTAATTTGTCGCAAGGCTAAGTACACAAGGTAATCTTCACTTTGTTCTTTTTTTCATATTCAAGCGTGGGGGAAAAGGAGTACCCCTTCGTAAAAAAATCAGCAACATCCATGTGCTAATTTTCATCTATACAGAATGGTGCCATATAGAGGCACAGTCCCTACACCAAGCCATCTTGGAAACAAATCTGTCTGCATGAAGGGTACATTTCTGAGCAATGCGTACTCTTTTTGATAATATCCATATCTAAGCTTGAAATTCTTGGCATTTGTGGAACACCACTCTTGCTGCAATAAGCAAAATCCTTCCTCCTCTTCTAATAAGAAGCCTGAGCTTGGATCAGATACATGAATGCGCACATATCAATGGTTCTTAGACTTATGTTCAGGGCAATATATCTATAAGCCCATTTTATTCAGAAGCAGTAACAGTACAAAACTCGTGATAGATCAAGGAGAATGAAACATGATGACAATAGTATGTCGCGAATCCCCTAACAAGACGATGAGGGGAAAAAACTGAAAGGATCATAAACAACATAATCTTCTAACTAGGACCTAAAAGTTGGACAAAGAATAATTCCCAATATGAAAGACATGAATATGTGTCTTTGAATTGAAAACTTCGAGAGGCTTCCAACTGCATGGGCCCAACATGTCTCGCATGATAATGTCAAGTGTCAATGTGTCTCATACAAATCGGCACCAGACCTTCAATAAGCATGTATATGAATTGGGTGAAGTATGGTGCCAGATGGGGGGACTAGATTTTGTTCAAATGATCTTAAACTTCTTCACTTCCTTTAGATATAGCAAAGGCACTCATTGTATATATCTAAATTTCCCTGATTGCAATTTCCAGTAACGGCAATCCTGTTCTACTTGAACTAACAAATTAAAATTCATTTAAAATCCGGGGAAACTAAAATAAAGTGAAAAGAACATCTTCTAAATCCCTCTAGAGCAAGATAGGGCGAAAATGGCAAAAATCAAAGAAATCACGAACGAACAAAACTTCGAAATTGAACCTAAAAAATAGAGTTATAATTTTGAAAATGTGTGCTATCATACATGCCTTTTATATAATTGAATTTTCTGAAAAAAGGACTTCAATACATGATGACATATGGTTACTTTAGCTTAAGATAATGTTGAGTGCTAAAGATAATGTCGATAAGCATGCTTACAAGATGGGGAGATGTGAGAGTTTGTTTTATAATATCTCCATAATTTAACTTCTTTTAGAACAAATGTGCGTTCATTTCTCTTTTTTTTTTTAAAAAAAAAAAAGAAGCATGCTTGAATGTATATTTGTAACAACCTTCAGAATTTTCTTTGACCAGCATGCTGGGTTTGCCCCCCTCCCAAAGGACTGCAATTTCTATTATAATGGGTCTTTCTATCTGAGATGCGGAAAATTTTAATTAAATCAATTTAGCAAGATGGTATAAAGAATAAATTATATGAAATCAAAATGACAAACTATCACACTACTAAAATGGGAGAAAGGTAGAAACAACATACCAACATATATATTTGCCCTAATATTGAAAATTTTGGAGAAAAGGGCTTCAACATACATGATGGCATATGGTTTTCTTTACCTTATGATAATGTTAGGCGCCGATGTCTCAAATTCAAATCAGCACCAGAGCGTCAATAAGCATATTCACTCAGACAGGAGACATAAGAATTTGTCCATGGGATCATTACCTCTACTTTTAGAGGTAAAAAAACAAAGACACATTTACGGTAAACAATTTCCCAGCAACCCTTCTACTTGGATCAATTTAAAACTGGATCCAATTCCACCACCTAAGTCTTGCAATTAATATGAGAGTTTAACCAGCAGCCCCAGGTATTTTAGAACTTAAAAGTTACTTATAAAATCAAGAAGAGTCCTTCTACCAGCACTAGGATGACTCAAAAATCACCAAACCATGGAAGTGTGACTAAGAAAATAAAACTAAAAAAAAAAGTAAAACACACTTAAGTATGTATGTATACCACCACGTACACTCCCAAAAATCAGTTTTTGAAGGACTTCTGTGGTAGCACATGCTTGCTTTAGCTTACGATAATGTTAAGTGCTGCTGGGTTAAATATCGAATCAGCACTAGACCGTCAATAAGCATATTTAAAACACATTTCCATGCATAACTAGTATTAAATCATCAAGCAAACACAAACTGACTGATGGCAGATAATGCGAACTCTTTTACAGCTAAACCCACATACTTCGACCCTAATATTAAGTTTTCAATGCTTTGCACAGAAGTAAAATCAGTAAAACACTTCAAAGTCCTGTCAGGATCTACTAGCAATCCATCGAACTGATTGATAATATGCTATTGGAACCAAAAAAAAAGAAGGTAACTTTGATGCTACACGAGTTCTAAAATCATGGAGAAAAAAGTAGGGATAAAGTAGGACTAGAGAAAGGTGATGGAATACATGGAAGAGAATCGAGAATGCTCACCCCATCTTGAGTGGAGAAGGTGATCTCTGTGGTTGTCCCTGGAATAGAGTTGGATCGCTCGCCGGGCGAGCGAGATCTGGGGTGGAGGCGAGAGGAAAGAGGATATAATGACGCGGCCGCGGACGGAGGCGGACTCGGGTTACGGGTCTAGGGCAACGGACGGGGTATGACGAGATTCATCACGATTAGGTGTACGGAGGATTAGGATGCAAGGATCTGACGGTTACAGTAGCTTGTTCTGGTTTGATCAACTCGGCAAAGTGGTGCGGCTCTGGTCTCCTGCTTGGGCGGGCTTCGGGATCCGTGCGTTTCTGATGATCGCTTCGCTCCCTGCCTCGCTCGGCGCTACAAGAAAGAATTTTAAGCACTGCAGGGGAAACTAGGGAATGGCACCCAAATATGGGAGATTTTTTAGATTGTGTGATTCTTTTCTAATCATTGTGGCCTGTGATGATTAAAAAGTAATATTTGCGATTATATTATGATCGCTTATATTTTTCTCAGTTATTCGAGGTTAATTTTATGGATGACATTTGAAGATACAAAGGGATGAAAAATCTATATGATGCATAGTTTTTTCCTAGAATCTTTTTTCATGATCTTATTTCTTCCTACTCTCTCAATATAATCATATAATGTGATATCTAGAATGCCATGGATCTCTTTTTTTTCTTTTCTTTTGGTGCAGGTGATGGGTGACCATATACAAGTTCTGTTCATTAGTGGCGCAATTGAAAGTTCTATTTATGAAGAAAAAAAATAATTTTCTTAACTCGTTCAATTTCATTTTCTTAAAAAAAATTAAAACTAAAAATATACTGAATATTGGTTCTAGATCCATTTTCTATCGTTAATGAGCTACAAAACTAGCTTCACAGCCTCTACTTTTACTAGTAAAATCTATCATAAATTTTTACATAAGATATATTTCAATTTTTATGTTGACTTATCTTTAACCGCTCTGCCTACTTATTCTTGATTAAGCAATCAACTGGTATTTGAGGCTTCAATGGTTTGAACGAGTGTATGTTGTGCTGGTACCAAGCCCTAGATTGGTTGTCTGGTGGCACGGGTCGGTACAAGACCATGTTGTACCGTGCCAAGCTTCTATCGACACACTAGAAGAGGTGAGGGAGAGGAAGAGCGGGAGAGAAAAAAAGAGAAGGAAGAAAAGAGAGAGAAAGGAGAGGCCGGTGGAAAATCAGTGGAGGGCCGGGGAGCTACCGCATGGAGGAGGCGGATTGCCGACATTCACTTAAAAATTGCAAAAATAAAAAGGCCCCCTCCGGGCTTCTGTTTCGAATGAAACAGAGAACCGAAAGTGGAGCCCTTTTTCCGCAGCTCCCCGGCCTCCGCCAGTTATCCTCCATCTTCCTTTTTTCTCTTTCTCCCCCTCCTGCTCTCTCTCTCTCTTTCTTTTTTTTTTATTCTCCCCTCCGTCATCGGTCTCGTTTTCATTGCCAGAACGTCCCAATTTGCCGCCGGTACGACTTGAGACGCCCCGAACTAAGCGATTCGGAGCGGTTTCGCCGACCATAGTTTGCACCTTTTTTGGGGGTCCATATGACATCACTATTAATAAACTCTAAAATTTAGAAATAACCTACACAATATGCATGGTATAATTTTGTCCCCTTTTCTTAATAGTTTTTGAAGTACAACTTAGCAATATACAAACTCCGACAAATAGAAAACTTCAATAGCCAAATTTTATTAGGTAATGAACTTTAATGACAATTAGGCAAAAATGTCTATCATTAATATTGATCATGCATCTACAGTTTTTTTTTCTTTTTTAAAAAAATATTTTTGAAATACAATATTAATATATAATTAACTATAATAAAATATGAAACTTTTAGTAATTAATTTTTTATTAAATATTAAGTAATGAACTTTAATAATAGCCAAGTATAAACTCCTAACATTAATACATAATATTTGTAAGGTGAGCTAAGAACTCTTTGGATGTACGGAGTGCCCCGGTGTGGAAGAGACGATCAGTCATATACTTTTTGGATGTCGTCGAGCAGGGCAGGTGTGGAGTTGTAATGCAGAACTGCCACAGGGGGTGATGTCCACTGAGGACTTCCTGAGTCAGTTGAAGAAATCTCGGCGACATTCGGGCTACCTGGTATGAGGGGTCCGATGCACCTACATGGCCTATCACATCTGGCTAGACAGGAATGGATGAATTTTTAAGGGTAGTTCAGTGCATCCTAGGAGAGTGGCGGACAATGCCTTGCGCCATGCAGTGGAGATCCTTGATGGTACTGCTATGACCTCATATGAGTTGGCCAGTGACACCTGAGATTTCCATCCAGCCATGCAGCACCCTGGGAACCTCATTCCCTCACTTTTTTAAGGTCAACTTTGATGCGAGTATTTTTGCGAAGGATGATTTAGATAATGTGGGCTTTGTGATCAGGGATCATAGATCCAGGCTGGTGGCCATCGGGGGACGACGCATATTCAAGGGGACTGTTTGTGGTGCAGAGTTGAGAGCAGCTTGAGAGGACATTACGTATGCCATGACTGTGTTGGGAGCAAATTGCATCCACCTCGAAGAAGACGCTACTACAGTGATTGGCTGGATCCAACAGAGCATTGATGGGCACAGATGGGGCGACTAGTACCTACTTCTGCGTGATGTATGTGAGGTGGCGCGGGAGCTTATAGCTTTCCGGGTTACTTATGTATTTCGGGAGGCGAACAGTGCGGCTAACTGGGTTGGCTCTTTTGCAGCACGCTACTCAGGAGAGTTTCTTTGAAAGAGTTTGGAGTCCACCCCTTTTTCCTTCCGCCGCCTTCTTTTTTATAACCTATATGGGTGTACCCATGCACATGTAGTGTGAGGCATCGTTGTATATATTAAAAAAAAGAAAATCGGGGAACTCTATACAAGAATTTTTATGCAAAAACTTTGTTTTAATATTGGCATTATAATAATGCCTGCATGATCTACTGGATATAATTTTTTCCTCTTATTATAATTAATCTTAAAATATAATATAATAATATAATAAATTATAATAAATAAATATTTTATTAGCCATTCTTATTAAATAATGAGCTTTAATAATGACGGAGCATATTAATACTATAATTTTTTCTTCAAGCATATATTTATTGTATATTAAGAAATAAATTTTAATAATGACGGAGCACATTAATACTATAATTATTAATACCAAGTTATATAGGTAACATCATTCATGTGGGTCTCTCCTCCAAACATAATCTCCTATGTCTCAAATACTTCCATGCTAAAAAATTACATAAATTTGGTGACCTTAATCTAATGCATTAAATGATTATATTATTTCATATTATTTAATTATTTAATTTTTAACTATTTGACGTACATGTTAGTGGCCCTCAAATCATGTACCCTTGGTTTGAACTGGGGAAACAATCAACCATGCAAGAGATATTGATGCCTCCACGGCTCCACTGTTCTCTTCTGGGCGGGAAAAAAAAATCAACCAAACCAGAATAAAACGTCGGTGAGAGGAAAAAAAATCAACCAAACAAAACGTCGGTGGGCAAAAAAAAAGTCAAATAAATCGAATAATACAGTAATAACGAGGAAGGAAACGGTGGATGATGACAAATAAAAATTTTAAAAACATTCAAAACGCGAACAAGAACGAAAAAGGAAAAAAAATAGAAACCCCAATAACGCCTCAGATCCTTGCTCCTCAGATCAACGGAGCCTCATCGCGAAGGAGCTTCGTCTTTCCCACCCCGAATTTCCAGACAAGTCTCTCGATTTTTTATCAGATCGAGCGCTCAATGACCACCGATCCGCTCCCAAAACCCTAACCTAACCCCATTCCCACGCTCCGATTCCTCCCCTCAAACCCTTTCCCCACAAATCCACCCAATATATCAAGAATTAGCCAGGAGTGGGGCATCTATAGAGAGATGAAGAGAGGCGCCGGAGGCGGGGGCGGCGAGGGGAGGGAGGAGATGAGTGGAAGGGAGAACTCGCCATTGGCGTCTCTGGTGACGGGGCGACTGTTCACCGTGGGGCTGGTGACGGCCTGGTACTCGTCCAACATTGGGGTGCTCTTGCTCAACAAGTACCTCCTCAGCAACTACGGATTCAAGTACCCGATCTTCCTCACTATGTGCCACATGACGGCGTGCTCGTTCCTCAGCTACGTCGCCATTGCCTGGCTCAAGCTGGTCCCGATGCAGACCGTGCGGTCCCGGCTCCAGTTCTCAAAGATCGCGGCTCTGAGTTTCGTCTTCTGTGGATCGGTCGTCAGCGGCAACGTCTCGCTGCGCTACCTGCCCGTGTCGTTCAACCAGGCCGTCGGCGCGACGACGCCGTTCTTCACGGCGGTGTTCGCCTACGTTATGACTCTCCGCCGCGAGGCCTGGGTCACCTACGTCACCCTCATCCCCGTCGTCACCGGTGTCATCATTGCCAGCGGGGTCGGTTGGTTTGATCTTTACCCACTCATGGCTCTTTCTCTGGGGTTTGATCGGTGTTTTCTGTTTAATTTGTGTTCGAAGCAATCGTATCTGTTACTTTTAGGTTTGATTTGGATTTTGAGGGATGGATGCTTGCTGATCGATTTCGATTTACTGAATTCAGGGCTGATGAACTCTGGAATTTATCTAGAATTGTAATTAGACATGCAGATTTAGTTTATTGCAGATGCAGTTATTCATTATTGAAGAATTTACCATTTTGCATTGATTTTTTCATTTTTGCAAGTGTTTTGGATGTTCTGTTAGCATTTCTGGGATTAGATCCAAGTGGAGATGTTCTTGATAGGAAATCATAACTGATGTTTGTGTATTATGGGTCTTAGCGAGAAGTTACTGGTCTTTAATGATCGTGTGGGAACCAGTCTTGGAAAACTGTCTGATCCAGGTGTATTAGTATATCTGACTTTTTTTTTCTTTTCTTTCCTTTTTTTTTTTTTGGTTGGTGGTAGTTCATGGGAGAGCAGACTGTGTTTCATTAATAATTTGTAGCAGCCCAGCTGTTTGAACCTTCTTTATTTATGGTTGCTGGCTTAGTTTTATTTTCTTGTTATTGCTTATGCTTGTTTTTTATGCTTTTACTGTGGATCGATTGACTTTCTTCTTTTACAATAATACAAAATCTACTGTCCTGCTAAATTTAGTCCCAACTTGCATCACTTTCTGACTGTTAACACACAAAAAAAAAATCTCGTCATAAATTTACGCATTTCACTTATCAAACATTCCCTTGGCGTTTAGAGATTTTTTGCTTGCACATGATCAAATGTTTCTTGTAATGTCAATGTTCATGAATTACCTGTTGAATTTGGAATTTTAGTATTTCGTTGGCCTTGACCAATGCAAGATGTATTTGTGTTCCTGTTTTTTTATCAAATCTCAATTTTAATAAACTTAAATGGGAGTATCAGGGTCCAAGCATTAGAAGCAATAGGGGCACACAACCATGTATGTAAAGTCTTCTAAGTGACATCAAAACCAACCCTATGAATTGCAAGGGCGAAGCTGGGCATATCCACCTTTGGTTGTCATCTTCCGACCATCCTCAACCTGGTAAAAGAATTACAACACATTTCTTGCCACCTCTTCAGTGCAGCAGATTTTAGAAAAATACTGTCATTTCTTTCTCAGAATGATTTAGTAAATAGCACGTGCAGTTGCAGTATATATTTTCTTTTGCTGCGTCTTGGATCTACTGGTTATCTTTAACCATGCCTTGGTAGGGGAACAGAACCTGGTCATGGTTTCTTGAAATTTCCCCTTCCAAAATTTCATTTTCCAGTTACTTTTGGGGGATGTATCACTTATCGTATGACGAGGATATCTTAAGAGGAACAATCGATATTGGATGCAGACAAGGATTCCTCTGAAAGTTTGAATAACATATGCGGGTAAATTGTATTTTGCTGGACTATGAGTATTTTGTACCCTTTTGCAACCAGTGTTTTTCAGCCATTCTCTAGAATCTAGACCATGCTAAGAACTTTGTAAATCCTTCATATCTTTGCTGCACTAATTAAGTCTTGATGATTCTTGAGGAGATGAAGACATTTGATTATTAATTATTTTTTCTCTTATCTTTATTATGCAGGGTGAGCCGAGTTTCCATTTATTTGGTTTTATCATGTGCATTGGTGCAACTGCTGCAAGGGCACTAAAGTCAGTGTTACAAGGGATTTTGTTGTCCTCTGAGGGGTAAAGAGCACATTTTTCTTCTAGTATGTGTATGCTGATATTCTTTGCCCAATAGAAGCACTTCTGCAGAAATTTTAGGTCTTGACATATGAACATGTGCGTGTTGAGACATTTTATGATTTCCTAGTCATCATATAGTGGAGACTATCCTTGGACGAGGATTTCTTTTCTTTTCTTTTTTTTTTCTTCTAGAAAACTTGAGAAATTGTGCTAAATTACTCTTGTCAGATTTATCTGTAAGGAATATTCATGCTTTTTTTGGATTGATAAGAATATTCACACATTTCTGACTAATAAGTTCCTATGATCAGGGAAAAACTGAACTCAATGAATCTCCTTCTGTACATGGCTCCAATAGCAGTTATTTTCTTACTTCCAGCAACACTTTTTATGGAGGAAAATGTGGTTGGGATTACAATAGCGCTTGCTAGAGAAGATATAAGAATTATATGGTACCTGTTATTCAATTCTGCTCTGGCATATTTTGTGAACTTGACCAACTTTTTGGTGACCAAACATACCAGCGCCTTGACACTCCAGGTATTCTCCATATATGATATTATTTTCTTCTTGTATCTCATGGTTTATGTCGATTGCCATATAATTTTGTTGCATGAAAGAAGGAAAAGTCAAGCATATCTTGTTCTATATTCTTCTACTTTGCTTGTTGATGGCAATTTGCTTAAATGGGTAAACTATTGTAAGTATTTACCAATATTAAGTGTTATTAATGCAGACTTACTTATATTTATGTCTTATGATGTTATTATCCAAGGCCTACTCTTTCCTTTTGTTTTGCCTCTGTTTTCTGATTAATATTCTGTAACAAAATCTTTGCTTGTTAAATCAACATTGGCAGCATGAATGAGCATTTTAAAAACAACATTTTGAAATATGATAGCTTGAATGAGTCATATCTTACATGGCATATAACTTGGTTGCACCAATGACAATATTTAAGGTAGCTCTCGACATAGTTGTTTCAGCTGTCATCTTCCTGAAGCAAATATCTTCTAGCAGAAAGAGTTCTCAAACGATGACAACAGCATTATTTGAGGATTTTCAAACAAGTATTTAGAAGGGACGAAGTTGAATGAGTTTGCATCAATGCAAATTTAAGGGAAAGGTTATTTAAAGGGAAATATTAATAACAAAATTGCTGCAAAAGTGAATCATTTATTCTGGGTTTTCTTTTTGCAGGTGGGAACTTTCAATGTTGCTGTTAGAGGAGTGAATTAGTTATGCATGTTGCATATTCTCCACTTTAGGAAGTTGTGATGTTGCTAACCTTGCCTCTAAACATGCACAATCAATAAGAGAGGCAGTTACAAGCTTACAATTGATTTTGAAGGTAATATAGCTAGAAATCAACCACCATAAAGCTTATAGGTAGACCATCCAGAATCAGTAGTTTTACCAACTCTGGTGAAAGCCATTATCAGAAGTCCAGTCAGTTGCTTGATTGCCAAGGTTGTTAGAAGAAGACATTTGATATGCATATCATAGAATAGGGCTATCAAACACCATACTAGGCTTGATTGAATATGAACCGGAATTTCGGCAATGTATTGTTCATTGTTGTTCTTTCTAGCAGCTGTAATATCCTCATAGACAGCTGTGGTTTCTGTTGGGGAAAGTCAGAGTTAGATATAGGTAAGCCCATAGCCTTAGAAGTAACATATAAGTCATCGTATCTGCAAATCTACCTGGCACTTCCTAAATTGTCATTTAGTGAGGGATATGTTTGTTGATCATGCACTGCCCAGAAGTCCACTTGCAATGATTTAGCATTCACGAGAATGTTTTCATTTTACACAGGATGTCATTCTAATGACAGGTACATAATTAAGAGCTGAAGCTTTGCCACATAAATGTTTCTTGTGGATTGTGTTGACCTTGGAAAACTTTGATGAAGCACAAAATTTTTCTTAAATCTTCTGAAAACCGGATCTGTAGATTGATGTCAACTACTTGATTGAGGATGCATTTGGCTGATAGGTTGATTTCCATCTTTCCAGCTTGACTGGAAGAGGTCCAAATCTTCTAGCAGCTGAGCAGCCAAACTTCAATGCAATTATTCAGAAAGATCATGGGACCTAGAATTGTTTTGCAAAGTAGTAGTTGTTCCTATTCTTTCTGGTAGTTTTCTTAGGGAAAAATGTTTTACTCATATTCATGAATGATGTAATTGGCATGTAGTGCCCTTCAGTTTACGAAATTCTAGGTTAATTGGGAACTGGAAGATTTTACCACAGAGAAGAGACCCAAGTTTACCATATAGCATGGTCCATGATCTGGTTAGCCATGTTTACAGCAATGCTGAGGTTCTAAAGATTGTACATGCAAAACTTTGGCAAAGAAGGATATGCAATTATACCATATGTTACTGGATTTCCTTTCCACAAATGGTTGATATACCGTCTTTAATCATATTTAGCAACTGATTATCTTAACCATGTGAAACTGTTTTCATGATGGACATGCAGGCAAGGAGGCCGGTATCTTCTAGTGAGAAGATATGCTGCAGTCAATCCTGCTTATATCAATTGTTGCAGTTTGTATATACCAGCACAGATGTTGGTCTGGCAAGATCAATTCGTTTTTTTTAAAAGTAAATTAATATAATCTTTTTTTTTCCGATTGTAGAAAAATTGTTTTCCATCTTCTCAAGTGTTTGCCCAATAAAGTGATTTTGCCATGTTTCTGATAAAATATGTGAAATGGATTGCGAGTATAGGATGTCTTACTGTTGTCCGGATCTTCATATAATATGAAAATGCTTTATTTGGTGCATTCTATTCTCCCATGTTTTGAAACCCATTTAAAGACCTTTATCTTTTCGCATGCGTCAATTATTGAGTGGTTTTTTGTTGATGTCAGGTTCTTGGAAATGCCAAAGGTGCTGTGGCTGTGGTAGTCTCAATTTTAATATTCAGGAATCCTGTATCAGTGACTGGGATGCTTGGTTACTCTCTCACAGTTATTGGGGTCATTCTATACAATGAAGCAAAGAAACGTTATAAGTGAGCATCTCTGGAACAGAGGAGCAGGTGTTCATTGTAAGGCAATAGCTTTACCAGAAACCTGAGGTTGCGTGGCATGCACATGTGACTGAGGCATTTCTTGCACCCTATTCTTTTCTGGGAACCAGGAGAGGGTCTCCCTTTGTATCCACAATGAAGACCAGTTAGCTGGCAGGGCAAAGAAATTTTTCAGTAAAGAACAGATTGGTTCCTCTGTGGGGTGCATGCTGTCCCCAGATCATCCTGATGGAGGATACGATGCTTGTAATTCTTTGCACAAAGACAGGGTTTTACTTTAGTAATATTTTTTTTGAATCCTCTTTCCAATTGTTGGCGAGATGTCTTTTACTTTCAAAAAATTCTTGATGCGGTGAGGATCTGAATTTGCAATTCTTCAAGATGTTATAGGATACCTTGTAATATATGTAAGCATCATTCATTCCATCCTTGTCTCCTCATTTTGGTGTGAATCCTAAAATACAATGTTCAGAATGCTCGGCGGCAAAACTGCTGCGGTTTTCTCTTTTCTCATTGCTTCAGTATTCTCCAGTAACTCAATAGCTGCTGCAACAAGGGTTATCTGAAATCATTCACAACAAAACTGGAGCGCAAGGAGTTTTATTCAAGTGTATTTGCCATGTGTTCGCTTCTGCCCATGCCAGCGTTATGCAATAAGCCTGCTTGTGCTTGGTGCAGGATGGTGTTTAACCAGCAGGCAGAGCATTAAATTATGAAAACATTCAGCTCAACCTGGCAGCAGAGGCCAGTGGCCAGGGAAATTCTTTTTTGAATTTCCGGCAACAAGAGGATCAGGTCAGTCGGTTTAATGGAGGAAAGAAAGAAAAAAAAAGACCAGACAGGAAACTTATTTTAAGGTGGCTCAAAATGTGGCAGATACATAGGAAAGAGAAAGCAGATACGTTACCCTCTCCCTAAATAATGAGGTCCTTAAATTCAGAAACAGGTCTACTACTACTGCAAGCAGGGGCTGAGGAAAGATTATTTGCACGTCTCATCGGCTGGATAGAATGGAGAGAATGAACATTCAGGCCAAATCATTTCAAGTATTAAATCCCACACAGCAATGGTCAAAGAAGATGAAACATATATGTCGACTCATCATTTCCCTGGATCAAACATTACCCTCAAACACTTTAAATTAAGCAAGCACCAAAAATAAGTCAAAACTGAAGCTGTCATTTTTCAGACATGATTCTGTAACAAAAATGAAGGAAAAGAGAACATGCCTGCAAGGAACTTCAGACATTCCTTCACCAGATCAGATCAGCTCCCCTAGTTTGGATGCTGCATTTTATTCTGAGACTTCCCATTCTATTCAACAAGCTTATTCAACTCGGCAAAGTGGGCCTCATCCTTGATATTATTGTTGCTTCAATTTCACATCTGCTGCTAGATTTCTTCCCTTGAAGATCCACTCAAGGTGAAAATCATCTTACCACTGTGTCTAATAAAATGAGCCTCGATTTTAGCATTGCACGAAGAACTAATGAATTGAAAAAAAATAATTCTAATAAGGCAGAAATCTCATTCCGCTACTACCAAACTTCTTGGAGGACTCAGATCAATTGACGCCTTTCATATCTAGCTCAATGTACCTCATTGTTAACACTATTTGTAATGATGATGATCCTATCACTATGAAATCCAGTGTTCAGTGGATTCATTAGAATGACAAGATCAGACTTTAACTCAAAAGTAAAACTCACTCAACTGTAGGAGTCGAGCCATAAATAACAATTGAAACATTGAAAGCTGGCTTAGAAGGTACTATCAGAAGAAATGAAACCTTCAACTTTTCATATGTGCAGTTGCATTTTACCTAGTAGGTGAACGGATAACATTTTCATTGACAATTCACACATTACTGCAAAATCTCTCACCATTGACATTATTGACACAACAGATATAAAGGAGGAACTTTCATTCCTTGTTGGACTATTTTTGAGTTTTGAGTTTTGATCAAGATTTTAACTAATGGAACAAGCAGTACACTAGTCCATTCGTTTCAGGTATCATTGAACTATCAAGATCCAACCATGCACATGATATGCTTATAATCTCAACAAATTTCCTTACAAAAAAAAAAAGAAATTGAGGCTATCATATTTCTCTGTCAAGCAATTAAGCATTTAATGGCAAGAGTCACCTCACATTCTCCAAAAACCATTCAGCAGCTAAAGATGTGCCCAAGGACTGCAATGACTCTCCTGGCCATTGAAAAATTCCTGCTAGGAATTATTTCACGTCACGTTCACATGTCCAAGAACAATAATAGGAAACGAAGGCCAAAGAAAGACGGGTGGGGGGAGTCGAAAGAAGAGCCTTGGCGGGTTTTTGGGTTCTGGGTTCGCAGAAACGAAGGCGAGGACTTGGATCTGGGGAATGATAGATGGCTTGTGATCGCGACGAAGTAGAAAGACAAGGGTAAGGGGAGGAGGAAGAGGAGGAGGAGGAGCCGGAAACCTTGGCATCCGACGATTCGAGAGCAGCATGAGAACTACTTTCCAGAATTCCGATCGCCACCATGTAAATACAAGATGATTAGAGTGCTGCTGCTGCTTAACTATAAAACTATAAATTTTTGCCCATTTATATGCACATTTTGCAAACGACTTCATACAGTATATTTCCATCGGAGTAATCTAACCCATAACCCTTGCAAACAAGAAAGGATTCATACAATAAGGGATATCTACTGATGTGTAGAATTGAGTATGAAAAGAGGCAAGCGTCATGGTGGATCTCTGTAAAGAAACAAACAATACATGTGTAGATAGAAGCTATTCAGACAATGATAATGAGCACTACAATGATGGATTAGCAGTGATGATCATGATGTGAGAGCAAGGATGATATGATTGCAATATGACAAGTCACGGATTCTATGTAACTGGGTTGATGATGGATAAATGTATGGATAAATGGCAAATATTTGATGATTATGGATATTTTAAATTGCACCTTCATTTTTACGAATTTGCATGATTTGTGCATACATGATTGGTTTGCTAAGACAGTTTGTTATTATATTTATAAAATATTTTATTTTACAGTATAATTCTACTTTTCAAATGATGCATTGAATCATATAAAAAATTATGTTTGATCTAGTAAGGTGGTGCATGGTTTCTTAGTAAGCCGTAAAGCTCATTTGTCTCCTATGTTTTTTTCCAGATATTAAGATTGTTAAGAGTGAGGAAGAATAAATAAATGAAGGATGTAAGAATAAAGCTTGAAGCATGATTGCAACTATCAATAAGAGCTGTTATGTCTATGAAGTTTAGGTTATGTGGTTAAGATTACTCGAATACTGGATTTAAATGCTCTATACCCGCTTCTCTTTATTTATCCAACAAAATTGGACTAATTTTTATCATACTATATGAATTGTTATTGAGGGCCTCGTGTTATTGTGGACAATATCCTACGGTGGCACAACCATCTCATGTTCTAGATCTCAGGCAAGGATGATATGATTGCAATATGGCAAGACATGGATGTAATTGGGCTAATGATGCAATCCATTGCAGTGGATGCTATGGATTACAATGGCGAGAAAATACTGATTACTCGGTAGAGATATCTCCATGTGGTAAATATATATTTTATTGAAGAGAAACAGGAGTAACAGAAAGTATTTCAATAGTGTGGCTCTCGTAATGGTCAGACTCTAGAGGATGGTATAGAGACGAATATCAGAGAAACAGAGGAAATGGTGGCGTAAGACAGTGACGATACTTGTGAAGAGATGGAAACATTAGCATGACAATTCGGTGGAGGTGGTGATGGGTTGCCAACCATTGTGTGCAGCAAAAGCTGAGACTTATGATGAAAGCGATGATTGAGATAATGATGAATACCATGGTGACAGTGATGATGGCAGAGTGGTGGTAAAATCACCATAGAGGAAATGACAAGAGATAGTAACAGTAATGATGATGATTGGAGGTGTGACCATGATGGTAGGAATATGGTGGTTAAAAAGTGCGCATGCGATCGACCTTGGATTCCATTTGTAGAAGGATACGAGATTGTTGATGCGAGAATCCCATACGGACGTATATTTACTCCTACATCGATTATTTTTTGGATAAATCTTGAATACTTATATAGAATTAAAGAATCCAAATAATATCTTTAAGATAGCTTTTTTGAGTGAGATCTTAGGTTGTGTCAATGGTAATAGAGCGGACCCGGCTTATAGTTTATGTGGATTAGGAGACACTACAGCACTGATCTATTGAGGATGATAACGGTGGTATAGAGGATTTGTGGTTGTGTTGATAGAGATCAGAGAGAGAATTATGATATCAATGTACTATTGGATGGCCATATATATCTATATATACAAAACTTACTGCTCAGTCTATTTGATAAATGATGCCTCTCGTGCCATCTCCAGAAATTGCTTAGATTTACCATCGTTCATGCAGCGCGCGGGGAGAGAGAGAGAGAGAGAGAGAGAGAGAGAGAGAGAGCAAGTTCTATCAATCAGATTTCAAGTTGGATCTGGTTAGGTGAAATCGGAAGATGGTCATCCAACACCCATGATCTAATCCATTGAGTATAATCTACTAATTCTAAACCTCCTATAGCCCAAAAATCATAGAAACCTAGCATACGAATCAAATGGTCAAAAAATGAGTATGTTATCATGTTATTTGGACCATGATATGTTTTCACTACTTAATGCATAGGTTAAAAGTCTCCAGATCAAATAAATTTTAATTTGGAAGCAGTTTAAAGTATTGTAGATTATATTTAATGGCTTGAATCATCAGTGTCAGACTTCATTCTTTTAGATTCACTCGATCAGATCCAACTTGAAATCCGATCGACCATATTCTAGAACATACCAAAAGACTCTATATAAAACTCAACTCCATATGACACAATATGGAGCTTAAAAAATTGAAGTATTAGATTGTACAACTTTTTCCCTTAAGTTTAATCACACAAAACAAGTACGTTGATTTCCTCGAAGCATGATTCTTGTACATGTATTATATGATGATCATCCATAGTAAAATAGCTTGACATTTTAAAACAACATCCGTCTTCAAACAGTCTGCGCAGAAATTATTGCAGACTTCCATGACCTATTGCCCATTTCCTCTCAAGTCAATCAACAGTAGGTAGCTCATTGTACGTGCAAATTGTCAAAATATGGGCATCGAGAGCATATCTATTCTGACAAAATGCAAGGCAAATCAAGTGTGTGCATATGTATTTCAATACAAAGCATCAGGTGCCACTATTTTGTGCATGGATAAACGTGCACGACATGCAAGTGGGTTGGTGTATCTTCGCGTTCTTGCCTCCATGGCCGCAAAACCAAGCACGAGGGTCATGCTTCACTTTGGGAGCACGAAAATGTCAACAAAATATACCCACCAAATCTCCACTAGGATTTTGTTGTCGGGCGTGCAGGCAACATCCCAAGATTCCAAGTCATACAATCCTAACATAGATTAGGCTTATTATTATATTTGGATCCTCTCGATCTCCCCCTTTTTTTTTTTTTCCGCGGATTAGACCAAACAAGATTCTGGCGAAGGGATTAACCATGAAAGAATTTATTGGGAACACCACAAAACATCTCTTCCAAATCCCTTCAGAATTCCAATAAAATATTCCTTCCTCTCAAACACCACCCATTTCCTTTCCATTTCATAAGCAGAATTGAAATGCCATTATAATAACTTAGATCTAGTAAGAGTTTATGATAGAGTTTCCCCGGCATCCATACTCATCTTGGTTGGAGAACAAACTTCGATGTTTCATTGTACTATATCTATAGAATTTTCAAATCACCACTCCAACAAAAAATAGAGCAAAAAGAAAAAAGAAAAATACAGTGAAGAAATGTTTAATTTAGAAGTTTCGGAAACATGGAAATCCCAGGGACCTCGAAGGATAGAGAACGACCTACCAACCAGTGCACCTCTACATCAAGGAGCTGTTAATGAGTCCATGCCAAGACGAACCCACTCCATTCCAGATATCTCTTCCCGACTCCATAACCATTTTGCCATCCCCTTCTACCGGCCATTGAAGCTCCATCAGCAATTTGTTCTCCCCTCCATCCATAACTTTGCAGGATCCTTGGCTTGTTGTAGTTGTTGCACCACCAAATCCTCCCTCAAATGGCAGCATCACCTCTTCCCCACTGACACCACCTTCTCCATTGCCATTCCCACCAAAACCATAGTAGAGATTGCGGATGCCATTTGGACCGGTGGTGTCAACGAACCCACTCCTCAGTATGTCAAGAAAGCCATTACTGGGGGCAGTGGGAATAGAGCTTGTGTTAGGGTTATGGTTAGGGTTTCCTAGAAGAAAGGTGTCATAGTCATCAAGCCCTAACTGCTTGGTGGTTGGTTGCTTGTGAAGGCTGGCAAAGGCCAAGGAGAGGCCACTTGGGTCAAATGAAAGGGGTGGAGGGATGAGGCTTGGGAGTACTGGGTTGGAGTTGGCTATAGGATCTTGGTCTGCTATCCTCTTTGAGAAGGAGGAGGATCTCTTGTTCTTCCTGCTTCCACCTCCAACTGGGACATTCCTCAGGGAGCCACCTTGGGTCCAGTACCTCCTGCAGCCCTTGCAGAAGTACCTGGGCTGCGAGAGGCTGTAGTTGTTATAGTAGCAGAACTTGGTGTTGGTGGAGTCACACCTGGGGCATTTAAGGGCCTGCTCTTGGTGAGGTCTCAGCTTCCTTTCAGGTGGCTGCTGTGTCTTGGAGCAAACTAGCACCTCCTCCAATGGATTGCTAGCCGTGACCTATGAGAAAAATCATCACCCATAAAACAGAAATGAATACACGATGTTTAAAAATTTTGGGGCTATAACGACATCAAAGGGTGAAACTGGTGTTCGTCATGACTCATGGATGGCAGGCTTGCTAGCTGGAAATTTTGATAAACTTTTAATGCTCCAATGTATAAAAACAAAAAGATCACAGAAATGAAATTATGGACTGCTAAAACATGATTTAAGAATCAATAATCTTTATTCTAGCATTTATACAAGAGGCCTGGCCATTGCCCGTGGAAAGTGTCATCACTGATAAGGAGAGGAACTGGCAGGAAGTCTTCGTGAAATTTGGGGTTGTCAATGTCAGAGAATTAAGATGATGCGCAATTCCATAACTCGGGAGTTATGAACGGGATAGTCCAATGAATGAAAATTTTGACTTAATTCTTATTATTCAGATGTACAAAAACAAAAGGATGTTGAAAACAGCTACAAAAATGAAGTAATTCAAACATCAGTATTGTCAGTTTTAATATATGTTGCAGGATGGGCTCAACGTTTTGTTGTCTAAAAGCCAAAGTCTTAATTTGTTTACTCTCAGCCACAGGAAAGATCATTTCTTGCACTTCTCACAAAATTTTAGAATTCAAAATCATGAATGGCCTTGGTCGTCCACTCCAAACTCATATGATTTTAAGTTTCACCTAGAAGGGAGAGTATCCAATTAGCTGGCACAGCCGAAAAGGATTATATTGGAATGACAGCCTTATACACAAGAGAAACAAGAAAATCTTCTAAAAAGAATTGGAAGAAATTTTTGTTCAAGATGAATTCAAAAGACACCAAAGAGGCTAGATCCAGACCAACAAACTAATAAAAAAATCCAAGACACCAAAAAAATTCCAAAAGATTTTGTCCCTATTAATTATTTCCATGGATATGATTGGTAAAAATCTCAGCAGAAATAAGCATGGCAGAGAATAACCCATGCAACCAAACTCATTTACAGGTCGCTCATCCTATTAGTAGTATGGCTCAAGCATGCTTAAGTCCTGCGGAGTTCTGATGAGATCTTGATTTCAATTCTCGAAATGTCCCTTCAAACTCATTACAAGGTTGAATTCAGCTAATTATGACACACAAATTGAACCCTAAAGGGAGACTATCAGTAGCTAGACATAAAATTGATTGAGCGGGTGTCTATCTTATATTCTTACCTTAGAAGAAAAGAATGCAGTGCCATGATCCAAAAATTGGCACCCCATACTGTCCACCATGAAACCAAGCGGAAAATTCCATGCCTAATATCATTTATCCAACCAAAATCAACATAACAAAAGAACCTCAGGAGAAAGATCTCTGCACTTCTTTAACCCACGTTAATTTATAGATCACATGACGTGAAATCTATCTAACTTATGACAAACATGACTTAGAAAAGAAAGAAACTAGATCTCAAAACTTACTGAGAAATCAATCGAGAAGACAAAAGGAAAGATTATAAATAAATAATCACCCTAACCAAGGGTATGTCCATGTCGCTATAATTTACCTGGTCGTGAACATTAGAGACCTCCATCCATGCAAAATCTCAGAGAAATCAAACAAGATTCACACAGAGAGAGAGAGAGAGAGAGAGAGAGAGAGAGAGAGAGAGAGTCAGAGGGGAAGTCCACCGGCAACAAGGCACAATGAGAGTGGATGGAGGGCTCTTCCACCCTTTTTTTTAAGATAAATAAGAGAGAGAGAGAGAGAGCGCAAAAGATTAAGTTCCGTGCAGAAGATCGACGCGCCGATCCGCAACTGACTCACGAGGAGGAGCGCATCGCCACGGGCCCCACCACCCCTTGGCACGGAGCGCAGCAACGCCACGTTTGAGCCCCACCCACCGGCCACCAAATCCCACCCGATTAATCGCTACCCTCTCCTCGGCGATCTCTCCTACCTGGGGATCATGATCTCATGATGCCCATCTTGACAAAAGGAACGCCCATTTCATTTCCCATCTTTCCCCCACTTTTTTTTTTCCTTTTTGATAATTTTTATATTTACGAATATTTAAATGAATTGTGGGAGACCAGTTTGACCGGTCAAAGTTTGACTGGTCGTCCGCGGAGAATCTCCCATGGTTGGCCAAATTGCGAGGGCCCTTTTCCTGTCCCACCATGCAATCGATGGGCTGCATGGATCGACCGCATCGAGTGGACGGCTGATTCCGGTCTGCAGGTTAAATCGACGGGACAGTGTCAGAGAGACAGGAGATGGTCCAAATTTTGAAGAACACGCCCACGCGACTCGAGCTGGTTTCTTTCCTGACAGCTCACCGGTCCAATCACCACCTGGTACGCCCACCGAGGAGGCTGCTCTGTCGGGAACGCAGCGGTTAATTGGCGACGAAGGAAGGAACAGGAGTGGGTGGAGTCGGTGGAGCGGGGGCGGTGGGGCCCGTCGGGAGATGACGGACAACGTGACTGAAGAGCGCAGCCGACGGAATATTTCGCTTTTCGAGCAGACCGCTGGCTGGGCCCCGCGCTTCCCTTCCTACCAAGCAAAGCATGATTCCCATGCCGAAGTCTCCAGTTTTATACGTGGGATTGGAGCCGGAGACGTTACGAGATGGCCGGCTCGGCAGGGCTGGTGCTTTCGAGAATGTAAGAGGGAGAAGCGGTCGCGATGGGATTTGGGTGGGATTGTGGTTCGATGAGCGTAACGTACGAGGTAGCGGAGGAGAAGATCGCCGTAGAAAACGACGGCCATTGGTGTCGCATCCGCGTTGGGATGGTTGTCGGGTGGTGGGGCTGGCACGCCGGCCTCGGGGTCTGGGAGAGAGAGAGAGAGGGGGGGGGGGCGTGACGACGGCATTTGGATTCGGGACCCACCTTGTCGCTGGTTTTGTTTGGTTTGGGAAGAGGACGAAGACTGTGCGCGCGGCTGCATGCATTCTCCCCCCCATTTTGCTTCTGTGGCTGGCCTCGATTCTCCAGCGTTCAAATATCGAAAATGGTGTGCAGAGACACAGGCGCAGCAGGCAGATTTCGCACGTAACCGTGAACCAGGTTTTGCATGCATGGCAACGTGGAATGCAGGGAGGCAACGGGGATGGGATGGGATGGGCTGGTAGAGATAACTAGACAGTGAAGTTGTTCACCACTACTTTCTGTACCTACTCAGAAGGATTTCGAGAATGAGCAGGCTGCAACATGCGCGGCCGGTGGGCCTCATCATCTGTTCCATCACCAGCTACTGCACGGCTGCTTATTGATTGCCACTTTTATCTTTACATACGGATCCCGTGACAGCCACGGATTGGTCAAAATAAGCGACAAGAGAGAGAATTGAGTAATGAAGGAGTGGTAGGCTATAGTATTCACTAAAGAATGCACCAAAATATATAACTTATTGTGGAGTCTAAAAAACCTATAAAATCTGAAAATAATATATTAAGATAAGGAAAGTATCCATCTACAATTGGCCTGCTTTAAGCAAATTTAAATTTGATCTAAACTCATTTATTAAATAAATTAAGTTCAGGTTTAGATCTCTGATTTATTTCATTCGTTATAACTCATTTAATAATTGAATTGGGCGTGAACTGATGTATCTAATATATTTAAGACATATTAATTTTATTTAAAATCTACTTAGCCTATTTCAGATATGTTTAGTCCCATCTACTAAATTAGTTTTAAATCTATATATTTAACTTGTTAAAAACATTTCTAACAAGTTTAATATGCTTTAACTCATTAAGTGAACATGCCATATAGATCGTACCGAGTTGCTTGTTAACATAACAAATGTGTTGGATTTGGATTGATAAATTTTTGGTCCGACTCATATCCGGCTCGACCTAATTGCCACCACTATTAAAATTATTAAATATAGTTAACTAGATGCTAAGTTGATTTGTTAAGGCTGTGTTTTGTGCTGAATCATTTGGCTCCTGGAAAAATTCATCCCAGCCCACCACCGTGGTACGTATGCTGCCTCCATTATTTCATCGTGTAAATTGTTCAGTTTTTAATGCAGTTTCGTCCTTCATATCATTGTATCATTGCTGGCAGAAATATTTAAATTTCATCGTGAGGGCGATGTCGCTGTAAGAGGTCCCCCTTACATTTGGCAGTCCATTTCTTCGACTCCCTCGTTTCTATACCTCCATGCAATTTTATTTTATACGTATCTGCCATGCAGTGGCGGTCTGTGAACAAAATGCTAAATACTTTTGAAGCAAACGCAACACATTCAACCATTAGGAACGTAGGTCAGGGAGGGCATTCAGCACCAAAAAGCAATGAGAAATTGGGAAATATCTTAGAAAGTGTTAACGAGAGACGGTTCAGCAGCATGGATAAGTCCCCAACGGAAAACAATAAAATATTTAGGTGTAAGCTCGTGTGCGTGGATGAGGCTTGGGGATACATGCTATGGGTCATCAGAACACATTCCAACAGAGCTGTGCATCATATAAATAATATATAAAAAAATGATAAAAAACAATTTAAGTTTATCTATTTCTTGATGAAATTATTAGAATTGACACTGTTAAGTCCATCGGAATGTAGCCCACACTAATCCACATTGGCATTTGTTTTAGTTGTTTTAATTTGATCTGGACTTTGATTTGAGATAAGCCTATGATACGGTGATGGGATGTATTATGGTGGTTGCGATAAAGTTAAACTCTATTTAATCGTAGTGGAGATAAAGTCCATCTCAGTCTCTGTAACTAGCTTGGATATTGCTTCTGATGGGTGAGGCATGGTATAAAAAAGACACTCAATGGATTTAGTCCCTAACTCATCGGAGAGTATTTGTGAGATCTTTCCCATCGGAAATACTCGAAGTTGAATTTGAAAAATTAATGTGCTGTTACTTTTAGTGATTGCAGTCATTTGATTTTAATAGAAGAGTTTTTTTTGAGAAATGGGACTGTTCCAATCGCCTAAGTCTGCTCCTAATGAAATCCAACACCGCTAAGCACATTAGGTTGTGATAAGGTACATAATTTCTTGGATGCTGTGGTGCAACAATTTGTAAGCCCTAACAAAACTAAGCTAGCACCCTATTGACGAGATTAGTCTCCATGAGATACACGGACAAAATTGATATACGCAAGCACATCATGGAGATGAGGGATATTGCGACACGATTAAATGATATTACGATGTCCATATCTGATATATTCTTGGTCCACTTTATTCTCACTTTTCTTCCATTTGAGTACGATCTTCTTAAGGTCTCCTATAATATATATAATGAAGATTGGATAATTAATGAATTACTAACCAATTGTGAGCAAGAGGAGAAAAGATTGAGAGGAGAGAAGACAGAGAACTGACCAAATGTGTGCAAAAGGAGATATTGAGAGGAGAGAAAACAAAGAATGTGAGTTTTGCTTCACATTAGGCTAGTGGAGGAGCAGATAAAGAAAAAAGATACATCCATAGCAAAAGGAAAGAAAGCATTAGGTGCGACATCAGGTGAAGCCAGCAATATGGCGGTTAGCAAATGTTTCTTTTGGAAGTTCTAGATTTGATTTAATGATGGTCTTTACAAACTTTCTTGGGATCACTCGTTTGAGCAGTCTTTCTTTGCAAACTCTTCTATTGGCAATAAAAGAGATAGAATTAATTAAAACTTTTCTATATTGTGACATCAGAGATTGGAGCATATCTCCAAAGAAAGAGTCAAAAGGTTAGTGAAGGATAGGGTCTTAGAATCATTAACTTCACTCAGAAGTTACCAGCAAGTCTGAAATAGAAGTTCTCATTGTCTGCGTCCGGTTGAGGATCTTCATCGATTCCAAATAAATGGTGGTAGATGTCTCGTACCTTAGTGGATGTTGCAGCAGTTTTTTGAACCACACCTGAACATCCTAAAAGGACATAGCTAGGAGAGCAATGGTTGCAATGTTCACTGCTAATTCCTCTCCAAACATGTTTTGCAATGAGGGTAAATCCCACTGACCATTACTAATCAGAGAAGAAATCTTTGTGTCATCAAACTCTATAAAGGTGTACACGGGCATAGGAGTTCTGTTAATAGGAATATTTGAGAGCCAGGCATCCTGAAGCAAATCAATGTTTGAACCATGACCCACCATCCATTGGAAATCATGATTAAAATAGGAAGAGTGCTTAACGATAGATCTCCAAATAGCTGAACATCTTTTCCTACAGCGATAATTTGTCCAAGATCCTTTAAGTCCATATTTAGCTGAGATAACAGAGGCCCACAAAGTAAAGGACTTAACACCCAACTTGCAGCCAACCTTACCATGAACGCCAGACGCCTTTGCTTCAAATTCAGTATAACCAGGCTACCGTACCTCTTCGGTTTGCAAAACCACCTTCCAAGACACCAAGTGCAGCCCACGCCGGCCTATCTCATGTGCCCACAGGTAACGTTAAGAGGCACAATGCAATATGTAGGAGATGAAGAGGCATAGAGCATAAGACGGTCTGCAATAAAACAACCCTCTCGGCTTGAGAAAGGAACTTCCGCTTCCAGCCATGCAGTTTGCTGTTGATACCAGAGATTAAGGAGCTGCAGTCCCGAGTTCAATTTTCTACCAGATATTGGAACGCCCAGGTAAGTAATTGAACCAGTCTTCTTCTTCTTCTTCTTCTTCTTGTTTTTTTTTTTTTTTTTTGCTTTGGCGGGTTCTTCATACAATTCGTATACGAATACATCTAATAAAATAAAAAAACACAAGCTCGCAGAGTGTCTATGACAACTCCCCTTCTCCTCACCAGAGGGTGTACTCTTAGTGATGGGCCGCGTAGGCAACAACCTAGTCGGCCGTCCCGTTGGTTTCTCTGAATACATGCTTGGCCTGAAAGGCCACCCCATCCCTCATCATCATCCCTATGTCCCGGATCAGGGGGTGATTCGTGCTCTCATCTCTCGCCCCTCCCTCCAGAATAATCGAACTGGCCTGCAGCACCTGCCGCGCATGTAGAAGACCTGCCCAGGCAGTAACAGAACTAGTCTTCACCGTCATACGCACAATGGAAAGGATCCTCCAAGCAACCCAGACTGCTGACAACAGAGTTGCATAATATTCCCAACTGCAATGGCATTAGTAACTGAAGCCTTCACTGTGATGAGGAGATCATCAGCAAACATCAGATGAGAGATCTCTGGGCCCGTTCTTCCTGGTTTGAAGGCCTTGATATCTCCATTGTATGCTGCTTGCTGTAAGGACAAGGATAGCATATTGGAACGTAGCACAAGGAGGACGGTGGACATCCCCGCCAAAGACCAAGATTGGAAGTGAACCAATATGTTGGTGATCCATTCACAATGACGGAGAACTCCGGTAAGCAAACACAAGAACAAATCCGATCAATAAAATCATTGTGAAACTCATGACGTCTCAAAACTGAGAAGATAGGACTATTTTAATCGGTCGTAAGCCCTCTCCGTGTCCACTTTCAAAATCATCAAAGCTTTATGCTTAGAAGGCACCTCCATGGAATAAAGATCTCCTGAGCAAGCAGTATATTATCAGAAATTTGTCGACCAGCGATGAAGGCCCCTTGTTCTCTTGCAACTAAAGCTAGTAAAAGACCCTTCTAATCACCAACAGCTTGGCCACAACCTTATATGAGGCATTACAAAGACTTATTCGGCAAAAGTCCTTGAGGTCCATAGCACCACCTTTATTGGGAATTAGAACAATGTAAGTTTTCTTCCAGTCAGGAGGCATAAGCTTCAACTTAAACACCTCTTTAATAGCATCAATCACCTCACATCTAATAAAAATTTAAATTTTGAAGAACTGGGGCTGAAAGCCATCAGGCCCTGATGACTTCTCAGAAGCAGGGGTCCCAAGAAGATGTTCAATCTCCTTTGTGGTCTCAGAGACGGTAAGCCCTTGAATTTCTAACTCAGAAATTCTGCATGAGATGGTAGGTAGGACAATAGGGACATCAGAAAGATCCATACACCATTTAGCTTGGAAGTACTGACAGAAAGGATCTGAAATTTCCTCATCAGAAGAGGCTTCTTGTCCATCACCACCGACAACTCCGTCAGTTGTGTTCCCACGCATCCAAAGAATAGTAGAGCGGTGGAAGAAGCTTGTATTCATGTCTCCTTCCTTCAACCAGCGGACTCCCGATTTATGATGCCAAAAGATTTCCTGCTGCCGAGGAATCCTCTCATGTTCTCTCAACTTATTAAGAAGAATAGCATACTTCAATGGATTGAAACCTCCCAGCTGAATGCCCTTATCGTGCAAAGCAGCGATTTCCTTTTCAAGTTTATCGGCTTTTGGTGAACAGGTTGCCAACCGTGTTTCTGCTCTATTTTAGGAGAGCTCGTTTGGTGGATTCCAGCAGCCTAGATACCCTGTTGGACGGCGGCAGAGATTGATAACCCCTCCAAGCACCCCGAACCACCTCAGTAACACCATGACAATTGAGCCAGAACTTTGTCGATGGCACAAATTCTTTAATCACGATTTATCAGAGGTGGTAGATTTTGGCAGGCAGTTGCAACATTTTCACTGTCACAGCCTGCAGAACTTCCTGGGGGAGTACAAACTACCACATTGAACATCAATTTCATTTTGTGCTTTACGCAGCAGGTGCACATCAGCATCAGTGGTCCGCCATCACAAGCCTCAATTGCGAACCAAAGCTCAATTGCTATCTAATGCAAGGTCTCAGCTACTAAAATAGGAGGTTGCACTAGATGGCACATAAAGCAGCAAGACATAGATCATTTTCTCATTAAAAATATCAAAATAGTCTATAATTACTCATTATAAAAGTAAAGATGCACAATATTTACACTTTGATGTTACATGTCTCATTTGTTCGGGTTGAATGTCAATTCAGCCTTCACAAGAAACAAGATGGCATCTATGGTGCAAGCATTTCTTCAGAGCCAGTCCCCGATAAGAATGAAAAATTTGAGCACACAATTAAACCAACACCCCTCCACATTGCCTCTCGCAAACACCATCAGCATAAGAATGGCAAATATCACTCTGAATAGCATCCCTACATATATACAACGGCATAGACATAATATTCCTTTAGTACTAAGATAATCGAGGCATGTCTGCAACAAAATAAGAAGATTCCATAAAGGGCCAAATATATCTCTGATGAAACAAAACAACAAAATTGTTCTGAACTTGAAAGCTCATATTATTAAATAAAAGGTACTGTGCATAAAGAAGCATATTAGCTGGAACAAAATGATGTTCATGTAAGTTTTAAACCTTTTAAAAGGAAAGGCAGACACAAATCCCTAGCAAAGATACAAAATAATGACAATAGAATATAGTAAAAACAAGGAATTTTTCTGAAAAAAAATATTTTACTAGTTTGATTGTCAGAAAAAAAGTCTTAAGCACCCTTTGTGATTCTCACAAGTATCGATACCCTTGGACCTATATCACCATGACAATAGAACTCATCGGCCACTATATTTTTTGAAACATGGGGTCCAACAATTAAAGTCATGTATTAACAAAAAAGCAATTATCAATATCACAATTATGACTTAATCAAGAGCATCCAACAAAAGCCTCTTAACTAACAAAAACAATGTGTCAACAAACTTTTCCAACCACCCATAGAATCAGAGTGCATGGACCTCCTTAAAAAAAATACATAGAATATATAGGGGCAGGAATCATGCAGTAAAAACCTTCGTACTCGAGTCTTTTTAAGTTTTAGTTTCAGTATGTAACTAGTGCATGCAAAGTCTTGAGCATAGCACTATCCTGCATGGTTTGGATATATGGAAGTCAGACAGGTGACCAGCCAATATCGAGCATCCAAGAATTGTCTATAATTTTCAGCAGTGAAACTAAGGGCTCGTTTGGTTCGCGGGAAAAGAAGGGAGGAAAGTGTGGTCAACGGAAAAGTAATGAGATGCCTCTTGTTTGGTTGGAGTTTTCAAAGGAGAGAGAAGGGAAAGTTATATTCCCATGGGAATGTGATTCCCACATTTCATGGGAAAGTCTTTCCCATGAGAAACATGGGAAAGTAACTTTCCCATGAGGCGGGAATCACTCCATTTTTACTTTTTCCCAAAAAGTCCTTTCAGCATTAAAGAATCATTAAAGAGGCATTAAAAACCTAATTTTTATTAAGGGCATAATAGGAATTATATATAACTTTCCTAAGAAAGTGGATGGCCAACCAAACATAAGCACCTTGGAAATTTGTCACTTTCCCATGGTCAACCAAACATGCCAAAAGTACTTTCCTAGGCATCCTCTTCCTAGGAATTTGTTTCCCAGGAATCATATTCCTAGAAAGGAAAATGCTTCCCGCGAACCAAACGAGCCCTAAGATTTTCATTAGCCCAGCTCAATTCTGAAAGATGTACAACAAAAATAATGTGTTTTGAAGTGAAGACTTCCAATAAGCTAGCTACCCTACCCCAAAACACAAACACACACATGCGCACAGCTAACTCAAGCTGAATTCAGAACAGGCTGCCAATTCTTTGCTTGCTTACGGTTTCAAAACTTTACCCATGAGTCTTACAGCTGAACTAGAGTGTCACTCCTGTATTATTCCTATTATAGTGAATGACATTCAAACCATAGAACTGTATATACATCAAGCATAAAAGAATATGCTCTGACCTGAGGTCCAAACCTTTTGTTTTTCCCTTTTTTTTCATGACTCAGTTATTAGACACTAGTAGAAACATAGGAGTGCATAGGAGAATTATTCAAATATGTCCTGAAATGCCCATGATAAAAAGGCTGAGACTCATCTGACCTGACACTGCTTGATGCACAAGACTCACCACTAACCCTAAACCCGATGCCAACTTCACCATAGGATTCAATAGTGACAGTCATGGTTTTTGGGCCTGTGCAGCATTTGTCCAACAGCAATAACTGATCAGATATCCTCTAACAGAGTCATTTTAAAGACTAAAACAGCCATTCAAGCTGCTAGTGGTAAATTTTATCAAAAAGTGATGAAGTATATCTTAATGCAGATACAAAGTTCCACCAATAGTACTGTATTTATCATCTGAAAAGAAGTAGGGTAATACTTTATATTTTGAACTTCACGAAATTACAATCTACTACAGCACCCTGCTGACATGAATTATATGTAAGATATAAAAGGAAACAACAACGGCCTCCCAACACTCAACAGTATGCTAGTGGGATTCTTGAGAACCATTATGGTGGCAATCACATCCCCAAACATTTTATCCACCCATGAATTTCTGGAGCATACCACTTGCCCCTACATCTTATCAATCATGCAGGTGTGGCTGCATTTTTTGCAAGCCGGCGCCGCTTACTGGGACACCTCATATTTGGACATAATGAATGAAATGAAACTCATACCTGTTGATGCAAAGAGGCCTATAATTTCAAGCACTCTTTGATGGAGATCATTCAAGGTTTCAGTGACAGAAATGCCAATCAACAAGCAGACAAAGTAATCTGCTCCGATGAACCAACTATTCCCCATGGCTAGAGATGCACTTGGATACACAAAAGAAGGGTGAAAGTTGTGCAGCATCAGACCAGCATTACAATCCAAATGCTCTGTTATACAGATCAGCTGAACTCGGTATTTGAAACTTATGTTCCTCGTTGCCAGAATAGAAATTATTAAGCCCAAACCTCTCATTCCTCAAGATATCAGGCATGCCCATTTCACTGCCACTTCTTACATCATTCCAACCACCCCATTGGCCATTTGAAATGTGTGCGCTTCTGGGCTGCCGGTGTGATATCTGCGTAAATGGCGACAGACTTCCATGGTTTTGCATTAAAAGTCGAGATGTAATATAAGTATCGCTTAAAGGTAAGAATCTATCCCCAATATGATCTGGTATTCTTAGATTTTGATAAGAAGAGATGGATTGCTGCATCAATAGCTGAAGCCTTGGATCACTACTGGAAGTGCTAAGCTGTGAAGTAAAAGCAGGTTTTGAACTCAACCCTGAATTGTGAACTCCAAGTGGCATTCGCCCTTTGCCCACTGCAAGTATTGCTGGATCAATGAATTCCACATCATCTGAATTTCCAGTTAGATGTGCTTCATACTGATTTCCAAGTGAAGGACCACCCAGAAGATGACTATCTGGAGAGGGAGGAAAAGAACAAAAGCATTAGCTTTACTAGCACTGCAAAACAAAGGCAAAGTATGCTATGAGGCACCCATTTCGTGCACACAAGAAATTCCCTTTGCCATGTGGCATGAGGGGATGAGTGCAACTTGTGGGAATTGGCGTGATACAATGGGGTGCTTGCATGCTGAGTTGCAAGGCCAGCATGTTCGGTGCAGAGAACCCTTCGTGTGCCCCAATGATTGCCCCAAAGCATATCCTGTTAGAAAGTAGACAAACTAGAGTATGTTGCATCATAAGCCTGGCTGAATCTACCTTGAGAAGAAAAGCCTGGAGGGGGAGCTCTACTTGGTGCCGAAAATCCAGGTGGAGCTGATATTTTAGCCCTTGAAACACCTTTGGAGGACAAGATGATAACGTACATTAAGAGTGCATGAATAACTATCAAAAAGTGTTTCACAAATCCAAATACGAGGACAAGATACAACCATCAAGCAGGATAATGTCCGCATACCAAATGGATCAAGTCATCATAAACCCAGATACAAGGATAAGATACAAATATCAGGAAAGATAATGTCCACATACCAAAAGGGTTAGCTACACTACAATATAACATATTCAAATACAAGCACAAGATAGACTCAAAGACCAAGAAATGGACATTCATGAGAATTGAAGAAACAAGCTATAGCTCAAACTAATCACATGTTTCAGTTGTTGCGAACTGACAGTACGAGTCCAGGTTTTGGCTCACAAGCAATATCCAACTTTTAATCAAGATGGTTATTGAGTTAAAACCAAGCCGGAGCAGAGTTTGCATGGCCTTGGCAATGTTTGAAACTGAAACAGCCACACTTATGTTGCAAGCACTTTCACTTGGTATTACCATTTTCAATTATAATTTAATGCAAAAAACAATTACTCATTTTTTTTCTTGAAAATTAGGTTACAACATCATTAGCAAAAATTTTGTGAAATGTTTCCTCTAGTCACATTAGGCTTGTATACGTCCAATTCTGTTCAGAGTCTGCCCAGCCAAGCTAGTTGAAGGACCAGTAAGGATCTACCAGACAACTGAACTGTATAAATTACAGATTGGGCTTGTTTAGATCCATCAGGAAATAAACAAAAGATATACCCATCAATACATGGCCAACCATCCACACCTGTATTACAAAGACACTAAACATGTAACCGGACCAGAGTCAATGCTGTGTATAAAACTTGAGAGCATAGGTGTATAAATGGCTCATTGTCACTTAGCAGACTTCTCTGATCTCTAAATCAGTAGCCCTAAACCATATTAGAACAAGGCATGAATCCATGATTGCAAGGTTAAATGCATCAGAAGTCACTAATTTGGCTGGCAAGCTACTATGCCAGTACGCAAATGTATCTGAAAATAGGCATAAAAAACAACTGAAAGAAAAAGAAAAAGATTGGAAGGGGAAAAGAACCAAACTTATTACATGGTTTCACAAAAAACCTGTTTCTACAACTTAGATATCATAATTTTTCTGCATATGTCATCTAACTTCCAGCAAATCAATTCAGTTTTGCTTCTTGCTCCAATCTAAACAGCCGAGTTCTACTCCTAGAAATCCTAAAATTCTAGTCATGAGGCTAGTCCCCCCTCTGAATGAAGAAGTAGTGGGGCCCCCTTCCCGCCCACGTATGCGCCTTTATTTAGATTCGAAAAATTATACTATACACTAAATTTACTAGGCTTACTTTTTTGTAACAAGATGTGCCAAAAATTGGCAGAGAAGTTTCTATTCCCACCTAAAACCTCCAAAACCCAAATCACTACAAATGAAATCTAAAAAGCAAAAATTTTAAAAACCATGTGGGTAAATCCCAAAACATAATATTTCCACACGCGTACATACACTACATATAATATATACAATTTTCAAGCTTTAAAGCAACCATAACACTAGGGCATAGATGAAATGCATCTGATCAACTCGAAACAAAAACAAAATTGGCAAAAAGAACCAAATTGCAAATCATTAGGAATACTTAAAAGAGAAACATGAAACTAAGCCAGAAACAGCTGAACTCTCTCATTCCACAAAATACATGGAACTTCAAGACTATCCCACCAAACCATGCAAAGCATTCCATTGTGCTAGTTAGCTTCTTGTTGCAAGTTACAAGATGATCACAACAACGAATTAGGTCCAAACCAAAATGAAAGAAGCAGATGACAGAAGATTGAGAAGCCCAGGAATTAAAATAGATATCATTGTCAACCTGAGGTCCCATGCATTAAAAAATGCCAATTATTTTGCTATTTAACTAAGAAGGAAAAGGGGTCATTGCTTGTTGCAATGGTGAAAGGCTTTGGGCTAGCAAGCGCAATGACGGGGGTTGAAGTACTAGTACAGCCACTTTGTGAAAAAAAAAATGCCACAGGTTAGGCCTGTCCCTAGCCCGTCCCTCCCAAGACCCCGGAATACTGGGACCATAACTAAGCAATGGCCTTTTGGCGTTTAACCAAGAAGGAAACCATGTTAAGTATAAAGCAAGACATCATGACAAGCTGACAAAAACTCAAAAGAGGAGGGTAGAATGATGACATACGATGCATGGCCAAGGTCGGGATGAAGTGGGAGGGTGTGTGGGAGGGGAATGAGATTTCATGGAGTAAATGATAGATATTATGCTGCTTATAGTTTAGCAATACATATGATCTGGCTAAGAAAAAAATGGAGCCCAATAAGTGAATGTTACTATATATCCACAATAACTTTTTCTCCTTCAGCTTGATTTTGCAATGCACTTGATGATACAATTGGTCCTATGACCTATGTTGCTGGAAATCTTAAGTCAAAGTGATGAAAAGATTATAACTACAATAAACAGATATATTTCATGCTCCATGTCCAGTCGCGGTTTAAAGCTGCTTAACGATACAACTACCAATTGCCTACATATATTAGTTCCAAAAAGTGAGAACAACAATATAGTATCAAAAGTCACTAAAACCAACAATTATCAATGTGCAGATTAAAAAACCCACACTGGTTTGGAGCTTCGGTGCAATATATCATGTCTTCATCCATTAGTGCACAATCCAGTAACCATAACAAGTTAAAAATATCAAAACAGAAATATAGAGTCCCATGAAAAAATAAAATTAAGCATGCAATATCATAAATATTAAAACAACATGAAACAAGAGAAACAGCAGGTGTTAAAACATAAATATTAGCATGTGGCAAGATATTGAAACTACAAAACAGTTGACAAGAAAACATTAATAATAACTCTCATTTTTTTGAGATCAATAACAAAAACTCACCAACAAGTCTGTCAGAGGCAATAACTAGATTGCTATTGGAGACAGCATTGGGACACTCAAAATTACTGAATTGAAACCCACTCTGGAAACCATCTCCAAAAGAATCCTGCAAAGATGAGCATAATTTCTGTGCATTACCACTGTCTCTAAGAGAAGTCTCTAGACCGCTTGCTTCACTTTCTTGCCTTGCAAATGAGAACCTGGATTGATTGCTATTCTGTGATCTCCATGAACTCGATAATTTAGACGACCCATCTTGCTTTTCAGTTTCACCAAGCAGCTTAGCAAAATTGTTTGCTGAGGATGAGTCATCCCATGGATCAAAATCCAGCGACAATATATCTGAAATGATGCTGCTTTCTCCCATATCTACACTTGCTGTTTTGTCAGAATTAGCTACATCATCAGTTTTTCCTAGGCATTTTACCATTTCTTCAGAGCAGTTCATCTTGGGGCTTTCAAAAACCTTCCCGCTGTTAGAAAAACTGCTTAGGTCATCCTCTTTGTGTCCATTGCATAATGCAGATTCATTTTCTCTTGATAGAAACGAGGCCATGTCTACCTTTGTCTCCACAGTTTTACTATCACCAGCAGAAGATGGGTGCCTGATTCCAACACCATTATTCCAAGAGCTATAACTAGCTTGATTTGCACTTTTGTGAGGATGATTTAGATAAGGTGAACATGATGGCTGATTATTGGCATCATCTTCCCTCTCAATTCCTGTATACACAAAGCCTTGCTTTTGCGGCTCCAGATCCCAATCAAGTAATTCATTTGAAATATGTGCATCATGCTCCAAGGAGGCTCTGCTTAGTGGCTCTGAAGATAAATGTTCAACCCCATGTTCAGGTTGACATTGTTGAGGTCTTGAACACAGATTAGATTTTGAAGTCTGATGTTGGTCCATGCTTGACTGACCAAGCCCAAGATGGTTATCGATACTCACTGAAGACAAACCCAAACATAAACTCTCTACATTTCCATTCACAGTCATACTACCTTTAGCAGCTTTATCAGTAGTAGAAGATAGCCTATCTGCACCTTTGGACAGGTTGTTCATTGATTTTGTGCTGCTCCCAGCAAGAGTTATGCCTCTCCCTTTGTCTTCAGCTGCAGGAGCTAGAAGTCTAGATAAGCAACTAACAGAATTTTGTGAAGTACGAGCTACATCCGATGCATCATCAGGTGACAAGTCTGATCTAGATGTCTGGCTCTCCTTGTCATTAACCGATTTTAATGGCTCTGATATTTTAGATGCAATCACATCATCGTTCCACGCAGAAGGTACAGAAGCACAATCTACATCTTGAAGAGGTTCTGATGACATCACTGTTAGGCAGTCCTTCCCTGAACCAGGTTTTGATGGTTCTAAGGGTCTAGATATGCCATTCGTGGGCATTACATGCCTTCTTTCTGGCATCTTTGATGTTCGAACTACATCATCATGCCATGCTGAAGAGTGTTTTGTGCTTTCAGTCATTGAAGGAAGCAAGGATGTGCTATGTAGAGTTTCTACTTTCTGTTTAACAGGGGTTTGTGAGCATGCTACACTTACGGCCGAAGTACGGCAATTTGAACTACGAAGTCCCCTGCAACATGTCAAAGTTTTAGCAGTAATGTCTTTCGGCAAGCTGAAAATAGAAGAATAAGAATAGAAAGCAACATACCATGAAGCAGCAGCTGGTAAAACAGTAGGCTTTCCACTATTAGGAGGAGAACCTTTGGCATGGCTTGGAGCACTCTGTACAAAAAAATAGTTCAATTAACACAAGAAATAACAGCAGAATTATAGAATGCATAACCAGCACCAATGTGGATAATTTCAAATAAAAAAAACAGCTATTCAATGCAAGCTCAAACACAAAACTTTACATAAGGATTTACATTTGAGACACTCTTGACTGCTTGTTTGCCTGTAACAGTCCCATTGCTAGAGAAATCATCTGCTGGAGAAGGCAACACATTCCCCGAGCGTCGCTGTGAATTATTTGAAGCAATTTGTGGGACCCTACTCCTGTTGAACCATATCAAATGTAAATCAAACCATAAGATGAAGCACAAATAAGCCAAAAACAGCAGCTTGAGCAGATAATTATTTATGCCAAGAAAAATAATATTTACAAAAATATTACAACCTAGTCCAAAACATAAAAATGTCAGAAACTATAAGAGAAACTGAGAGCTTGCCTAACAAACTAACGACAAATAGACAATGAAACCAAATAGATCATGCTCCAAATTAATGACCCTTGTAATGCCTTTGATTAGTAGGACTAGATCTATCCTTGTTTATTTTAGAAGAGTTCATGCGCATGCTATATGAAACTGTCAGAAGCAAAGTTAGCCGCACCAGTCAGTACCATATCGTAATAGGAGTTGCCGTATTATACCAATACCGAACCGATATGTGGTACCATAGTGGTATATGGTATCATACCATACCAGCACTCGATACACCGAACCTTACCACCGTATCGCGTACCGACACCGTAATAAGATAGTACCGATATGGGATCCAGTACAAAGATGGCGAACCTTGCGTAAATTTGTGTGAATTAGGCCAACTTAACTACAAATCATGATAAGCTGACAAGAAAAATTGTAATTCAATGAGTTACATGACACAGAAATTACGCTGACCATTACTTCCTCAATCTTGTGAATAATGATGATGTCTTGGTATTTGCAGTCTCAAATTGAATCAGATAGTTACGCTTAATCATAAGAGTGTATTCAGCATCATTTTGTATCAATTGATAAAATATACAGTGGAATCGTTCAAAGACATTAAGATGCCACAACAGCAACCCACATTTCCACCTGTAGGACAGAAGTCGAAACTGTCGATTCAACCTACTTTATTGCTTTCAGCACCACCACCACCACCATCACCAACCCCCAGACCCACAACCCAAATAAATAAAATAAAATAACCTACAGCATCATTAGTGAAGGACGTATGCACCAATATACCATCAAATTCAGCCTGCCACAAGGCAAATATGTCAAGCTTAGTGTTCCTTACAGGATTTGTTTGGCTCAAATCACACCATCAAACATAGCATGATCAAGTTGTCACAAGCAAACATGCACACGCGCACTAGCAACCATCTGATTTCATCCAACCACCCTAAATCATAGTTGATATTATCCTTGCATGGTTCACTGTACCGGCCCAAACCAGACGATATGGGGCATACCATATCGTACCGGTTCGATACTGATACCAGGTACGGGTGGCTTACCGATACGATGTGCCAAAAAGATCCCATTCCGTACCGTACCAACATGGTGCTAGTGTGGTACCGGTACGGGATTCGATACCGAGACGGCGAACCTTGCTTACATGTGATTTTTTTCCAACTCGACTGCTAGAATCAACTGATTAATTTAATGAAAATATATTACATAATTCAATAGTAGGAATCTTCAGTTTAGGATGGTACACCCACTTCTGAGTCTTATCAGAAACTCGCCTCCGCATCTACTTCCAAAGTGTTTTCTTATTAAATTTCGTTTAAGAAACCAGCTAAGCATACCTGCACCCAACCCACTTCCAATAACTAAATTATGTAAACTAACTCCTATATACAACAACCACTAGATCTGAACCACATCTAGGGGTGGCAAAATATGATCCGACCCGCCAATCCGACCCGCTATAAACAGATTTGGGTTTGGCCTAAACAGGTTCGAGTCGTAAACAGGTTAACCCGTTTAACCTATTTATTAATTGGGTCGGATACGAGTTTTAGATGTCTAACTCGTTTAACCGTTTAACCCGTTTATAATTTGATGTCCACAGTTTTTTTTTGTTTTGTTTTATTTGCTGGGAGTCTGGGACCATAGTTCCTTTTTATTTTTGTTTCCCCATTTTCCCTTCCTCTCTACGACTCCACTCGAAACTCCATCTCTATGGCAGAAGATCTCCACCCCCTCCGAGCCCCACCTCCGCCGCAAGCAGTGGAAGATCTCCTCCTCCTTAGTCGGTGATCACCCCCGCCACCCCCTGCCATCCAATGACCCCTGGAAGCTCCCCTCCAAGACTCGTCCCCTCACCATCCTCAGCCCCGACGACCTCCGCGACGCCCCCGGACGCCGCTAACCTGAATTCGAGCAGCGGGGAGGACGCTGGAGACGAAGGGTACCGGAAGTTTGACGACCTTTGGGGGAAAATCCGAGAGCACGAGGGCGGCGGCGGGGGCTAGGATTAGGGTTTCAAGCCCTCCCCTCTCTCCGTTCTCTTTCTTCGGCCCTCAAGACCCCGAGCCCACCCTAGCGGCTTAAGGTTAGGGTTCCGACGTCGACGGCGGCGGCAATGAGAAGGTACGAATTCTGCAGCTCCTCAAGGTACGCTTTCTCCACCTCCATTAGGTTTCCATTCTCCTCCTTTGGTTTAGGTCGTCGAATCCATCGAACCCCACAGAGCCCAGCCCTTAGGAGGAGGGGAAGGAGGAGAGATGCTGGGAGTCGGGCCCTTTGCCGGAGTCATCGTCGTCGAGCTCGAGGTACTGCTGTCGTCGTCTTCTTCCATGGAGAGTAGAGGTTTGCAGAAGGATGGGATCATGGAAGAGAGTAGGGCTTGCTGCCCAGCTATAGAGAGGGATTTGAAATTTTGAATAGGCGGAGAACGAGATGAGAGCCCCAAAAAAAATTTTTATTAAACAGGTTAAACGGATCGGGTCGGGTTACCCATTTAATAAACAGGTCGGTTCATGTTGTAATTTTCTGACCTATTTAATAAACAGGTTAGGTTCATGTTTATGATTTTCTGACCCGACCTGCATCTGATCCGACCCGTTTATGTCTGACCTGACTCGATTGCCACCCCTAACCACATCCATGTCAAGCTTTCAGTTCTTTTAATTAAGATGGCTCAGATCATTACATCATGAATTACCACTGGATTGCTTAACAAGCAATATTAACAATTCAACACCATATTTGCTATCCCATGCAAAATACTACCTTATTCGTTATCCCATGCCCAATACCACAATCTTTAGTAAGCTATCCCAGCATGTTTTCAAATCATAGACACCCAAAAATGCAGGATTTGGTAAAATGCACAGTGTCTGCAAGCTATTAATGATCCTATCTAGATTAAGAGGAATATGAACTAGATTACTTATGGCATTTATTTCCACAGAACAAATGGAGAAGTATCGCATTTTGAGTATTCAATCTAGCATCCAAGTGATAACAGAGGATTTCATCTGCATGATGGTTTCCTGCACATTGTATGATAAAACAATTCCAATGACAACATAATTCTGTTATTTGTAAGCGCTTCGTGATACTAACCAGCTGACAACAAAGAAAAATGACATTGGAGCAAGAGTCTACATAAGCATATGCTCAGGATACGTGTAATGTAACTTACTGGAAAACAATCGACATAAGATAGTGTATGGAATTATTGTGCTTGCTCTACATCAATCTCCCTGAACATGGAACTTTGAGGCCTCAATAATTGTTAGTGTTGCTTAAATTATCATACTAGCAAATAGTCAGTCAAGCATAAGGAATTACTTGCCGCGCAGATGCTCTCAATCATCTTTTCTAAAAAATCCCTATGTGCTGATAGATGATAACATCAAGCAAAATATGAAAAAGATGTTAGGCATGTATGAAATATGAATCAAGGAACAAAAGTATTTTCAATCATTTTCAAGGTCAATGCATATTCAACATCAGGATCATGCATGACAAAATATATCTACTCAAAAACATTGTTTGAGTTGGGGATAGTGCAGAACAAACCACAATGACCCCCCTTGTTTCACTTTACTCCGCTCTATCACATCACATGGCTACTTCTGCTCCGGAATAAAGTTATAGGGGACAAAGGATCCATAAAACATTTCCACTTAAACCAGAAAAAAGGTATAGCAAACGAGAATGCTACTTTATAAGTCTAGTTTATCCCTTTTTTTTGCCCCAGGTTATTCCATGATTCCTCTGGAATAGGATATAACAAATTCCAAACCAAACAGGAGTAACTTGAGGTTCAATCGCTATGCAGCATATGTGTCCATACAGAGAAGTAGATGCAGCAGCGATGAGCCATGATTAATGGCATACAAAAGGTCATCACAAAAGCATAGGATAGCTATTGAAGTAGTGGCAAAGAATGCACCAATAAATGCTTGCCATAAAGAGGATGCACTTGCTCATTTTTTTAACTAATAAACGTCCTAAATTATGTATTGCTTAACACAAACATCAGACAACTAAATATGGCAAAGATTCAGTTTACATGTCATAGCAATTTACAGGGTTTCTGAGTACAAAGTCAAACCTTCAAGCATCTTCAGTATGACTATGTTATTGATGTTAAGATTATCCGCAACAGAATATCTCGACTTTAAGGTTTAAATTATATGCAATAACATGGGTTTAAACTATATGCAATAACATGCATCCAAATAATAATAAGTGGAAGTAGATGAACATATCTGTGTCTATAACAGAAACTGTGAGGTGTTACACACAGACAATATAATAAAAATACCTTGTATAAGCAGAAATTATCTCATCTTTAGTGAAACTATCCTCTTGGCTACCGATGTCATGCAAATATAGACAATCTGGATTGCTGCAAGCCTGGATAAATAAACAAACTACAGAAAGTGAATTGAAGGAAGATAAATCCAGGATCACTAGATGGTTGATATTAAAATTGTAATGAAATCCAAACAAACTACTCTTCACACCATATTTCTCAACCAAGCATGGCAATACTTTGTAGTACCAAAGCAAGCTCTGCAATTGTAAATTCCAGTGTCACAGAAACGAAATCATGGAAAAACAGGATCATCTAGCAAATAAAAACGTAAGTCACACGCTTACCTCAAAGATTTACCTTCCAAAACAAAATTGTGCACAGCTTGAATACACCGAACTGCTTCCTCTTCCCTAGCATATGTTATGTACCTGATCCAATCGCAACATATATAAACAGTCCAAGCTAGTGAAAGGCAATAAATACTTCATTCTAACAAACCAAACAAAGGAACATTGGGCCTTCTTTTGTTCCAAACTCTACATAACTGAAGTGCAAACATTGCTTCTGAACAACATCAGTTAAATGGTGTTTGGATAAAAAAGAAATTACCCACTAGTATGCTACAATGTATTCAGATCAAGGTCATATTCAAATTTTACAATAGGACATATACTTACTAAATATTCTTCATTGTACTTTCTGTATGTAAAAAAAAAAAAGATTGTCTGGTACATGAGCCTCCCAGCATTGCAGGTTTTGGGGAGGGTTAGATGTACGTAGCCTTACCCCCAACATGCAGAGAAGTTGTTTCCATTTTTCAAACCTATGACCTCTAGGTTGCCATGCAGCAACCTTACCATTGCACCAAAGCTCATCCTCCTAATTCTGTATGTACATCTTCCTGATTCTCTTAACATCTTTGGTCACCCTTTACAGTTTAAAAATATTAGTTTATCTTCTCATACTGCTATTCTTAGACGTTTGCACAATATTAACACTTCTCAATACTTACAAAAATACTTACATCCTCCTTAGCAACTTTCTGCAACATCAGATGCCTACTTCATTAACCTGAATCAACTTCCACTACTAGATCATTAAGGTATGATTCAAATTATCCACAATCATGCAACTTCCCACCAAAAAGATACCCACCCACCACCCCTTCAGCAATCAACTTGGCTGCCACGAAGAAAGGAACCCTGAGAAAGTCTTCTTTCTCAGTTGAAGAAAATCTCAATAGGAAACCACTAGTTTTTTATTTCTCCAGCAGAAAACAGGATTCCCAATATACCTGAATACTTCATTAGAATTTCATTTCCTTTTGACCTGCCCTAAAGGCAACAACTGCCACCATTTCCTCCCCTGCTAGCACCAATTGAATATCGGGTCTGGACTCTACTGGATGTCAAACCATCAGTTTTTATTCTCTCAAAACTGTCAGATTAAAAAAATCCATAATTGCTAGCTAAATTGCCAAAGACTTCAATGCAAATAGAAAGTAAGAGACCTCTCCCAACACTAGAGCATCCACATTTGAATAAGAATCATGAGCACTGATCAAGTGATGGTGTGAGATCAGTTAATATCCAGCTCATTCAAACTTAATCTAACTTAACCTGAATTAATCTTTTGCATAAATATAATTCATTTGTCCCTGTTGATTTTATAAAGTGATCGAGTAAATGGAGGTGCCAGCTGACCAAGCTGGTAGATTCTTTTGGCAGTTGTACCCAGAGAATGGGTTCAAATCTTACCTTCACCAAGGTTTGGGGTTAAGGGGTATTTGGAGGAGCGCTATCCCCTGTATGGTAACTCATTGTTTATAGGCCTCTTGTACACTCGTCCCTACCCCCACCCCCACCCCCAAAACTCACTCCCTAGGAGGAGGAGGAGGAGAAGAAGAAGAAAGTAAATGGAGGCACTCAACAATACATTATTCATTTACAGTCCAATAAACAGAACACCAACACAGACAAACAAGCTGCATGTCATTAGCCAAATTATGAATAGGACTCCCAATCCAAAGAAATCTTGATACTTTGTCAGTACATAGAGGACATCAAATGTGATCAAGGGGAAGTATCTGAATCATCTTTAAAGATGCAGCTTCTTAAACTCTTTCCTAATTGAGCTCATTCTTGCCATTTGAATGCATTGGTATTTATGGGCTCATTGAAATGCAATGCATGTTTTCTGCAACTGTGAACTTGTAGATTAGACTGTTCCTGCCAATCTAAGTTCTGCAATCTGAAATTTCAGCAACATAGACAGAATATATGGAGGGGATTATAGGTATCATGCCCACGTTATCCTAATTATCATTAGCAAAGCCACTTCACTCTTATCCATAATGAGTAACAACTACTAAATATCAAGCCAAGCATTGTATTTGCCACAGCTTTACAAGCCTCCCTAAACAAATGTTAAAGGGTTAAACATTTGGCAAACATAGCATTACTAAACAAGTTACAATGTTGGTAAGCCTTTCAAGAGTTTCATGATAGTCTGCCAAGAGCAAGCCCTATTTCTCGGCATACGATTTATTATCACACACCTATATGACCTTGTTAATTACAAACATCTTCTGGCTGGTCATGGTTATTATGTTCCGTCTTTATTATTCATGCTTAGAGCCAACATGCTCCTGGGTCTATCCATATAATTATCCCACCTAAATATCAAGTCTATTTAACATGGACAGGTTAGGATGCATTATTGACCTTAGAAGAATTCTGAGCAATTCTACAGAAATACATTCTAAATCTTTAAAATCATTTAGCTATACTATCGATAGTTATTAAAATAAGTAAATAACTAGATTGGAAAAAGTGATACATAATGAAAAGAGATCAGCAATCGATGACAAAGTGGAGTTTATAGCCTCCCTACCAAGAAAAAAAAAATTGTGCATGCACAGTTACTAATGCACCATAAAAACTGAGAGTTGGGTGATGCAGTGACATCAGACATCAGACAATATGGACATGATATCACACTAACAGGAACATGTATCAATCCAGCTTCAGAACTTCCCAAGCTTTCTCGTTTGTTTGGGCTCATCAAAGCAAAGGAACATCATGCATCTAAAAAGCATACATTTATATGCTCTACTTTTTATATGCATCTAAAATGTTGCAAACAATTACCACATATACAATCAAGATGTCTCAGTGTAAGAAAAGAAATATGAGTAACAAACTGCTGCTAAACAAATCCAAGAAACCTTTTAAATTAGATTAGTCCAGGAGTTTAAAATTTGAACAAGCCATACCTGAACATAATTTTTCAAGCAACCTATAATATTTAAGACGAATGGTAAAATGGCATTGTGATATTGCTTTCCAAGAGCCAGAAACTTCCGATTACATAATTGGTTAAATGAGCAATGATTAAAAAAACCAGATAATCAAGAAAACTATGATCACAAAGTATATAAGCTTACGAATCAATCCGACAACCTATTGCATAGAACTTCTTCCTTTTCTTTTGGGTGGGTGCAGCAGTCAATACAGTGAGACAAATGTGTCAAAGCAAATGCTGTGCCTTAAGAAACTAGAAGATGACAACAGAATCGATTGCAACAATAAAACTTACACGCTAAATGTGCTGCAATTGGATGCTTGCAGGGCCACGGCACTGGCTGGGCGAGAAATTGATACTTTCAAAACTTTCCCATACTGGCCAAAGTATTCCCTGCGCTCGAGTATCTGGCAGTACCACAAGTGAGCCTTGCAAAGATAAGAGACCAAAGTTGACATTTATAAAAAAAATAAAAAGCTTGTTATGCACATATCACGTACACTTTCATCACATAAATTATAAGGTAGTCCAATTATATACACAAGGTTCCGTTGTATCACTCTAACACTGCTAAGATGCTTCCTAGCTTCTGTTGATGCTTTAGTCTTTGCCTTTTGAGACTTTTGTTTCTTCTCAGCATTAATCTCAGCCACCACTCTGTCGAGAAGGAAAATATCATAGTAACTCTCATTACAATCATGACAACATTCACATTGATAAAAAGAACAGAATAATAATCTAAGAAGACAGAAACCTTTCACAATTGGCAGCCATTCCAACAATTTTTTCCTTGTCATATGGTGTCCTGCATGCTGGACATCGCCCTTCTGTTTCTTCCTTCTCAGCCATATCCATGATATGATGCCAACACCAAACACAAATCTATAAAACATTACAACAATCAGATTAGAGGTTTCTAACCCCAGAATCTCTGCAAATAGTAAGGAACTATGGACCAAGAATTCATGCGTTTTATCCTAGCACCAAAGTGAGGTTTTGACAAAGAAAGCATAAAACAATACAAAACTAGGGTACACAGTGCCCGGATCCTGTTTCTAATAGCTGAAGGCATTCATACCTCGTATCCGCATTTGCATGGCTTCAGCTGCTGGTCAGTCAGGTCCATCTCCTCGGCACACAGTGGGCAAGTCCTTTCTCCATCGTCACTCATGGTTGCCCTTCAAACATAGTTAAGTATTAAGATTCGATCAAGAAATGGACGGATTAAAAAAAAAAAAACAACTCACAGCTCACCAAGCTGGTCTCTAGATACAGTAAAGAATAAAATCCCCATCAAGATCGTAACCCTCAGAGCCCCAAATTATCAGGATTAGCTCAAGATACTCCCACGTAGCAGTCCCAAATGCAAACCCTAAAAACCCTATTTTTCTCCCCACAATTCCTCCACTCTTCTTCCTCCACCAAATCACATCGCACACAAACCTAAATTCTAAAAGAATGACGACCCCCCTCCCCTTTCCGTTCCACCAAAATCCAGAGATCCCCATGAAATTCCCCATCGCATGAAATCAAAAAACCCAAAAATTTCAATAGGCGCATGCGAAAATCACCATCTCAAATCCAGATCAAATAAACGAAGATAATCCAAGAAAAAACGCATCCATTCACCCTAAAATCGACAATTTTTCATAGATCATTAACATCGAGAAGGAAACAGATAAAATTTACCCTACCAGAATCCGAATTGAATAAAAGATCGCCAGATCGGGGGGGAGATGGAGACTTACATTGGGAAGCAGGGATCGCGAAGGCGAGCTTGAATCAGACGGGAGGAACCGAGGAAGTGGGGAAGGAGTAGGCGAGAGAGCGCTCGGCGAGAAACCGGAAGAAACCAGGGGTCGAGAACGAACCAAACCCTCTTCGCCTCCGGATCGTTTTTGTCGCTGCTGCCTCTTTTATCATTGCGAGACGCTATCGGTTTTAATAAGCGCCCCAACCGACAACCCCCCTTGTGGCGGTAGAGAAACTACGGGACGTGCCATTAGAACAGCCGGTTTCCCGATTCTGCCCCCAGTTGGCCGCCGCGTTCCCCCCGGGCCGTTCCGGTTCTCCGCGTGAAACCGGGTGCCGTGCGACCCCCAAAAAAGGGGGCCCCATGTGCCGTGCTTATGGATGTGGGGAGTTGGGTAGCCATCTCACGGGAATGCCACGTGGTCACAGTTGAAAATGGGTGAATCGTTCAGAACGGGTTCGAACGATTATATATACATATATGTATATATATATATATATATATATATATATATATATATATGTAAATGTATATGTATATATATATATATACATATACATTTACATATATATATATATATATATATATATATATGTATATATATATACATATACATTTACATATATATATATATATGTATATATATATATATACACGTACATATATGTACATATAATATATGTATATACACGTACATATATGTATATATAATATATGTACATATATGTACGTGTGTGTGTGTATATATATATATATATGTATATATGTATATGCATGTGTATATGTATATATATGTATATGTATATGTATATGTATATATATGTATGTGTATGTATATGTATATGTATATGTATGTATGTGTATGTATATGTAGATGTATATGTATGTATACATATACAATATACATACATATGTGTGTGTGTGTGACGCTGTGTTTTTTTTTTTTTTACATCGGCAGAATTAAGAGATAGAATACTCCACAGAGGTGGAAAAAAAAAACTTTTTAGAATAATAAATAGAAAAGAAGGTGACCTAATCAGCATCTCTATTCATTTTCCGAAATATATACCCAATCTAAAAGGCATTACACTTTCTCAGCCGCCTTCGGATGTCATGTAGAAGTGGATGATCAGGCATCCCGGCCTTTTCTATTGAATCTACTCAATCATCTCTACTGAGTCTTTCTCCAAAATGATACTTCTAGCCTCTAATACTCCCATCGTATACGAAACCCTTCAGGATGTCGCGCTTTTACTTCAGCCCTGGAAAGATGGATGGTTAGTTTTGTGTTGATCTGACGATGAGGGCCTTATCCTGAGTGGGCTGGTGCGCGTGATTGACAAATTGGAGCATCCATTTAGCTCACGTGAATAGATTTCATCATTAAAAAAAAAAAAATCTTTTCGTACATAGAGGGGGCGATCCTCGAAAATCGAAATAGCTGAAATAGGCATCAGCTGTCAAAATCCAGATGATGGAACAGAAGGCTAAGAATCCAGCATAAAATCCCCATCCGATACTTGCCACCCAACCCAATCCACCGCAATTGGATAATGTCCCGCACAAGAGGATGTCTAGTGTTGTTGCATATGGAGATGGGATTAATCCAAAAAAATTATAATAGAAGGGACCCTTCCAAGCAAACTTGTTTGTAGGTTTTGGAAAAAAAGAAGAAAGAAATTGATTGTAACACTTGTTTGTTAGATTGAGAGTATGATATGATATTTGTATTGAATGTGTTTGATGATGATTTAATAAAATTTCAATCTTCTAAGTTTCTTGATATCTGCTAAAAGAAAACCGTGCCCATTGCCACCTAACCCAAATTTCTTTTTTATTTCTTCTTTATTTCTTTCTTTTTTTTTCTCTTTTCCCTCTCGTATCATTGGACCCATGCTATATATGCCTTGTTTCATTTTTTTTGCTTCTTTATTCAGTCTTGCAAGGGAAGGGGACATAGACTCTGGGCATGGGCTTCATGCTATGGAGTAGGATGATGACTTGTTCACATGAATCACTTGACTTTTATAACATGCAAAATATTGCTAGTATAGTCAATAGGCATGTTGTATATTCATTTTTTATTCTCAGTTTCATGGTTGAGCAAATATTTAGCAATGTCATCTCAATGAAAATATGGTGAACTAGTGATTGACTTTAACGTAGCCAAACAAATTTTTTCCACGGACTTGTGTTGCATATGTTATCTTGTGAGAGAAAAGGTGTACAAATGAATAGGGAAGGTAATTACTTTTTTTTTTATGAGTTTTGGATTTCATGAGGACTCGATTGGTTGGGTATTAGGGCGTGTTAGGTCTCCTTCTTTCGCCATATTGGTCAACGGTACGCTTATAGACTTTTTGAGTCTTCGGTTGGGTTGCGGCAAGGGTATCCACTTTTTCCACTACTATTCATCTTGTGTTCGGATGCACTGTCTACAGCTCTCCGGCATGCTACAATAACCCAGAATTTGGAGGCATATTGTCCGAAGACGACGATTGCTCAGATATCACACCTTCTATTTGTTGATGACTATTTGCTCTTGGCGCGGGCTACGAGGCAGACTGTATGGGCTATTCGGAGAATTCTGGGGGAGTATTGTGCCGGCTCCGGTCAGTAGGTCAACTTGACCAAGTCGACAATCAGTTTCAACCCGAAAACCTAGCCACAAGTGAAGGCAGTTATGAAGGAGATATTGAGAGTGGAAGAGCAAGGTGGACGTTATGAGGTACTTGAGAGTTCCCATAACATGTTGTCGCCTTCGAGTTGGTGATTGCATCGATGTTGAGCTTAGCATCAGACGTAGGCTTGAGGGGTGGTAGATGGGAGCGCTTTCGATGATGAGTAGAGTGACTTTGGTGCGATCTGTGTTCAGCTCGATCTCTATCTATCTGCTATAGGATACTATTTTGTTAGTGTCGCTTTCGAGGTCTCTGGAGCAATGATTTAGAAACTTCATTTGGGGCAGACAGGAGGACAGAAAGGGATTCATTTGGTGGCATGGGAGGTGGTATGCCAGTCGGTCAGACAGGGGGGCCTGGGGATCTAGTCCGTGGTAGTGAGGCACGTGGCTAGAGGGAGCTCACACGTTAGCGATGGACATCCAGGCCAGACGTCGGTGCTCCTACATCTACAGGGAGATCTATTCTCATGCTCCAATGGTGCTTCATGCGGTTAGGTGGTTGGTTGGTTGGTGATGACAGATTCACTGGTGTCTTGGACGATAGCTCGGTATTTGAGCAACCGCTATGTCGAGCACCGACTCTTGTAGATTCAGCGAGAAAGGTTGTAGAGTCAACAATCTGATCGTTCTGGGCCGGAGTAGATGGAACGAGACACTGATTATGGAGGCTTTTGGAGAGCAGCTGGCAGAGAGAATTCTGGCCATTCCGTTACCCATGGAGGACATGTCGGACATATTGGTTTAGGCTGCCACAAGTAGATCCAGGGTTCGTGCCTCAAACTTACAGGAAGTGATGGGTGGGGACGTTGTCAGGCAAATGGACGGTAGATGGATTTGGAGGATACATGTTCATCCCCGTATAGCCATGTTCCTATGGAAAGTATCATGGGGATGTCTACCTACCGGGAGTGTGTTGGTGGGGAGGGGCGTCAGGATTACTCCATGTTGTGGGTGGTGCTCAGATGTGGAGGAGTTCATTAGTCATATTCTGCTTGAACGCCCATGGGCAGCACAAATGCCTTTACTTGGCCCCAGGCCACCCGATCAGCTAATAACCTCCTACACCAAATGAGGGAGGGTAATGCAAAGCTCGAGAATGATAGAGTGGGGGATCAATTGTGCCTACTTGGCATATCACATTCAGTTGGACGAAAACGCTCGAGTTTTTAAAAACAGGCAGATGCCATTGAGTAGTGTAGTGGAGAGAGCCACTCTTCAGGCTGCTAAGCTCACCTGGGCCACTATGATAACTTCATCTAGGATGGCTAAGACATTTAGCACACTCGATCTACTGATATAGCATGTAGGCTTGTCCTTGTCTCTTTGGTGCCCCACCTTTGGATATCTCAAGGTGAACTTCGATGGTAGTGTTACTAGTGAGGGAGACAGAGCAGGTGTGGATTTTGTGATTAGGAGTCACAACTCATGGTTGATTGCTGTGGGAGGTTGAAGCACTGATGGGCTGATAGCTGTAGAGGCGGAGCTCAGGGCAGCATGGAAGGATATTTTCTATATGAGACGGAGGGTGATCGATTGGATACGAGAGAAGGGGTGAAGGGGGATGCGAGCCCTTTACTTCACGACATTCGTTAGATGATAGGAGACTGCAACGCCTTTCTGACAGTGCATGTGTATCGAAAGGCGAACCGGGCCGCAGATTGGGTCGTTTTCTATACTACCAAGCACTTCGGAGAAGTCCTTTGGACTCACCAAGAGGTTTCTCCTGCACCATTGTGCTAGGTTCTCACTCTTGATATGGTTGGATACACCTACACTATAGTAGGGCGAACAGCCGTTGTACCAAAAAAAATAATTAACTTTGGATTCTGTCGCATAATCTAGGCTAATGAGTACCGAACTCTAGGATAGAGTAACACTTGTTAGAGAAAGTAATGCAATACAAGCATGAATTCATTGTGACTTACAAGACTATGAATTGCAAAGTTATGAATGGAGGATCCTCTTAGCCGGATCATCTTTATGAATCCAAGTGTTTAAAAGTTGATATGATGCACATTCTAGTATGACGGTCTCTTGATCTGATGTGGTACCAAACTATGTGCCACATATATGATATGTAAATGTCTCTTCTAATTACTAGTCCATCAATAGCTCGATTTGACTCATTTTGATTGGACAAAATAACCATACATGAACAAAATTGGCAAGCAAAAGCTCGACCCATCTATCTAGTGAAAAATGGTGGTTTAGCAATCATAAAAGACAAACAGATGGATGATATGGCATAACATGATTTATAAAGAAAAGAGATTGGATTGAGACTTATGTGTTAAGAAATCTAGACAAAAGCTCGTATGTTTATTCCTTGTATCGCCTTCCTTTGAAGTCATGATTAATTGTAAAGTTTAAAATTATGCATCTCTTGTCTTGATTAACCAAAATCACCATTCATAGCCCTTACTTTAGTTTTCATACATTTTAAAAAGAAAAATATGTCAAGTTGATATAATTTAAGTGATCTCTATCGATGGGCATGGGCTTGCTCTTCTACTTAGCAATGATAATCCCACTTGATGTTCGTCATAAACTTGCGTCTCTTGAAGTGGTATTCATTTCAAAAGGACGACATTTTTGGATCATGTCGTGGCAACTATAGTACCTTGTATATAAGCATCTAATGGCTATAACCAGATTACAGTGCACATTAAACTTATTGGAGGATTTAGAAAACTGTTGAAGATATTAAAATTTCAATAGCAAAGTACTTTGTTGAATGCAGAATGGTTTGGAAAACTATAAGCAACCGAGGAAGTCTCTAACCTCGTCAACTTTTTCTAATGTCCTTATACTATCAACATTTAATTCATTAATGATGACTGTAATATTACTAGGTTGATAAGCTCCATCTTTTATAATTTAGAACAAGGAGGTCATGCAGTCATGCACAACGAGTTGCACGACAGGAGGAGCTCTCCCCTAAATACCCTAACCCATTAGACATGATAAAGATGGGATGCTAAGTCAAATCTCCAATAAAATCACTTAGGAGACTTTATCAACATAGTATCAATAAGTCGACCTCCTTTCACTAGCTATAATGCGATACAAGGCTTCGAATTTGTAATAATATTAGTCATAGCAACTATTGTTCTAATTCCTGAACTATCTTTTGCTTAAAAGGGACAAAAACATTAGTATGTTCAAACCTTTCTATCTCTTTGTTTATTAATAAATTATTATTATATTATAATCTTATGGTCGCAACTTTAAAGTTTTCTTATATCTATATAATGTACTCCTGTGATAGAAAATATGCATTGGTATGGAAATTTTGCTCCATAAAACTTGTTCTAAGCAAAGGTGCTTTTGTTTGGGCATATAGTCATTTTATTTAAATTAGATGAAAGGTTTGAATGTCGAGTTTCAAAAATCTTCCACACCTGTCTTTTTTAGGTTTTTCTTATGAAGCTAAATGTAGATTTCTTCAATCTGTTGGGGTACTTGAAATGACTACATCTTATTTGGATCTAATCTGCATAATCTAACCATACCTAATTCAGCCCATTCAGGTCTAATCTAATCCGACCGGCCAAGGCCAATCCAATTAGATCCGACCTAACCTCATATAACTTTTTAAATTTGAATCCAGACAATAGTATCCTGAATCGATTGCTCAGTTGAGCCTTTCATATCCTCATTTTCATTTAAACGAACACCAAAGTTTTTGGAACTGCAATGTAATTGTAAGACCCAGTAAAGTGGGCCCGGTCCACTTGTTCAGCCCAGTCTTTTGGCCCAAATGAAACAAAAAAAAAACATATGAATGCACATGCGAAAAAGGAAGAGAGGAAGAGACTCTTAATAGAAGTCTTCTTCCTCTTTGAGAAGGTTGGACAAAATCTAACTCTAAGTCGAATTTCAATCATGAGAAGGACTATTAAGAGGCCCTACTTGATTCCTCTTCCACCCGCCCGGAGTTTGAAGCCTTAATCGGAACTCATCGCTAGAGATTCTCTTTGGTTTTCTCTCCGAATCTATGTCGCCCATCGCATCGCCGTCACATCTAAATGCCGCTGGAAATCAAGTAAGGACGACCATCTTTGATTTAATCGTCTCCTCTTTCTTTCGGGTTATTTGGAACTTCGATGTCGGCCAACAATCGACAGATTTTGGCCAAGAAGGGGCAAAGCTCTATTTTCCTTATTCCGATTGGTCAAATCTTGATTTCTCTTATTGTTGACTGGTTCCGCCGCCGGGGGCTCTCTCTGGTTCCCCACAGTAGCTTATGGTCAGTGCTGGGGTTTCGGTCGTCGGGATGCCTATGTTTCATGGTTTAAGAGGTCAGAACCCTTATTTTTTTGATGGATTTGGTCGCCGACCATGAGTTAGTTATTGAAATATAGTTTGTATATTATCATTTAATATTGTTCTGCTGCATATTTATGATATCATGATTAGATGTCTTGCATATTTGTGAAGAGAGTTCTCTACGAGTATGAGGCGGTTGCTGCGACCTTCGACTCGCGATCTGGGATCGGGAGCTTGACATTAATTCCAAAGATTTTCTTTTAAGATGGATGCTACTTTTGAATCTGTATTTCACCAAAGGATATACACCTATTGCTTCCTAAATTTATGTTTCTAGATGCATTGCAATATTTTATATCTCACTATGCAGAATGCGGTATATTGAGAAAGGAATAGGTCAAAAGTTCCAAGCAAGTAGAGATCAAGTAAAGCTTTAGATTCCAATTATTTAACTTTAATTATTTTGAGCTTGCAATCAGTTGTTTCTTAAAAGGTTTCATTTATTTGCATGTGTTTATATAGTGTTCTACTTTGTTTGGTTTAGGAACTTGCCTATGCCCAAATTGAAGATGGCAAATTAGAGGGGAGCAGTAACCCAGAATGAACAAGAGGTTGAGGAGGAGGAGATTCCACAAAAGATTAAAAGGATGCTCCTCTCATGTTATGATCCTAAGGATGATGCCATCACATTCATGATGCCATTGGAGATTAGTCCTGCATGGGTCCAGGATTTTATGCAGAGTGGAGAGTGGTGATAGGTATAGAAAATCCTTTATATAATGAAGCATTAACCATCACATTATAAACATGCTCATATGACCTTTTTCTTTTTATTCACTATGTATCATCATTCCTCTCTTGACAATATAACTTATCTCTGCCTTTCATGTATGTTGTAAATATGATTAATCTTCAATAAAAGCTGGGTGGCTTCTTTCTGCCTCCCCTTTTACATCACTATGTATCATCATTATATGATTTGTGATTCAAAGTCAAAGATTTCGAAGACATCAACAAGGTAATATCTATGTGATGGCTTTGGTGCTAATATGATTCGTTTGTCTTGCATTTCTCCTTTTGTTATCATTTCAAAAAAGTTTTGAGAGAATCGAGAGGCATCATCTATTTTCGGCATCAATGGGACCCTTTAATTGTTCTTCAATACGTATATCAAAAATCAAATTTAGCAATCCTTGCCTTATTTAATCTCTTTGGATGGTTAATAACTGCATCTTTTTATCTGGGGGTATACGCTAAAGTCTTAGGTACGTATCAATGCTTGGAGTGATTGTTTCCACATCCGGATTTATTTTGGGCTGAGCATGATGATTGGCAGATCAAGATTGTAATTGTGAGGCCCTGTTGAATTGGGCTGACCTTGGCCCAGATTTTTAACCTGATCCAACGAACGAACATTTAGGTCTTTTAACGTTCGTACGAACCTTTCTATGCGGAGAAATGCACGCCGTCCTGGTACGACTCTACTACGTTGTCGCGACTTCTGAAAAATGTTTCAGCATAATAATTTCTATGAGGAGATCCCGTACGGATAGATTCGTCCCCAGAAGCCAGTGGGAGAGGAGATCGGAAGACCGACACGTAACGGTCAAACCATACGACACAGCCAAGAGTATCGTATTTCCTCTCTATATTAGCGGTCGCTAGAAATAAAAATTATTGTATACTTCGGCTCTTTCACACGTCCCATCCCACTCTTTGGCTGCTCCCTCTTTCTTCTCGGCATCTTCTCCACCGAAGCCTCCCTCTCTTATTCTCCGGCCGATGGACGGCAGCGGAAGGTGGGGATTCCGCCGGCGATTCCCCACCAGTCACCGCCGCTAGCCGGCGTTCGTTGAGAACCGTTTTCGGTTCCTTTCCGACGACTTCTCTCTCCGCTTATTTCCTCTCACCCCTCTTTCTCGTAGATCTAGCTTCGCATAGATTTCAGTTTCTTTTCCTTTTTTCTTGTTCAAGAATTCCCGATCTTTGATCTGTTTTGGGATTTGTCTCCATTCTTCCTCTCTCTCTCCGTCTCTATCCAATAGTGGAACAGGGAAGGAGGGAGCGCAGGGCTGAGAGAACAAAGAGGAGGAGAAGGATTGCGAGCAAAATGCTTTTTAAATGCATTGGATCTACGATCGTCTCCGTTTTAGTATAAATGTTTGATGTTTTTATTATATTTCTGTTTTGCTGTGGTTCTTGTTTCTTGAATGGGTGAGGGGTAAACCCGGATCGGAAATCGAGCGTCTTGGAGAGACGGGGAGTAGAGTTGAGTCGTGGAAGAAGGGTTGGTAGCGATCTGAGAGAGAAAAGATGGTGTTGGATCTCAATGTGGCGTCGCCCGGCGAGTCCTCTTCTTGCGGGGAGGAGAAGGTCCTCATGGAAGACGGCTCTGGCGGCGGGCCGTTGGAGGAGTCGGGGACCTCGAATTCCTCCGTCCTCAATGTTGCTGGTGACAATGACTCCTGCTCCACCCCCGCCGCCGCTCCCGCCGTCGGCGGCGGCTTCAACTTTGGCATCCTCAAGAGCTCCCTGGCAGCAGATGGGGAGGAAGAAGTGGAAGAAGACTTGGAGGAAGAAGATGAGGCATCAGGGGAGGCAGGCTTTGTCACTAGGCAGCTCTTCCCTCCGGCGGCGGAGGTTCAAGAAGGCGTCCAGCCTCCGGTGATGGCTTCTTCATCGACCCCGGCAATGCCTCGAGGGATGGAGCTCAGCTTCCTCCAGGGTAATACGGCTAGCTCGGCAGAGGCCAAGGCTTTGCAGCAAAAGCAGCAGGCGAAGAAGACCAGGAGGGGGCCAAGGTCTCGGAGCTCTCAGTACCGGGGAGTCACCTTCTACCGGAGGACGGGGAGATGGGAGTCTCACATATGGTTAGCAATTTCTTTCATCAATATCTGGTTCTATTTCTTGCATATAATCTGATGGGATTTTGCTTTCATTGAGCAGGGACTGTGGCAAACAGGTCTATTTGGGTAAGGTTATTTTTGCTAGTCTTTCGATTTGATGTCAGGAAAATATGTTGATCCTATGTTCTTTGTTTTTTCTCTCTCTCTCTGGATGGGAAATTTAGGAGGTTTCGACACTGCTCATGCCGCTGCACGGTATGATTGGTTTTTCATCGTAATTTGCTGATTTTGTGGATCAAGTTTTGTTCATTAGTATTTGTGTAGAGAATCATATTGGATCTGGCTTTTGGAGCGCAGGGCGTACGATCGGGCTGCAATAAAGTTTCGTGGGGTTGATGCTGACATCAATTTCAATCTCAGTGACTATGAAGAGGATTTGAAGCAGGTAATTGCTGATACAGAATATCCATGATTAAACTAGTTTGTTGGATATCGGGTATGGTTGGATAACTACAATTCATATATGGTGGATGCTTTCCATTTTAGATGAGGAACATGACCAAAGAAGAATTTGTGCACATACTTCGTCGCCAAAGCACTGGATTTGCTAGGGGGAGCTCAAAGTACCGGGGAGTGACGCTTCACAAGTGTGGTCGCTGGGAAGCTCGCATGGGGCAGTTCCTCGGCAAGAAGTAAGATATCGTCTCACTATGTAATGTTCTTTTCAGGTTTGTCTTAAACTAGGGTACGCTCTGCTCCTTCAGTATATCTCTAAGGTGTCTTGGTCATTCTAAGTTATGCTCACATTGTCAAATTTGGGTTTGTTTTGACAAGGGAAGAAATTCGTGACCTTGAAAAAAAAAGGGAAAAAAAAATCAGGAACTCGTTGGACACTAAAAAGTGGAGGAATTGACAAACAATCAAATGATAATGAAGATATCTTAAATGAAAAGAGGGAATTCGGAGAATTTCAAAATAATCAATGAAATATTTGGAAAAAAAATCATAAATTATTTATAAAAGTTGCTGGAAATTTTAGAATAATTTTGTGGGAAGTGCAGTATCAGGTGTTTGACTGGGTAGCAGAAACCTTATCATCTCTTAATCCTTCTTATATTTTCCCCCCAAAATATCACTTGGAAACCAGTCTTTACCAGTGTGAACTGAGAAAACCATGACTGCATGCAGGTACATATATCTCGGGCTATTTGACAGTGAAGTAGAGGCTGCAAGGTTTTACCAAGCTCAAATTATCGCCTGGTTCACAATGATTTTATAAATTGAAGCTTAACCTCAGCATGGTTCGCAACTAACACATTTTTCTTTTTCTTTTTCTTGTTTAACCTGGGATATCAGGGCCTATGACAAGGCTGCTATTAAATGTAATGGAAGGGAAGCTGTCACAAATTTTGAGCCAAGTACCTATAAAGGGGGGATACTTCCTGAGCCTGATAGTGAAGGTATTATTCACCAAACTGTAATTTTCCCCTATTATCTACATTAGAATAAGTGTAATCTATGACATTTGCATGAACTTTAAGTAATGGTTTGTGTCAAACTTACCTTTTGTCGGTTGAAGTTGCTGGCAACAATGTTGATTTAGATTTGAGGATTTCTCAACCTAATGTCCATAGTCACAAGAAGGATAATAACTCCATGGATATCCAACTCAGTTGCGGCTCCGTTGAAGCTTTGGATGCCAGGAATTCTAGGGTAACAAATCTTTACCATCAGAACTTTATATGCGTGCTTCATGATTTTAACCTTCAGAAATTTTTATGAGTACACATAAGGTGAGTCCATTATGATTAATGTTTTCCTGAGGGTAGTATTTATCTTATTGGTCCTGTTTTTTTCAGTGTTGTAACATCGCATAACTTGCAAATGCTATTTTCTTTACCATTAACATATTAACCAGCTTTTATTTTCTCAGAGATCTCGCAGAAAAAAGTGTTTAGTCCTGATTTCTGTTGAATAAACAAAATTTATATCTGCATTTGGATGCCGAAGACATTGAAATTAAATGGCGATTTAAGGTGAAATGAAGAAAGAATAATGTAAACTTTGGAAACTCCACTGGGTTTAATTTTACAATCACTTACTTTTACCAGATTTCTGCATTCTTATAAGACATCCAAGAACCAAAGTGTCTGAAATCACTTGATTTTTTTCTTAAGGGGAACTCACAAATGTAAAATGATCTCCTGCGCGTTGAAGCACCACCAGAGTCTTAATATTTACGACTAGTCCAATTATTCATGATCAATATTAAATTCCTGTTATCACCATTTTGTGTATCCTGTCCTGCAATGATTTTTTTTTCTTTTTCTTCTCTTTGTGCTGCGACACTGATGATTGATTATCTTATTTACAATTAGTTTTGTGCGTGGAAAGCTTATCATGTAAAATCATTGATTCTCATAGCTTATGTTTTTTTTTGCTGTGTTAGGCTGACAATCTGACATCCCATTTGGCTCATCGTCATTTACCAATGGCACCTGAACATCCTCATGCCTGGACTGCTCTATACCCTGGTTTCTTTCCGCATGTTGAGGTAAATTCCAAGTGCTTTTTTCTCACTGCAAATTCGTCATGCTAGTGGTTGAGATCCACTGTTATCCTACCATTTGGCCTAAATTCATTGAATGCTAACACTCCCTTCTTATATTGCTTTAGCTTCCATAATGTGAAAATCCGTAAGTACCTATTTTTTCTACGTGGTAGGAGACAAGATTTGCCAAACACCATATTTCGTTACTAAGGTGTCTGTGTTTGCATTGTTTGTCTAAATCTTTTTGAATTTGTGTCATCCAAACATCCCTGGTGTTTTATACACTATGCTCCTGCAAAGCAAGAGATACTTTTGGTTCATTATTTTCTCTATCATTACTTGTCTTGATGGAATCATTTTTTGAGTCTCCGAGTTTCTGACTGGAAGATATTATTTAGACTAATTACAGTCTGAGCAAAGCATTAGAATTTGATTTTGGCTCTTCAAGTCTACTTACAGGATTAGCAGAATTGATAAGAAAATGTGGGGACTTGAAACATAGTGCATTGCTGTCCCACCAATGTATCATGAACCCCGTTTGTTCCCAGCAGTCCTGCTGTGGTAGCAATCCTGGATGATGTGCCTTAGCATCTTTGTTTCTTGCAGTTGAAGCTTTGGGTTTCATTTGAATCAGTCTTCTCTCATATATTTACATTATTCAGACCCATTTCAATTCTACAGGATCATTAATATTCGACTGCTACGGTTTAAGTTTTTTTTTTTTTTGGTACATAAGAAAAATAATGGACTACATTCTGTGACCAATTGATACATCCGCCTCTTGCAGAATTTCCATTGCTTGCTGGTTCCTTGATTTGTTATTTTAGTTACCAGGCAGTTGTGTCAAATTTCAATGCGTTCTGATTGCTGGCATTGGAATTTAGGAAAGAGCCATAAAGGGGTCTGAGCTGGGTTTGTCTGCTGTCACCAACCGAGCATGGCAAATGCATGGCCCTACGTTGCCGTTCTCTTCTGCAGCATCATCAGGATTCTCTACTACCGCCGCTGTAGCAGTTGCCCATCATCCATCGTCATCCGCCGCTCATCGTACTTTCCCTCGATCAGCCACCGTCGATTATTATTATAGGAGCTGAGTGCTTATGCCTGCAGCCAACAAGAGGGAGAAACAGAGGCTTAGGGTAGCCATCTGCGATGAAATAAGACTGGTTGGCTCTTGTTACAAGGTTACTTATTGCACCTAAAAGTGCACATACTATCTTATATCTTTATGCATGACACTGCCATCTTGCATGAGCATGGTTTGTTTGTCTTAGACTTTTGTTGCTCCAGGGTTTTATCTGTTGGACCATTAGCCTTTGCCAAGAGCATAAAGCTTTCTGGCTTTAGAAGTAGGGTCAGGGCAGTGAGTGGATGCTCCTGGGCGTTGAATGTAGCCCGTAGTTTCTCTTTTTTGGCCTTTCAATGTAATATGATATGAATCTATCATGGCTTGCGCATGAGAAAAGTCTATTACTATTTACTGCCGTAGATGGCTCTAAGCTTTAAAGGGGAACCTCCTGTCTTTCTCCGCTGCATTTTTTTTTTATTCTTTTCTATTTTTCGCTTGTTTCTTATTGGTTTCCAGCTGGGATTTGTCCTATTAGGAAGTACAGACAATGTGACTTTAGTTGCTTTTTTTTTTTTTTGTTTTCGGTTTTTGGAGCAAATGAATGGCTCGCTTGACAATTGACCCAGTCACCTGTTACTCAGGGGAATAGGTTATTCCACAGGAATCCGGAAAGGACTTCCTTGCCGTGGTCTTTTTTTGGTGTTCGTCGCACTCGCATGCCGAAGTTGGAACAATGATCAGATAGAAAATGCTAGATTGAAGGATGAGTTTTTTTGTCTGGTGTGTTGTGAACAGGGAGATAAGCGCACTGGCTGGGGTTTTGCTGAAGATGGAGGACCCCAGGCTGCATCTCGGTTAACTGTGACCCATTGGTTGGCCCGTTCCTGTATATTTTCTGCCCTGATAGATGTGAAATTATATCCTCCACCATCTGCTTTATGTGAGTGTGCACCCTGCCAAGCACAACCATCTGTTTCCGTAGGTTAATCTTCTAAATAAGTACAAAATAAATGGAGCCCACAGGTCTGTGATTGAAATGGTGTACCTTTTAGCGGATGCAAGGTAGGGGGTTGCTCTGGTTTAGTGAAGGGGCGAAAGGCACTTCCCTCAATTTTATTATTAGTTAAGATTATTTACAAATGGAAAACGAGGAGCACAAGATTGGCGGACATTAGGTTTCTCCGAGAACATGAATTCTCCTGCATCTTTCTCAGGAGAAACCTGTCTTCTTCGAGAGCTCGAGTGGCGATCTTGTATGTCTTGGAATTTCTAGAGCTCTTAATTGATGCGGCGTGCAGGTTCCAGCATGCGCATCAATATCAATCTAGTGCGGAGCAATGCACGTATCCGGGCACCAAAAATCTAGCCTCCAAGGGCTTCATGTTTGAGAAAAGAAAAAGAAGAACAAAGAAGAAGAAGAATTTTATATTTCTAATTGATTCTTTGCAAAAATACATACAACACAATATATAGCTTAAATATATATCTAATAAACTAAAAATTAACCAGATGTGAACTAACACAGCTAGTATACATCACCTTTACAATTGTTGAAAGAGGTCCACGTTTCAAACCTTGAGTATTGTTTAAAAATAAATTATAAACTAGCAGGAATATCTTATAATATTGCTATTACACCGTTAACATGTGGTAGATTTCCCATCTTTATTTCTATGATCACAACGGGACTTGTTTTTGAGCTTTAATTTTGATACCTAAGCCTCTACCGGCAAGGAGTGACGGAAAAATGGGAATTGCAGCCATGAGTGCTTTTTCTTGCGTGGTTGCAACAAATTCATGGTAAATTTTAATTTTAAAATCTGCCCAAGTTTGAACCGGACAAATAAAAAGCCTGTCAGGTGCTTGCGGCCCTCCAAATCGCTAGGTCCTTGACTAGGTTCATCAAGGAACCCTCTGGGGTCCAGCCCATTGAGTCCCTAAGGGCACATGACTGGTGGAATATCCTTGTCTCAGTGCGTCCCACCTTAGGAACCCAGCCTCGTTCAAGCACATTAGAATGCGACGTATCAAGTGACGATTGGGACGTGTCCGTCGTTAGCTTGCTAGGTGCTGTCACTTATAGCCTCTCTTGAGTTCCCACCAGCATGCTGTCAGGTTATTTAATCTCTGTTGGCTTGCACTTTTACAGGGCTAGCTACAACCTGCCTGCGGAGCTATGACAGGAGCTTGCTATTTGTACTACCCTTTGAGGTGTTTAATGGTGCCCAGATTCTCGGCTATTCTCTAGTACAGGCAGCAGATTTGACTTGCCTCCCTGTGCGCAAATTGAAGCTCCTGTGAGGACTGAGTTCACGAGCTTGAAGAAGTACGTGACATTATTCGATATACGCATGCATCTTATATGCATCATGCTGGAACTTCGCTTGGTAAGGATGTCTCGCACAAGAAAAGAAAAAAAAAACAAACAAAGATTAGTTTGACGAGAGCTAAACAACAGCGTGAAGGTTCATTAATCGTGTGCACTGTCTCGTCCCCTGGGACCGCACTTTAGTAGGAAGTGGGGTTCAAGTTTGGTTGGCAAGTGCATGGCTTTTCTTTCCTTTTCTCCGAGGATGATTATTACCCGTGGGTGTTAGATCTTTGATGAGGAGCGACTCAACAAATTTAAAGGCCTAAAGCGATATCACTAATAATAATAATAAATATATTTAAAAATTATTTAGACTTTTCAATGGGTTGAGAGTCTTTAAGTTTAGAAGCCTCAATGCTGCATTTATAGCTAAGTGCCTTTGTGAGCCTCAATGCATTTATAGCTAAAAATTTTTAAGCTCAGAAATCTCAATGCTACATTTATAGCTAAGTGTCTTGAGGCTTGGCAGCCTCAATACATTTATAGCTAAGAGGCCTTAGCGACTGCCTCAGTTGCCTGAGTTGAGCCGGCCTTGTCTTTGACATATATGTTTCGAAAGCAAAGCTGAGAGTGGCGTGGGCTGGCCTGGGGCATGCCCGACATGTGTTGAGGGCCAGAGCAGTCTTGCTGGAAGGTGATTCAGCCACGGTGATTGACTGGATTTAGATATTATTTGGTGGTGCGAATGGGTGTCACCCTCTACTCCAAACTATCCAAGTCATGGCGAGGGGTGATGTTGAGTTCCAAGCTATGCGCGTTTATAGAAAAGCCAATGGAACTATAGAGTGGATGGCCTCATATGTGGTTGTGGGTCAGAAAAAGGGGAGTTACTTAGTGCACTCCGTGATGTAATGTTTTTTTTGCTTTTTTGGATGTATCCACACTAGAGATGGATGAGCCTCTCTTGTGAAGCCCAAAGAAAAAAAAGAAAAGAAAAGAAAAGAAAAGAAAGCCTCTCTTGTTTCAATCCCGCTTCACAATTGATAATGAGAGATATAAATGACGGAGAGATGTTTCCGTAGGTTAAGCAATAAATTATTTTTGTCAGAGGCATGCATTTTAAGCCAAGACTTTACCGCCATCTTACATCAACAGTCGGACAAGAAAATAGTTTTCAATCAGTAAATTAACAAATTAAGGCTCGATCAACTCCAACTGGATTTCTTTACATGCTTGAGGATCCGGTATCGACCTAACGAAAAAGGTCGAGTTTGGCCTAGGCTCAAATCCTGGAGTCCTCTAACTTGGCAATTTCTATGCTCGTTTGAGAAAACAAGTTTGAGGGTTGATCTGTGAACAAGATCCGAAGCCAGCCTTAGGTGAGAAGACATCTCATTTCTTCTCGCCTTCATTCCTCGATATCAAACTGTGGTCAGTTTCCCTTTCCCCCTCCCTATAGCAATCAAAATTACTTGATAGTGGCAATAAAAGAACAACATTATCCATATCTAAATTACCGATCATATTTTTCTCATCATTTATCTCTATTAAGGAACACCACAATCAAAATAAGTACTATTGTTCAAAGCAATAGAAGTTAACAAAAGCTGCCTACCCAAAAATTACCTGCACAAAGATCCACAAGAGAGAACATGATACATCAACAAGTAGTATATATTATGGCATTGGTAGGTACGCTGCTCTATTTAAGGACTGACGTGTATGTGTTCCATAGTTCATACTATAGAAATGATTTGGAGCCAGAAAGGACACATTTATTGAACCAAGTAAAGGTGAAATGTTCCATTCAAGATAGGCCAGCAATCCTTATTCAACAGTTGCATGTATAGAAATGTTAAGGATACATGGAGTCTACCCTCAGACTATTCACAGCCATTCATTTATTGTGAGTGCATGAAATTTCACCTCACAGCCTTAAAAGGTGAGGACACCTGGATCTTTCTCAATGAAGCAAATGCCAAGCATAAATCCTTATCAATAGGGGATTATAGATAATGAGATAAATAAAAACAAATTAATTTGCTCTTGTTCATCAAAGGTGCCCAGAGATAGAGTAACTTGTCAGTACAGAGAAGACCTTAATTCATGTCCACAGGCATATCGCCAAGGTTGTTCAGAGAAAGAAAGAAGTATAACTCGCATATAACCGCATATCAGCGGCCATGCAAGGGATTGGTGGATCAGATCAAATGGCTCCTATCAGTTGCATCCAAATGTTGTTGCTTGGACAACCAAGAACTGTTTAAATTGGTTATACTTGTGTTTTGGCTCCTATTAGAGTAGTTTGAGTTGAAAAATATGGAAGAAGCGAAATGCCCGGATTTTCTTAAAGAAATCACGTTCTATCTATTGTACTTGCAGAAAATCTTATCAACCTTTTTCAACTGGAAACATTTCTCATTTGCTCTTCGCTTGGGGGAACCCCTGAGTCCCGTATGGAATCCTCTCCGTCTCTGCCTGCCCAATCCTTCCCTTAAGCCTATCGGTCAGGGCCTAATGTCTTTCATCGTGGAAGGGGCAATGCTTTTCAATCTGGTATCCTTGTAAGCCTTCTAAGCTGTCCATTCTGCAATTAGGCGCTGACTCCAAGACTGATACGATAGGCTTTGAGTCATCAGTTTTAGCCCCTAGACGAGAGGGCTATGGGTATAGACCCGAAAGCACCTTCACTGGCCATGGACTACTCAATCAAGAAGCTGTTTAACCCTCATCTCAAATTTGGAAATAACTTCGCAGCATTGGCGCCACACGTCAAGAGACACTGATCTATTTTATAGAAAAAAAGTTAACTTATATCAGGATGTAGAACTTATATAGTTGCACATTAAAGATACAGAGATCCTTCAAAGTACTTATGAGATTATTAAATTTGTTGAATAGTTTAACAAGTCTACTTATAGACCACTACCTATTATAAAAGTTTTTTATTGCTTTTTAATTTTTTTTTGCAAATTTTTTATAAATAGTTTCTCTAAACTTCATTTTTCTAATAAATGCCAAATGGCTTTGCCTCCCTCTTCGTCAAAAAAAGATCTCCTATTAGAGTAACTTTGCGTGCTACAACTGCTATTGCAATTATATGAAGCCTACTATTCTACTAATCAACCACAAAGAGAGAGAGACATCTTGCTTCATAGACTTCCATTTAAATTCTACTTAAAACATTGGAACTTCATGAAAGTGGATTCCACATTCAATAAAACACATCTTGCTTCCAGCTGGATCTCTTTTGTTTCATCTTGAGCCACTTGTCTTTTGTGGCTAAGAATCTCTTTTAGGTCCCAACATCCACACACCACAGGGGCTCTATTGCTGCTTCCTTTATAATATTCTAATAAGACTGTAGCCGATCAAATGTGAGTTCATGCTTTCATTTTTTTTCCTTCTTTCATGAACCTGTCCATATTCTTCCTAATCCTTCATCAAAGAATCATGCTGTTAAGTGTTAACACAAAGCATTCTTTCCACCCCCTCTCAAAGTTCACGAGTCATTTCCCAAGGCAAGAGGAAATGGACATTAAAGTTTGTTGAGCAAGATTGCGT